>NC_059197.1:50708282-51064763 GCF_020615455.1 Coregonus clupeaformis | reverse complement strand
TTGGCAACATAGAGTGGAATGAAGAGAAGAGGGAAGAAGATTGAAGGGTAGGAAATAAAGGGACAATGGAGCTTGATTGTTCTCTGATAATCGGAGTCTTCAACCTTCGCTTTCTCTCTCCCGCTACTCTCTCCTCTTCCATCCTATCATCTCTTCCCTCTGCTCAATCCTTCTCCCTCCAATCTCCTGATTCTGCCTCCTCAACCCTCCTCTCCTCCCCTTTCTGCATCCTTTGACTCTCTATGTCGGCTATCCCTCCCGGCCGGCTCGGTCCTCCCCCTCCTGCTCCATGGCTTGACGACTCATTGCGAGCTCACAGAACAGGGCTCGGGCAGCCGAGCGGAAATGGAGGAAAACTAGACTCCCTGCGAACCTGGCATCTTTTCACTCCCTCCCTCTCTACATTTTCTTCATCTGTTTCTGCTGCTAAAGCCACTTTCTACCACTCTAAATTCCAAGCATCTGCCTCTAACCCTAGGAAGCTCTTTTGCCAACTTCTCCTCCCTGCTGAATCCTCCCCCTTCCTCCCTCTCTGTGGATTACTTCGTCAACCATTTTGAAAAGAAGGTTGACGACATCCGATCCTCGTTTGTTAAGTCAAATGACACTGCTGGTCCTGCTCACACTGCCCTACCCTATGCTTTGACTTCTTTCTCCCCTCTCTCTCCAGATGAAATCTTGCGACTTGTGACGGCCGCCCAACAACATGCTCGCTTGACCCCATCCCCTCCTCTCTTCTCCAGACCATCTCCGGTGACCTTCTCCCTTACCTCACCTCGCTCATCAACTCATCCTTGACCGCTGGCTATGTCCCTTCCGTCTTCAAGAGAGTGAGAGTTGCACCCCTTCTCAAAAAACCAACACTCGATCCCTCTGATGTCAACAACTACAGACCAGTATCCCTTCTTTCTTTTCTCTCCAAAACTCTTGAGCGTGCCGTCTTTAGCCAACTCTCTTGCTATCTCTCTCAGAATGACCTTCTTTCTCCCTCACGACGCCAGGACAGCAGAGTCACTCACCACCTTCCGGAGACACTTGAAACCCCACCTCTTTAAGGAATACCTGGGATAGGATAAAGTAATCCTTCTACCCCACCTTACCCCACCCCAAAGAAAGAAAAAAAACATATTGTAAAGTGGTTATCCCACTGGCTATAAGGTGAATGCACCAATTTGTAAGTCGCTCTGGATAAGAGCGTCTGCTAAATGACGTAAATGTAAATGTAAATGTAAAGAGACTGTTAAGGAATACAGTGGCTGTTTTTGAGTGAGTTCATGTTTAAGGTTTTATTCGACACTGTCAACACTTTTTATTCAACACTTACAAAACATAAAATGTGCTTCTCCCTATTTGCGCTGCAGCTGCAATGAATGAGTAGCCAAGTGTATCAATAGGCCTGTTTTTATTTTTAGCAGTTCTTCGTGCCTATTTTAATATTTCAGGAATATTTCAGTTTCTCTGGTCATAGGAACAACATGAATTTGTGCATGAGGCAGATGCGTTGCGACTCAAGTTTCGCCATCAGGTGGAAGACTGTCCATTCTCTCTGGTCAGTCTCACCGGAGGAAAGGCAAGAGCAGGGACCGTGAGAGGCGGATGACCCTCAGCTGAGCCAGACCCTCAGATGCAGGTACCATCAAGTCCAGTAAAATAAAAAAGCAAATGATTTAAATGAATGCTGAACTGGACTATTTTGTTATCAAAGCTCCAGTTTTGAAATATAATATGGTCTGAGAAGAACGATATTGGTGGACCAAGCATATAGCCAATATGCTGTGATAATGTATTAGGCCTACTGCACAACCTCATTCATACTTTTTCATTCTGTAACAGGAAAGGGCCTTCCCCAAACTGTTGCCACAAAGTTGGAAGCACAGAATAATCTAGAATGTCATTGTATGCTGTAGCGTTAAGATTTAATTTCACTGGAACTAAGGGGCTTAGCCCGAACCATGAAAAACAGCCCCAGACCATTATTCCTCCTCCACCAAACTTTCCAGTTGGCACTATGTATTGGGGCAGGTAGAGTTCTCCTGACATCTGGCAAACCCAGAAACCCATTTCATGAAGCTCCCCATCAAACAGTTATTTTGCTGACGTTGTTTCCAGAGGCAGTTTGGAACTCTGTCGTGAGTGTTGCAACCGAGGACAGACGTTTTTTACCCGCTTCAGCACTCGGCGGACCCGTTCTGTGAGCTTGTGTGGCCTACCAATTCAGGCTGAGCCGTTGTTGCTCCTAGGTGTTTTCATTTCACAATAACAGCACTTACAGTTGACCGGGGCAGCTCTAGCAGGGCAGAAATTTGACTAACTGACTTGGAAAGGTAGCATCCTATGATGGTGCCACGTTGAAAGTCACTGAGCTCTTCAGTAAGGCCTTTCTACTGCCAATGTTTGTGTGTGGAGATTGCATGGCTGTGTGCTCGATTTTATACACCTGTCAGCAACAGGTGTGACTGAAATAGACAAATCCGAAGGGGTGTCCACATACTTTTGTATATCATTATAAATGTTTTATATTTCAGAAACTGACTTGACTGCTTGGTATACAGTATTGGAAGAAGGTGTATCATGTGTTTGTCAGGAATCGAACCCAGGCCTCCCGCGCGGCTGATGAGAATTCTACCACAGAACCACCAATGCCTAGATAGGGTTGGGTGTATCCTGCTCCTTTGAGCAAGGACGAGAGCGCGGTATCACTGAGGAGTTGATCAGAGAAGAAAGGGGGGAGGACTGATTTGAGAGGAAGGAGAGAGATTAGTCATTCTCTCTGACCTATACCCTCCCCCACCTGCACATGTGGGTCTGCCCCTCCTCCGCCATCTATGGTGAGTGAGAGGAGGTGGCGCAGGAAGAATGTGTCATGAGCTGAAGGCCATCAGCCAGTAATCACACTAGGCTGCTTTTAACCCACCCCAAGCCATAACATTAGCAGCTCAACAGCAGGAGTATTTACGGTACTCATACAGTGAGACTCCAGGGGTCTATTCTCAATGTACCTTTGTTATACATGCTTATTCACAGTCTCTGTCTGCGGAGAAATTCCTCCGTCCTGCTTTGAGACACACACACATACATAGGCACTTGGTTGCGGTGCTCCTCTCCCTCACTCTGGTTGGTGGCCACTGTCAGGCTGGATTATATTTCATTGGCTGCAGTTCCTTTTTAAACCATAGGCAGCGACATTATAGTATGTAACGCATTGGTGGTTCAGTGGTAGAATTCTCGCCTGCCACGCGGGAGGCCCGGGTTCGATTCCCGGCCAATGCATGTACACTTTTTGCTCTGGTACTGGATTTGTATAAATGGATTACACATTTGGCATTGCTATGTCTTGTATCATGAACATATTCAATAAAAGGTTTACTGTATTTCCCCCACATCATTTTTTATTTTAGTTTATTGTCCTCTGATGGTTTTCAAGTGCACAATATTTACAGTAAACACATTGCTCTGGTTCATTCAATAAGATCATTGGCAATAATCAATTCATAATTTACACCTAGTGGTGCACCCAGCATTAACATTAGCTACTATTTTGCTTGAAAGGGTTTTCTGATAGCTCTGCTCTTAAACAACCTCTGTCCGTTTGATCACAGGAGTCTGTGGGTTTCAGCAACATCTGCTTCTTCACTCCCACAAGGTAAGTGCTAAGTGATTGAATTGTACATTTAGTCATTAGATCAGTTTCATGAATTTATATTTTAATTTATTTGTTTCTTAAAGTGCTGTTTGATTGTCAGACCGCCCTCCGCAGCTGTATTAGTTGTTGTGGTTAATCTGGTGAGAAATTAATGACTTGATAGCAAAATATGTATTGTATTTAATATGTTTATCTTCCTTGTATGTGGACATCCCAACATTCACTGCCAGCATGTTCAGAATTATCGCAGATGTCCTAGAAAATAAATCCAGATTGGTCTTTGGTCTTGAGCTCAACATGGAAACCGGCTGGAATGATTTCCTTGGCTTGGTTTCCCCACTTAAGGTCCTGCATTTAGCGTTCATATATGATTGACCGCAAGTTGGCTTTCTCGTTCCTATCAGACCTCGTAAGAAGTTACAAAGACCCCTGTTCTGCTCAACTGTGTAAACAGCGACACGCTGCCCTGGCCTGAAGAGCTCTCCAAGTACTCAGACAACCCTTAGGATGCACTCCTTAAAATCCTAAGGATGTATCACAAATGTATTATTATTATATTATAACCCTCACATGTTGATTTTGTCCATCCACGATCATGACACGCAGGTTAAAATAACAACAAACTGAACGAACGACCGTAAAACTTCAATTAAACACAGTCTCAAATAGTCACAAGTCCCTTTTAATTGCCCGGCAACGGTACACATTTCAGCAAATAAACCCCAGTTTCAAATAGAAGGCCGGTCTAAATAAATTGTTCATGATGTTTGTTTGATTTGTTACATTAAATAATTCACTTATCACTCGAAAAAATTATGCCAATCATCCGTTTTTATCGCCAGTAAGGAACTGCTAGCCATTGGCAGCTAACAGCTGAGAACTGCTAGCTAACTGGCAAGCGCAAAAACAGTCAACAACTTTGGGAGTACAGACCCCCAGAAATATGCCGATCGCCATCTAGTGGCGAAAGTAAGAACTGCCGAAAATGCAGTCATAGAGGATAATTATATATAATTATTTCAAGGAAACATTTTTTTTCTGAAATAGAGGCATACTAAGACAAAAGAAACGTACGCAGTGTGTAAATGATAGCACATTAGTGCAGGAAATTAAGAAATTGATTAAAATGCTAGAATTAAACAATTAACTATGCAAATTAGCAAATTATTAATTATTAATTTACATGGAGCCAGTTCAGGCACAGATAAATACATTTCCTGTACTTCCCCTGACCTAGCTGTGCTGTAGATCTCTGTTTGAGCTCAAAGCTTGTGCAGGGTTTCCCAAACTCGGTCCTGGGCCCCCCACCGGGTGCACGTTTTAGTTATTGCCCAAGCACTACACAGCTGATTCAAATAACCAACTCATCATCAAGCTTTGATTATTTGAATCCGCTGTGTAGTGCTAGGGCACCGAGGGGGGGCCCCAGGACCGACCTCGGGAAACCCTGCTCTAGAACAGTTTTCAACCTTGATGGGTTTTTTAAAATTGCAGCACACCTAAATAGGCCCTGTTAATTTGTTTTGTGGTAATGACCTCAATCTCATCTGATCCATATACTGCAAATCATCTATTTTCTGTAACAGACATTTTAATAGATTAAATAGGGTTTATTTGAACTATTTTCATAGTTCCTTAGTCATAATATTTTATTAGTGTGTACCCTTTAAAAAAAACAAATATTGAGTCGATGTCTGCGCCCCCGCGGAAGTCTAATTAGCGTAATACAAAAATCCCCATAAAATCTGTCAGTTTAAGCTAGAGATATATGTTATTTTTTTCATTGGATGCATCTCAATCTACCTCATCCGCCGATGTCGCACTTCCACATCTGCGGTGAAAGGTGACAGAGCTAGAGCGGTGTTTGTCAGACTAAGAGACATCCCGAAAATCGGTCTTCTCACAAAATCGTCTGTGATTTTGACCTACAAACTATTATGACCCCTCTATGGAAGGATGAGACTCTCACGAACACAATGGTGTTCTCCGTTTTGCTCAAGGATGCACAAGACTTGTCTGAAGGTCCCCGGTACCAGTTGAAAAAATGAATGGAAGTATATATGGAGAATGTATAGTGCCAAAAAGAAGGGGTTAAATACATGTCAAAAAAAGTAATACATATTTACTGATCTTTCTTATATCGCTGATATAGGACAGACACTTCAGAACAAACTTCCTTTTGATTTTTTGGGGGGACTATCTGTTGTTCCATGTAGAGAATGTTATACAATGTGTTTGTATGGGCTAATAATGTAGCAGTAAGGCCAAATTAACTTTTTCATAAGATATTTTATTAATGTTTTTTTTTGTACACACAGACAGACAGTTTTTGTCGCACACAGACAGTCTGTTCCCCATGCTGCTCAAGACACTCTCTAATGAGTCTGATGAGGTGAGTACTACATGTGTCCCCAGCTCAGCATCTTGCTAATGTTAATACGTGTTTTTACAAAAGTAACCAACCCCACCTCACCACCATCTATCACTCAGGTCATTCTGAAGGAATGCTAGCTGAGATTGCGTCATCCCCAGCAGGACAAATCGATTCCTTAGGCTCTTCTGATAACTCTGACAGCAAACTGGAGCTGCAGGTTCCTGAGGGGGCCAAGGCAGGTCCACAGTCAGTCCTAGGTGAGTAGGAAATGGCTCTGGAACAGTAGTAAAATGCATAATACACAAGCAATAATTCTGACCCACCATCTGTCCTGTAACCCAGGTTCCAAAGTAGGTGACTCGTCCCCCTCCACCTACAGCATGAACTCCTATTTCTACAAGTTCATGATCAACCTGCTGAAGCGTTTCAGTCTGGAGAGAAGGCTGCTGGAGAACAGGGGAGCCTTCATCATCAGGTAGCGCCATGTGTGTTTGACTGCTCACATAATCAAGCAGTGACACAGTTTCTTGTGAAACAAAATTGACTGAAACGCCAAGCTTCTCAAGAGAACACTGATAAAATTGTTTTGGAACCTATGATTTTATTAGGACCCCCATTAGCCGACGCTAATGGCAACAGCTGGTCTTCCTGGGGTCCGACACATAATGAAAAATACACATTACAGACAAAAATACTTTACAATTAACATACATTTAAAAACATTAACATAGACATTAGACATATATAAAACATGTAATAAACTACAACTAAAGACACAAATGTTCCACCCCTCTGGGATTGTTTGTAGTTAGTTACCCCTTACCTATCTCTCTTCTGGGATTGTTTGTAGTTTGTTACCCCTTACCTTTCTCTCCTCTGGGATTGTTTGTAGTTTGTTACCCCTTACCTTTCTCTCCTCTGGGATTGTTTGTAGTTTGTTACCCCTTACCTTTCTCTCCTCTGGGATTGTTTGTAGTTTGTTACCCCTTACCTTTCTCTCCTCTGGGATTGTTTGTAGTTTGTTACCTATTACCTCTCTCCCTCTGGGACTGTTTGTAGTTTGCTACCCATTACCTCTCTCTCTTCTGGGATTGTTTGTAGTTTGTTACCCATTACCTCTCTCCCTCTGGGACTGTTTGTACTTTGCTACCATTACCGCTCTCGCCTTGCTCTCCGTCCCTCCAGGCAGCTGTGTCTGCTCCTGCACGCGGAGAACATCTTCCACTCCATGGCAGACATCCTGCTGAAGGAGGAGGACCTGAAGTTTGCCTCCACCATGGTGCAGACGCTCAACAACATTCTGCTCACCTCCGCAGAGCTCTTTCAGCTGCGCAACGAGCTCAAAGACCTGCGCACTCAGGTAATATCTGAGGGGATGATGCTGTATGGCTAGCCACCAGGATCTGGGTCATTTTCAATTCAGGAAGTTCCCAAATAAAACAAAATAAGAATTGGAAAAAGTGACAGAGGACTTGAATTTCAATGAACTTATTGAATGGATTGAGTTGTAATGGAATTGACCTGTGTGTGTCTGGTGCCCTCTGCAGGAGAGCAGTGCCCTGTTCTGCTGCCTGGACTGCTCCTGGTGTCAAAACCCTGTGGCCACCGTGTCGACACCCTCTGCTTCCTGACCCAGAACTATCGCCATGCCTACAACCTCATCCAGAAGTTGTATCCTTTCTGCTTGTCTTTGATATACATTTTGCATATCAGCATTGTTGCACCTCATAGTGTATGTCTATTGGTGTGTATGTTCTACTATATTTCCTTGATGTTAGCCATGTAGTGGTGACTTGGAGGTGACTGTGGACTTCCTCATGGATGTGGACAAGCTGGTTTAGTTGATCGAGAGCCCCATCTTTACCTGTGAGTCTCACAGCACCAATATTAGACCTGAACACACACACACTGAACCGCATCACACAGCACTACACACACACACACCTGTCTCTCACCTTTCTGTGTTTGTCTAGATTTGCGTCTTCAGCTGCTGGATGTGGAGAACAACCCGTACCTGATCAAGGCCCTGTACGGCATGCTGATGCTGCTGCCCCAGAGCCTTCCAGCTTCTCTCCCACCGCCTGTGCTGTGTGCCTAACCCAGAGCTCATGAGGACAGTGTGAGTAGTACTAATGATTGTGTTCATGTGGTATGCCCACAGTGTGCAGCATTCCATTCCCATGGTCACTGCCACTACAATATTCTGCCCAATATTGTTTTTTATTTTATTCCCATGCAAATGTATTAGTACAATTTCTTACATCTGATTGTTTTTGGTTTCAGGGATGAGTCTAAGCCTGTTAGCATCAAGCGTCCGGCATACGCCCACATGGACTACAATGACCTGTTGTAGCACTTTGACCGGGTGCAGAGCAAACACCTGGATGTGCACTCAAGCCTCGCCGATCACCCAGACAGGAAGTTCTTGCTGTGACACGGTGGGACCGACTTTGACCCCTGAGGCAGGGCACTGCGTTAAGCCTTCACCCACGCATGGAGACGCAAACACCCCAACCAACCGCTAACTTAAAGAAACCCAAATGCGGCAGGTAGCTTAGTGGGTAAGAGCGTTGTGCCAGTAACCGAAAGGTCGCTGGTTGTAATCCCCGAGCCGACTAGGTGAAAAATCTGTCGATGTGCCCTTAAGCAAGGCACCTAACCATAATTGCTCTGGATAAGAGCGTCTGCTAAATGACTAAAATGTAAAATGAATGAAGACTGCTCACCACTCATATAGGAGCACCTTTGTGCTTATATTGTTTTTAGCCATTGAACATACTGTAGGCATGAAGAACATTGAGTGGGATTTTCTTTTTTAAACCGTTGTTTTTTTAAAAGGGATACTTCGGGATTTTGGCAATGAGGCCCTTTATCTACTTCCCCAGAGTCAGATGAACTCGTGGATACCATTTAAGAATTGGAAGCATGCTAGCAGATACCTATAGACTTCCAGTCATTGCGCTAACGCTAGTTAGCATTGGCTCGCGAAACTACCTCTAACTTCCTTCATACTGGACACAGACATAAAAATTGTATCCACGAGTTCATCTGACTCTGGGGAAGTAGATAAAGGGCCTCATTTCCAAAATGAAGAAGTATCCCTTGAAGTGCTTTTTTGTTGAGTTGCATACATACATAAACTCTCTCACAGACACTGCCCATATAAATCATTTACACAATTACACTTATAGCCCAAATAAGATTATGAATTAGAAGCAAGTTTTATTCGGATCCCATTAGCTTTTGCCGAAGCAGCAGCGATTCTTCCTGGGGTCCACAAAACAAGTAAAACACTGATAAACAAGAACAGTCCCATTCAAAATACCACGATCCTCACTCAGTATATGTAGCTAGCTGACAATGTTTTGTCATACAGTAGCTAGCAGCCAGAGCAGTAACAAGAGTGGGGCACGACCAAACAGGTGTGGGCTCATGTTAGACAAGAATGATGACATGGTACATGTCAGTTCCTATGAATATGCAGGGTTTGTTTACAGCTGATGTGCTTCAGTGATGCTGCCCAGACCTATTGCAACAAGCAAAGAGCTCCAACTCGTTATGTCTTTGAAATAAACGTGTCTCCTGTGAGACACCCCAATAAAGAGCATTTATTTGATCTGTAGTTCTTTTGAACACACCCTCTATTTAATGTTGGCAACTGCTCCGTGCGACATCTGTGGTCACGTGTACAGCATTGGTGATGTGATAAGTCAAATTACCACACCTGCAACTCACTGAGTGACAAACCTTTCCTCGTACATGGTTGAATATAGAAAATATCCTCACCCGTATTTGTAATGGCACTAAAAGATTTCTAGTGGCTGATATGGACCACAGAGCAAGGCAACTCATCGTTTGACATCCCCATTGTATTTCACAAATCAGTGAATTCCAGTTGATGCACACAGAAAGTAATTGCAGCGTTCAGTTTTCCATCCCTGTGGCGTTACCTCGTCCTCATTTTAAAGATGTAATCCCAGAAATCTTAAGGATGTTTGAACAAAAATCACAATTTCCTCACACCTAGTGCATCCATAAACTTATGCCATTCTTTAAAGGCCCAACGCAGCCGTTTTTACCTCTATCAAATAATTTCCAGGTAACAATTAAGTACCTTCATACTGTTATGTTGTTCAATTGAAATGGTCAGAAATATTTTAAAAAGCAACTTCAAGCAAATAATTTTGCTTGGACTGAGTGAGGTGCCTAATTGGAGGGATCTGTAACCTAAAAACTAGGTTTGAAACTAATTGGTCTATTAACTTCCAAAACTCCATCCCACCAAAACAGGCTGAATTTTCAGCCACTATTTTCAAAACTCGTACATTAAAACTGCATTATTTTCACAATATTATTCCAACCTCAGTGTGGAAATGTATATTTTAACACAGGAAAATCATGTTGACTGCACTGGTCCTTTAACATGCAGTTTCCCCAACACTGCTTTGACTTCACAAATCTGAACGATTTGATTAAATTAAAGTGCATTTACTACTAAAGAACAAAGCAAGTAATGAGACCACTGCAGAGTATTTAAAGCAACGCAAGAAAGATTCCTCTAACTTAGGTTGAGTGTAACGCATATTGGATACTCTTGACACGCAAAAGCCCCTAAAGCTTTAAGATGCCATGTTTAGACCAAGGTTCTCTTACTGATCAGAGCCAATAGCCCACATAGTGAATACAAACAAAAGGGGAGTTCCGGTGAAATATTTAATTATTTATTGGTAATCAAAGTGCTGTAGAGAATTGAAGTTCATGGTCAGGAGATCGCAGAGCCTGTCAGATACAAAGTACAGTTAATATAGTACACAATAAGATACAGCATAAATTGATGGAGTGGGTGTACCTTTAGACCATAACAAACCAGGTCCCATATTCATCAAGTGTCTCCGAGTCAGAGTGCCGATCTAGGATGAAGTCCCCATTGTCCATTCATTATAATCTAAAACCGATCAGCACTCCTACTCTGCTTTATGAATGTGCCCAGAATTTGATGCGAATAGACCATAGAGGTAGAAAGAAGGCTCTAGATTGATACAACCAGTCTTAGCATGGACATTGCTATTGAGGGCTTCCACCAATTTAAAGTAGTCAACTGTTCGGGATACCTATGGGTTGGGAGTGATTAGCCAATGATCAGTGCATTGTCTTAAAATTGGGTTGCACATGAATTGTAAATGGCTTTAAGCTGTATCACCGCAATCTAGTGACCACAATAAATGAATGACAAGTTTTGGTTCAGCACTCCAGCACTGCATGTGGTGGTAAATCACCTTATTAGCATTACTTTATTTTAAAACACAAAAGACAAATTTCACTACATTAAAATGGAGATGCCCATAATGGTGCCGTCACAGACACCATAATGGCACAGATACAAAGATTAGTCCTCTTTCAATCTATGGAATAGACAGACAAATTACCTTAATCTTGAAACTGCATGGAAAGAAACATTGATTAAATAAAATTGTGATATGTCAATTAGCCCATCATACCTGCACTTAATTCATCCTGAATTCAGGTCTTCCTGGAACGACATCACCACGGGAGCTTCCACTCCAGGACTGGGCGTAGTTTCTCTGAGGAAGTATTTGTGGCATGAATCCTCTGGGACCTGCGCCTTCATCTGATTCAGGAGTGGGTTGGACAGGACTAGGCTCTTCACCACTGGGGAGGTCACCACCTTCAGCTGATGCAGGAGTGGGTTGGACAGGACTAGGCTCTTCACCACTGGGGAGGTCACCACCTTCAGCTGATGCAGGAGTGGGTTGGACAGGACTAGGCTCTTCACTGGGGATGTCACCACCTTCAGCTGATGCAGGAGTGGGTTGGACAGGACTAGGTTCTTCGCCACTCTCAGCCTTCATGTTGCTTGAATCACTGGCAATCTGGGCGAACTGGTTGGCTGCATTTGGGTTTAAGCCACTGTGAAAAGGTACAACCATGTTGACTTCCAAAGCAGTTTTGTGGTCCCAGGGCTGTGAAGAGCTGGCTGGACGTTGGACAGCAGAGTTCCTACTTGGGTCATCTGTACTTTGTGCAGAGGAAGGTTGGCTGGGGTAAGGTTTTGCTTTAATGAAAGCTTTGGGAGGAATGGATTGTCCAAAATAACTGGTGGAAGGGTTTTCCTGACCTGAGGAGTAGTAGCCACTAGGCGCTCCTCCATTCTGGTCATAGCCAATATTGGAGGGCACAGGGTAATAGTCTGTTTGGGCAAATGTTACTGGCCTTGGGCCACCTACGTTATAAGGGGAACCATAGCCAGGGGTATAACTATGGGGCACAGGTCTGCTGCTTTTGGGGTTTGGGGAACCATGTTCACTACCTTGCTGACCTGGAGAGGGTTTCTTACCAGCCTGGCCTCCTCCTGAATTGGTGGTGGAAGGTTGGATCTGCCCTGGGTAATAGGTTCGATAGAGGGTAGAAGCATAGGGGACAGGGTCAACATCAATGATTGGTATGGGACGTGTGGTTTGGGCAGTCTGTCCTCGACTAAAATAACTGATGGAGGGTTGCTGCTGACCCGAGTAGTAGCCACTAGAAGCTCCTCTATTCTGGTCAGGTGTTACTGGCCTTGGATAATTATACTGACCATACATACTGTAAGGGCTGGCAGAAGGTTGGGCAGCAGAGGTTTTACTTGGGTCAGCTGTACTTTGTGCCAAGGCAGGTTGGCTGGGGTAAGCGTTTGCTTCAACGACATGTTTGGGAGGCCTGGTTTGTCCAGTCTGTGCCTTGTCAAAATAACTGGTAGAGGGTTGTTCCTGACCAGAGTAGTAGTAGCCACTAGGAGCTACATTTTGGCCATAGCCAACATTGGAGTGCACAGGGTCTCGATGATAGTCTGTTTTGTCAGGATTGACTGGCCTTCTGAGGTTATATTGGCTACCAACACTATAAGGAACGCCATATCTGGGGATATAATGTGGGCGTGCAGGTCTGCTGCCTTGGGGGCTTTCATAGCTGGAGGAAACAAGTTCACTACCTCTCTGGCCGTTATCAGAAACAGGTTCAGTCATTGGAGCAGGAGAGGGTTTCTTACCAGCTTGGCCCATTCCCGAATTGGGGGTGAAGGGTTGTTTCTGACCTGTGTAATAGTTTCCATGCCGAGTAAGAAACAGATTAGGCACAAGGTCAGTTACAGTCAGTTTTGTATGCATTGTTTGTTCAGGCTGTTCTTGAGTATCTCCATTCTGGCCATAGCCAACATTGGTGGGCACAGGTTCAGGTTCGACTGGCATTGGGAGGTTATATGGATTTTGGCCACCTACGCTATAAAGGGAGCCATAGACGTGGCTATAAGTAGGGGGCACAGGTCTGCTGTATTTGCGGTTTGGGGAACCATGTTCACTACCTTGCTGACCTAGAGAGGGATTCTTACCAACCTGGCCGCGTCTTCCTGAATTGGTGGTGGAAAGTTGGGTCTGCCCTGGGTAAAAGGTTCTATAGTGGGTAGGATAGGGGACAGGGTCCACATCAATGATGGATATGGGAAGCATGGGTTGGCCAGTCGGTCCTTGACTAAAATAATTGGTGGAGGGTTGCTGCTGACCCAAGTAGTAGCCGCTAGAAGCTCCTCTATTCTGGTCAGGTGTTACTGGCCTTGGATAATTATACTGACCATACATACTGTAAGGGCTGGCAGAAGGTTGGGCAGCAGAGGTTTTACTTGGGTCAGCTGTACTTTGTGCCGAGGCAGGTTGGCTGGGGTAAGGTTTTGCTTCAACGACACGCTTGGGAGGCCTGGTTTGTCCAGTCTGTGCCTTGTCAAAATAACTGGTAGAGGGTTGTTCCTGACCAGAGTAGTAGTAGCCACTAGGAGCTACGTTTTGGCCATAGCCAACATTGGAGTGCACAGGGTCTCGATGATAGTCTGTTTTGTCAGGATTGACTGGCCTTCGGAAGTTATATTGGCTACCAACACTATAAGGAGCATCGTAGGTGGGGGTATAACTCTGTGGTGCAGGTCTGCTGCCTGAGCTTCCTGTGATGGAGTGATCAAGTTCAGAAACAGGGCCAGCATTTGGTCCAGGAGAGGGTTTCTTACCATCATGGTCTCTTCCTGAATGGGAGGTGGAGGGCTTTTTCTGACTGGGGGGATTGAATGTATATTGGCTATCCATACTATAAGGCGAGCCATAGCTGGGGGTATAACTCTGGGGGGCAGGTCTTATTTGGTGGCTTGGGGGACCAAGTTCACTACCTTTCTGGACTGAAGGTTTCTTACCAGCCTGGCCTATTCCTGAATTTGAGATGGAAGGTTTAGTCTGAACTAGGAAATCGTTTCCATAGTGGGTAGGATCAGAGGTATTGGGCACAGGGTCAACGGTAGGTTTTGGAGGCATAGTTTGTTGAGTCAGTCTTTTGCCAAAATAACCCAGGGAGAGGTTTTCCTGACCCGAGTAGTAGTAATCACTAGGAGCTCCTCCATTTTGTCCATAGCCAACATTGGTGGGCACAGGGTCAGGTTTGATTGGTATTGGGGGTTTATATGTATATTGACCACCTACACTATAAGGAGGGCCATAGCTGGGGGTATATCTCTGGGGTGCAGGTCTGCGGTTTTGAGAGCTTTCCATTCTGGAGGAATCAGGTTCACTTCCTGTCTGGACAGGAGAGGGTTTCTTACCAGCCTGTCCTCCTCCAGTCTGGGGTCCCCCAAAATGGGTGGAAGTGGGGTTCTTCAGATCTTGGTAATGTCCACTGGGAACATTTCCAGGCTGAGGGGTACTTGAGCCAACCGGTGCAGGACCAGCTGCAGTGGTTGGTTTGGGAGAGATGGCTTGCCCAATTTGTCCTTTGCCAAAGTTAGAGGTGGGAGGCTTTACCTGGCCTGGGTTATAACCACTGGAAACCTTAACATCCTGAGTGGGACCATACCACATTGGAATAGGGTAAACTGAAGAAGTTGGGTTTGGATAATACATGGGGAAAGGTGTAGCACGTGGGTAATAGCCACTGGGATTTGTCCCATACTGGGGGGGACCAGTGGCTAAGGGAATAGGGTAAATGGCAGTGATGGGTTTGGGAGAGTTGGTCTTTCCAGTCTGGGTTTTGGCAAAATTAGTGGGCTCCATCTTATCTGGGATAAAAACCCAACGGCCCTTTACACCCTGGATCTTTCCAATGGGGCTATGGGAAACTTCTCTCTGGGTGTCAGAGCCACTGGGGGCAGACTCATCTTGGTTTGGGTCTGGGCCACCCTGAGCAGGACCAGCACTAGGGGCGCCGCCTTTCTGATTAGAGCCAGGACTACTGGTAGAGGTTGTCAGTGGACTTGAGAGGCGTTGGAAGGGAATAGCTAGGCGGAAATCTACTGGAGTACCTTTTGACCTGAAGTCAGCAGGAAAAGTGCTACTCCAGGCTGAGGAACTGTGGACCTGGTCATGCTGGCTAGGGTGATGTGCAGATCTGTAGTACTGGGGCTCCTCAGTGAGACGCTGTCCACTCTCAACATAGCCATAGCTGCGGCCTGAAATAAATGAATACTTTTAGTATAACATACTAGGAGTTTCAAATAAATTCAGATGTTCTAAGATGTGCAATCTCCTAGTGGTTAAAAGGTACATCCTGGGATTCCATAAAAAATAAATTAAAAAAAGCCATCCCATCACTTGTTTTGTTAATCACCAGAGCAATGAGGCTAGGAAAATGTCATCCCTCAAATTCCTAGACTGTAGTCTAGATGCAGGGACTGACAGTCCATGAAATCAAAATTATAATTTAAGCTTTACGTTATTTGTTTACAAACAGCATAAAACAATAATATATTTTGGGTTCAGATGGGGGTAACAGTTGTACTAAGTTCGAGGCATTTATAAGGTTATATTCTTCAAGAATCAAAAATAATATATTTTTTATGTATCTTTTTTAAAATGGGATGTGATAATCACAGACAGTAGCTTAAAAAAAAGAAAAAAAGACATTCCCATACCTCTTGGAAAAGATGGAGAGTTTACTGCTACACTTAACAGGCAAAACAGAACCATGCTGAAAAAGGAGGACAGATCATTTCAAAAATAATTTAAATAGTCTAACAAATTGAAATTTGGAAATGAGACAAACAAAAAGGAAAATACAACATAGTTACCTTCCAAGGTAGACAGGCACAACCATCTTGAATGAGCTGCAGCACACAAGCTATGCTGGAATTTTTTTTAATCCACTTCCAAAAATGTGTGTTGAACACCACAGATTGTTGTGCTGACAGAAACATTTGGTTGGTGTCATGGGAAGTATATTTGTCAACTTCTCAATGAGCTAAACCTGGTGGTAATCAAAACCAGCAAGGTGGAACTTACTAAGCTGCAACCATTTGAGATAATCCTCTAATGATTGGTGGAGGAAACTAGGGCTGAGAGGTCTCTGGAGCAGTATATTCGGATGTTTCCAGAGTATAAAAATATTATTAAGATGCAATTAAAGTTCTGAATTTTTGACGATATAATTTTTTAAATATATTGTATGGTTCTGCAAACTACATAGGCTGCGTTTTCATAGGCAGCCCAATTCTGATTTTTTTACTCCACTAATTGGTATTTTGACGAATCACATCAGAGTTGTTTCAGAGCTGATCTGATTGGTCAAAAGACCAATTAGTGAAACAATATCAGAATTGGGCTGCATGTGTAAACGCAGTCCTAGTGTTTTCCTATCCATTGCTTCACGTTATGCGTTGATCATAGGCTGCGCAGAGGCAGCCCAATTCTGATCTCTGAAAAATATCAATTAGTGGAGGGAAAAAATCTTAATTGTCTGCCTGTGTAAACGCAGCCTTAGTGTTCTTTTTTTTTTTACATGCCAAACAGATTTTAGAGCAATTAAAAGTTTTGCAAATGAGATCTCAAAATTGTTTACTCATTGTCGTCCAGTTAAGTGAATGTCTGGGTACTTTAATTGGCTCAGAGGTTTTGGGCTTCATGTAATGCAATTTATACTGTATGGTCCATTTCCAATAAAACTAAGCCATCTAATCATCAGAGTACAGGTGCTCTGGAGTCTTGAGCCCTGCTGAATTAATTAATTCAACTTTATTTGACCATAGCTTTGGTGGTGAAGTTTATAATGAAAACCCCCATTTAAAACCTGCTTATGGGAGGAGATACAATATGATCCAGTAAATTATTTTAAACTGTATGCAGTTATTCATGCATTTAATAGAACATATATAGTGAGGGAAAAAAGTATTTGATCCCCTGCTGATTTTGTACGTTTGCCCACTGACAAAGACATGATCAGTCTATAATTTTAATGGTAGGTTTATTTGAACTGTGAGAGACAGAATAACAACAAAAAAATCCAGAAAAACGCATGTCAAAAATGTTATAAATTGATTTGCATTTTAATGAGGGAAATAAGTATGTGACCCCTCTGCAAAACATGACTTAGTACTTGGTGGCAAAACCCTTGTTGGCATTCACAGAGGTCAAATGTTTCTTGTAGTTGGCCACCAGGTTTGCACACATCTCAGGAGGGATTTTGTCCCACTCCTCTTTGCAGATCTTCTCCAAGTCATTAAGGTTTCAAGCCTGACGTTTGGCAACTCGAACCTTCAGCTCCCTCCACAGATTTTCTATGGGCTTAAGGTCTGGAGACTGGCTAGGCCACTCCAGGACCTTAATGTGCTTCTTCTTGAGCCACTCCTTTGTTGCCTTGGCTGTGTGTTTTGGGTCATTGTCATGCTGGAATACCCATCCACGACCCATTTTCAATGCCCTGGCTGAGGGAAGGAGGTTCTCACCCAAGATTTGACGGTACATGGCCCCGTCCATCGTCCCTTTGATGCGGTGAAGTTGTCCTGTCCCCTTAGCAGAAAAACACCCCCAAAGCATAATGTTTCCACCTCCATGTTTGACAGTGGGGATGGTGTTCTTGGGGTCATAGGCAGCATTCCTCCTTCTCCAAACACGGCGAGTTGAGTTGATGCCAAAGAGCTCGATTTTGGTCTCATCTGACCACAACACTTTCACCCAGTTCTCCTCTGAATCATTCAGATGTTCATTGGCAAACTTCAGACGGGCCTGTATATGTGCTTTCTTGAGCAGGGGGACCTTGTGGGCACTGCAGGATTTCAGTCCTTCACGGCGAAAGTGTGTTACCAATTGTTTTCTTAGTGACTATGTTCCCAGCTGCCTTGAGATCATTGACAAGATCCTCCCGTGTAGTTCTGGGCTGATTCCTCACCGTTCTCATGATCATTGCAACTCCACGAGGTGAGATCTTGCATGGAGCCCCAGGCTGAGGGAGATTGACAGTTATTTTGTGTTTCTTCCATTTGCGAATAATCACACCAACTGTTGTCACCTTCTCACCAAGCTGCTTGGCGATGGTCTTGTAGCCCATTCCAGCCTTGTGTAGGTCTACAATCTTGTCCCTGACATCCTTGAAGAGCTCTTTGGTCTTGGCCATGGTGGAGAGTTTGGAATCTGATTGATTGATTGCTTCTGTGGACAGGTGTCTTTTATACAGGTAACAAGCTGAGATTAGGAGCACTCCCTTTAAGAGTGTGCTCCTAATCTCAGCTCGTTACTGTATAAAGCACACCTGGGAGCCAGAAATCTTTCTGATTGAGAGGGGTCAAATACTTATTTCCCTCATTAAAATGCAAATCAATTTATAACATTTTGAAATGCGTTTTTCTGGATTATTTTGTTGTTATTCTGTCTCTCACTGTTCAAATAAACCTACCATTAAAATTATAGACTGATAATTTCTTTGTCAGTGGGCAAACGTACAAAATCAGCAGGGGATCAAATACTTTTTTCCCTCACTGTACCACTAATTTATACATTTTGTGTCATCCTATTTGACATTCATGTCTCTTTATTATTCAAACCAAATACTCTCAACTCCTTACCTGCTTTACCCCAGAAGATATAATACTGTATGCAACTGGATCCTGGACTTCCTGACGGGCCGCCCCCAGGTGGTAAGGGTAGGTAACAACACATCTGCCACACTGATCCTCAACACGGGGGCCCCTCAGGGGTGCATGCTCAGTCCCCTCCTGTACTCTCTGTTCACCCATGACTGCATGGCCAGGCACGACTCCAACACCATCATTAAGTTTGCCGACGACACAACAGTGGTAGGCCTGATCACCGACAACGATGAGACAGCCTATAGGGATGAGGTCAGAGACCTGGCCGTGTGGTGCCAGGACAACAACCTCTCCCTCAACGTGACCAAGACAAAGGAGATGATTGTGGACTACAGGAAAAAAAAAGAGGACTGAGCACGCCCCCATTCTCATCGACGGGGCTGTAGTGGAACAGGTTGAGAGCTTCAAGTTCCTTGGTGTCCACATCACCAACGAACTATCATGGTCCAAACACACCAAGACAGTCGTGAAGAGGGCACGACAAAGCCTATTCCCCCTCAGGAGACTGAAAAGATTTGGCATGGGTCCTCAGATCCTCAAAAGATTCTACAGCTGCACCATCGAGAGCATCCTGACTGGTTGCATCACCGCCTGGTATGGCAACTGCTTGGCCTCCGACCGCAAGGCACTACAGAGGGTAGTGCGTACGGCCCAGTACATCACTGGGGCCAAGCTTCCTGCCATCCAGGACCTCTATACCAGGCGGTGTCAGAGGAAGGCCCTCAAAATTGTCAAAGACTCCAGCCACCCTAGTCATAGACTGTTCTCTCTGCTACCGCACGGCAAGCGGTACCGGAGTGCCAAGTCTAGGTCCAAAAGACTTCTCAACAGCTTCTACCCCCAAGCCATAAGACTCCTGAACAGCTAATCATGGCTACCCGGACTATTTGCACTGCCCCCCACCCCATCCTTTTTACGCTGCTGCTACTCTGTTAATTATTTATGCATAGTCACTTTAACTCTACCCACATGTACATATTACCTCAACTACCTCAACTAGCCGGTGCCCCCGCACATTGACTCTGCAACGGTACCCCCCTGTATATATAGCCTCCCTACTGTTATTTTATTTTACTTCTGCTCTTTTTTTTCTCAACACTTTTTTTGTTGTTGTTTTATTTTAAAAATAAATGCACTGTTGGTTAAGGGCTGTAAGTAAGCATTTCACTGTAATGTCTGCACCTGTTGTATTCGGCGCATGTATGTATACCAATAACGTTTGATTTGATTTGATTTGATTTGTTACCGAAGCGTTTCCATTTCATGGATATTAGTTTTAGGAGATTTGGCAGTTCTAATAATACAATACATTTCTTTATTCATTCAGATGCTCTTGTGCTTTGATCAAATGTGGTCGGAGCGAAGAACGCTTTTCATGTGAACATTGATGTTTTCCTCTGGGATATTGATGATATGGAATTAAAAATGGATTGTGTGTGGTGAGGAGCTTTGATATGCAGTGTGCAGATGCTCTCTTCCCCCCTGCACACTGTACAAGCAGAGCCTGAAGGCCCACTGCTTTGGCAGAACAGAACACATTCAGTATTTCTAGTTCACCTCCTCTCTGGTTGGATCCTTACTGTACTGTACAGAACTCTAAACAGTCCATGGTTTTAGTTGGTTCACTGCCAGTTTATACTTTATGCAATACTTTTGATTTGATAACTTGAAAAATGTCCCATTCTCTCTGAAAGTCCATGGACATACAGTACATGTGTATGATCATTATCTGACCCTCACTTACATAGATAGACAGGGGATGCAGTTTTTGTTCTGTACTTTACCCAAAACTAAATGGGAATTAAATGCTCACCTTTGTCTTTGTCACACTTTGTTTCTCAGATTACCCCCTACAACTACAGTGAGGGAAAAAAGTATTTGATCCCCTGCTGATTTTATATGTTTGCCCACTGATAAAGAAATGATCAGTCTATAATTTGAATGGTAGGTTTATTTGTACAGTGAGAGACAGAATAACAACAACAAAATCCAGAAAGACGCATGTCAAAAATTTTATAAATTGATTTGTGGGCAAATGGAAGCACCTGTACTCTGACGCGTTTTTCTGGATTTTGTTGTTGTTATTCTGTCTCTCACTGTTCAAATAAACCTACCATTAAAATGATAGACTGATCATGTCTTTGTCAGTGGGCAAACGTACAAAATCAGCAGGGGATCAAATACTTTTTTCCCTCACTGTATTACACATAGAACACATTGATGACTAAAGACAGTTTCTGTACAAGTAAAATGAAAAAAATAATATCTCTTGCTAAAGCTTGGCTTTCCCAACCAGTTCTGAGAAGTTCATCAACAAATCACAAGTAAAGTATTTGTCCCACTTGACTGGCTCATATAGCTAAACCAATTTATTTTCTCATAGATTGTTTTCTGAATCAATACACTGTAATCTAAAAAGTTATGAGACATCAAATTACAACAAACAGCTGCTGTTTGATCCAGGATATTACCCTACAACAGTACCTCCAGACATATCATGAAATATCAAGTACTTATGGTTAGTACACTGAACAACAATATAAATGCAACATGCAACAATTTCAAAGAATTTACTGAGTTACAGTTCATATGAGGAAATCAGTCAATTGAAATAAATAAATTAGCCCTAATCTATTGATTTCACATGACTGGGAATACAGATATGCATCTGTTGGTCACAGATACCTTAAAAAAAAAAAGTAGGGGCATGGATCAGAAAACCAGTATGTATCTGGTGTGACCACCATTTGCCTCATGCAGCGCGACACTTCTCCTTCGCATAGAGTTGATCAGGCTGTTAATTGTAGCCTGTGGAACGTTGTCCCACTCCTCTTCAATGACTGTGCGAAGTTGCTGGATATTTGCGGGAACTGGAACACGCTGTCGTACACGTCGATACAGAGCATCCCAAACATGCTCAATGGGTGACATGTCTGGTGAGTATGCAGGCCATGGAAGAACTGGGACATTTTCAGCTTCCAGGAATTGTGTACAGATCCTTGCGACATGGGGCCTTGCATTATCATGCTGAAACATGAGATGATGGCGGCGGATGAATGGCACGACATTGGGCCTCAGGATCTCGTCACGGTATCTTTGTGCATTCAAATTGCCATCGATAAAATGCAATTGTGTTTGTTGTCTGTAGCTTATGCCTGCCCATACCATAACCCCACCACCACCATAGGGCACTGTTCACAATGTTGACATCAGCAAACCGCTTTCCCACACGCCACCTGCCCAGTACAGTTGAAACCAGGATTCATCCGTGAAGAGCACACTTCTCCAGCGTGCCAGTGGCCATCGAAGTTGAGCATTTGCCTGCTGAAGTCGGTTACAATGCCAAACTGCTGTCAGGTCAAGACCCTGGTGAGAATGAAGAGCACGCAGATGAGCTTCCCTGAGACGGTTTCTGACAGTTTGTTCAGAAAACCTTCGGTTGTGCAAACCCACAGTTTCCCACAGTTTCATCTGACTGGTCTCAGACGATCCCGCAAGTGAAGAAGCCGGATGTGGAGTTCTTGGGCTGGCGTGGTTACACGTGGTCTGCGGTTGTGAGGCCGGTTGGACGTACTACCAAATTCTCTAAAATGAAGTTGGAGGAGGCTTATGGTAGAGAAATTATCATTAAATTATCTGGCAACAGCTCTGGTGGACATTCCTGCAGTCAGCATGCCAATTGCACACTCCTTCAAAGCTTGAGACATCTGTGGCATTGGGTTGTGTGACAAAACTGCACATTTTAGAGTGGCCTTTTGTTGTCTCCAGCAACAAGGTGCACCTGTGTAATGATCATGCTGTTTAATCAGCTTCTTGATATGCCACACCTGTCAGGTGGATCGATTATCTTGGCAAATGAGAAAGGCTCACTAACAATACTCAATGTTACAACACACTGACGTCTGCTCAGCGCTCATGTAGTTCACTTTCTCCAGACCTACATCAACTTCTTGTTGCACTTGGTCGTGGTCTTACTGAGGTGTACTGATGTAGCTGAGAGTAATGATGACAGATCTCTTCAGGATGTTTATCTATCTTTGCCCTCCCAGAAGGGGAGAGGAAAATGTGCTCTTTAACAAGGCAGTGGTCCAGTGAGCAGTGAGTGTCACTACCCCAGCAGGAGCAGCTCAGTGTGACCCCGGTTTAATAACGATTGAGTAGACGATGAGACAATAAACCACAGATGCAGTCCAGTCTGTCCACTGTACCTTCATCACATCTCATCTCATCACTTTCCACTTTACTGTGGACAAATCAAGGGGTCATTTGCTTGGCCGGCCTTCTGTCTAAAATGGATCCCCTTCGTGCAGTCCGGTGGAAATTAATGATTTTGTAGGCTTTTCTGACATCCAGTCAAAATATTTAATTTTGTTCTCCCCCACGATGAAAATGTAGTGAAAAACACTTAAAATGCTACTTTTCTTGCACCAAATGACCGATCTGCACAAAACTTGATATGTGGCATCTATGGACAAAGGTCTCTCAAAGCAATATTTTCCAGACTAGTACCTAAAACAACATGGCCGTTATTGACCAATAAACATTCATGTGGGCGTGGTCTGGCACATAAATGCATATAAATCAGTCAATGATATTCGTATTGTAACATAATTTGGTACACATGTTGCAAACACTGCCAAGACTCAACATATGCAAGAACATTCATATCCACCTCACGGTGGAGCTATAACATGCACATGTTTATATCTCTTGATCTGTTTGACTCAGAATGATGAAATTTGTTACACATGCTCAGGGATATGAGTCTAGCTAACCCACGTGATATCTCAGATACCACTGGCACGATTTTGACTAAACTTGGGTGAATGATGCATCTAGCCATAGAGCTCCGTCATTTACAAAATGTCCCTGATTGGCCCAAGGGGGGTGCTGCATCATTCGTGGGGGACGACATGTTTACTGTTGCCTTGTTTCATTTTCAGGTGGCTCTGGCTGTGAAGCGGTACCCCTTTGACTTATGGCTTGGCTCGCTGCATTATAGGCGATGGTGGTTGTCCTCATCAGCTGCACAGTATGTAACAGAGTACTGCAGGATAATTTGCTTAATTATATTGCACTATAGAAATAATCCTTAATGGAGAACCACAGGACTTCCAAGAAAACATACTCCACCAAGATTTAAATAATATGTGTGCGTGTGTGTGTGTGGTACTTGCCTGATTATGAACTGAGTTGACAGCACTTCATAACAGCAAGCATACATACTATATACATAGGCTACATCCCTCTAATCTCCTGGTTCTTTTATCAGTCAGTAGGGGGCATAATGTCATTACTCTTTAGGGCTGAGACTGAGAACCCTCTTTACTATAAGATGGACTCTCTGAAACAGGGATATAAGTCAATGTATATCAATGTATCTCCATCAAATAAATAAAAAAAATTCTGCAGCCACAGCATTCCCTCCAATGCTTTATGCTCCATAGAGAAACATAAATGAAAGCAGACATTATGTCACAGCAGGCTTTTGTATTGCATGAATGAGGGAGGGGAGTATTTTTTAAATAATAATGTATTCTTTTTTTGTTTTTGCTCAATCTGATTGGGTGGGCCTGGCTCCCCAGTGGGTGGGTCTGTGTCCACCCAGGCCCACCCATGCCTACGCTCCTGGGACAATGTGCCCTTGAAAGCAGCTACTGCTGAAATCTGTGTAAAGACCTTTTGTTCTAGACAGATTCACAGTTCCTTTGCATTGCAGAGAGAAAATGCCTTTGTATCTGAGGTCGGCCAAAGGGTATGTTTTTCTTGAGTAAGTTTTAAAAGTTTTGGAACATTTTGTCTTCCTTGAAATAAACTTTGTATTTTGAGAGACTGCAAGGAGGGCTAATAACTGTACTTTACTTCAATGGCAAACATGTTTCAGGGTGCCTCTTATTAGTCCTGGTCAGCTCCACATCAGCTGAAGAGATGATGGCTGCAGAAGAGTAGTATATCTGTTCAAATGTCCAGTAATCCAGTCATTTCTTAAAAAGCCTCATCATGCCAAACTGACTTCTCTGTTCTATGATCTGCTTTCATCCCCCTTCTGTGGCTTACAGCATATCTTCCTCCTTCAGAGTGTCACTGTCAGTCCATCCACATTGCCAGAGTAGAGCCAAAGCTGGCCATGAGCTAGCCTCCACCCTGAAATGCAGTGCTCCCTTCCCAGTTTCAAGCACAGAGACATACCAGGGGGGATGTGCTGAGTAGCCAGAACAAAACCTCAGCTCACAGAGATCCAAACCCTGGATCCCCAACACTCTATAAAGTACAAAGGAAGTTAGAAATACTGTGGTCAGAAGCCCAGTTTCACGTGTCTGCTATTCTCTCACTTTTCTGTGAAAAATATATCACAAGGGCTCCTGCAAAGTGTGTATTGCAATCTAGCATTTATTGATCGGCTACTCTATGACAACATGACAAAAAAAAACATGTTATCTCTTTCCCTGAAAACATATGTTGCCCATTTGATTTGATTTGGAAAGAGATAATGTCTTGTCAATGGGACATGGTGGGCACAGAAGCAGAGAGAGTCATTTATTTTAACTTTCATATGACTGCTGTGGCATGATGGGAGTGGATAATGGTCCCTGCTTGTTGCGCCACATGTAGTACCTCAACTTTCTGATGAACTCACACACCTTCATCAGGTAACATGCCCTGCACAGTCTTCATTTGGAGAGGCAGGTCAACAGAGTAAAGAATAAATCAACACTGAACTCCATTCTGCTACCTTCTGCCTGTTCCTGCCTGCTCCATGACTGTCACTGCTACCTTCTGCCTGTTCCTGCCTGCTCCATGACTGTCACTGCTGCCTTCTGCCTGTTCCTGCCTGCTCCATGACTGTCACTGCTGCCTTCTGCCTGTTCCTGCCTGCTCCATGACTGTCACTGCTGCCTTCTGCCTGTTCCTGCCTGCTCCATGACTGTCACTGCTGCCTTCTGCCTGTTCCTGCCTGCTCCATGACTGTCACTGCTGCCTTCTGCCTGTTCCTGCCTGCTCAATGACTGTCAATACTGCCTACTGACTCTCTGAAGCGTTCACTGGCTGCATCGAATACAATTTTTGTTGTGTTGTTAAACAAAATCCTATTTAATGAACATCATTCAATTTAAAATATAGCAGCTATGTACCTGTGCCATGCTGTGCTGTGTTACCAGTGTGCCGATGAACCTTTCCTCCTATTGCTTATGTGATATTCATAAACTCTCACCCAAGGTGAACTGTGTCTCAGTTGGTAAGCCCTTTGAACAACACACCATCTACTGTGAGGACTTATTCGATGAAACTACTGTCTATGTGTAGGATCTGTATTCATCAGCCCAAATTTGAATCTCTTTGTAAAATGCCCGGGGCTAGTTGGAGTCTTACAGACAGAATATAACAAGATTTGATTGAAAAAATGACAGCATTTTGACTTTTTGAATTTAATGTTATTAACAGAATACAAAGAGAAAAGAATCCTCCCATTTCAACATTAAAAAACCATTAACTGCCCTAACGTTTATACAGGCATTGATTTATTAGTGATGCACTGCAGGGAAAAATACTTGATGTTTTGCACAATGACCATTTTATCCTGTAACGATCCCGGCAGTCTGAGTCGGGTCCTGTCTGGTGACTAGTGTTTCTGTTCGTGATCTCCAGTTTCCCGAGGGTTCGGGAACGCTCCGGGGAGCGCTCTTGATTTCCGCACCTGCATCCCATCAGCAATCTGCACACCTGGTCCTGATCATCACCCTTCTTAGGCTCTGGCCTAACATCCAGTTCCTGCCGGATCGTTAGCCATGAACAGTATGTTTGTCAGCGTATCAGCCTCTGAGCTACTAGTGTTAGTTTTGTTGTTTTGCACCTTGTTGGCTTGCCGTGTACTTACCTCCGTTTGTTTCTATCTGCAGTCTCTCACCCGAACCTTCTCCCAACCTCTGCCTGATGGTCGGCGGCTGCCGAGCCATTACCGGACCAACCACTGCACCCTCAACAACCCATCCACGCCACCCGCTCTGTTCCCTGGATTACTCAGCCTCACTCGGGAATCTATTAAATAAACACTCACCTTTGTCTCAACGTACCTTGTCCTGGTCTGCTTCTGGGTTCTGGCTTAGTAAACCGTGACAGAACGATCCGGCCAGTAATGAACCCAGCGGACCTGGACTCTGTTCGCCATGCCATTACCCAGCAGGAGAAGATGTTGGGCCATCATAGCACGGTACTACAGGAGATCGCGTTGTCAGTTCGGAACCTTTCTACCGGTCTGACGGAGGTCCAGAACCAACGCAAGTGTCCGGTGGAGGATCCACTACCGGTTTCACCCATCTCGCCTGCCGCTTCTGAAGTTGTGTCCCTCCGTGAGCCCAAGGTTCCGACGCCGGATAAATATGAGGGGGAGCTGGGAAGATGCCGTTCCTTCCTTATGCAGTGTGGATTAGTGTTCGATCTACAGCCCTACTCTTATGCCACAGACAAGGCTAGGATAGCCTTTGTGATTGAGTTGCTGCGTGGTCGAGCGCTGGAGTGGGCTTCAGCCGTTTGGGAACGACAGGATCCCTGCATGGCTTCATACCAGGGGTTCACGGCCGAGATGAGGAAGCTCTTCGACCATTCCGTCCGAGGGAGGGACGCAGCTAGGCGCCTGTTTTCTCTTCACCAAGGAACTCGCAGCGTGGCCGACTTCGTGATCGAGTTCAAGACGTTGGCTGTGGAGAGTGGGTGGAACGAGGAGTCTCTGCAAGCGGCCTTTTACCAGGGTCTGTCGGAGCAGCTCAAGGATGAGTTGATCTCCTATCCGGAGCCTAGTGACCTGGACAGCTTGGTAGCCTTGTCTATTCGGGTGGATAATCGAGTCCGAGAGCGAAGGAGGGAGAAGCAATGGGGTCCGTCCAATCGATCAGCTTCTCAGTTCCCAGTCGGGTCGGGTGGTGGACCAGAACACGTCGATCATTCTCCACCACAAAGGATTAGTGGAGAGGACCTCTCTCCCGATTCTGAACCCATGCAAGTGGGGCGGCACGGGTTAACCAAGGAGGAGCGTCAACATAGACGTAAGACCAACTGCTGCCTCTACTGTGGTCGCTCGGGACATTACATCTCCACTTGTTCCCGGCGGTCGTCAAACTGCCCGGCTCGCTAAAGTTGGGAGGACTTTTAGCGAGCCAGTTTCAACCTCTCAGTACCTCTGTCAGACCCCGTTTCCCCGGCTACCCTTGTGAACAGGAATCAAAGCTTAGCGATTAACGCTTTTATCGATTCAGGTGCCGATGGAAGCTTTCTTGATGCCGAGTTGGTGGAACAGCTGGGGCTTTCCAAGGAGCAATTGCCGGAAGCCATTGAAGCGACCACTCTGAACGGCAGTAGTCTGGCACGTATCACGATGAGGACTGAACCGGTTAAGATGCGGTTGTCGGGGAATCATTCTGAGATGATTTCATTCTTCATTCTGCCGTCTTCCCATGTTCCTCTGGTCCTTGGATACCCCTGGCTGAAGGAACACAATCCCACGTTCGATTGGGTGACGGGCAAGGTAACGAGTTGGAGCCTTGATTGTCATGCTAACTGTCTCAAGACTGCCTGCCCCCATTCGGTTCCCAGTCAGGTGATTGAGGCTAAACCCCCAGATTTGTCCCTGGTTCCCGAGACATATCACGATTTGGGAGAAGTTTTCAGTAAGCAGAAGGCTCTGTCACTCCCTCCCCACCGACCATATGATTGTGCCATCAACCTGTTCCCGGGAGCTGTCTACCCCAAGGGAAGGTTATACAGTATCTCCCGACCTGAACGTGAGGCGTTGGAGACCTACATCAAGGAGTCCCTAGCGGCTGGACTCGTTCGTCCCTCGTCATCACCCCTGGGGGCAGGATTCTTCTTTGTGGGTAAGAAGGATGGCTCTCTTCGACCGTGTATTGATTATCGGGGGTTGAATGCCATCACGGTCAAGAACAAGTATCCCCTGCCCTTGATGAGTTCTGCCTTCGACTCCTTACAGGGTGCTACGGTATTCACCAAGCTAGACCTACGCAATGCGTATCACATGGTCCGGATCAGAGAGGGGGACGAGTGGTTGACGGGTTTCAATACACCGATGGGTCACTTCGAGTATCAGGTGATGCCGTTTGGACTGACCAATGCTCCAGCGGTATTCCAGAGTATGGTGAACGACGTCCTGAGAGATATGATCGGTCTCTTTGTGTTTGTTTACCTGGATGACATTCTGATCTTCTCGAAGGAACCTTCCGACCACGTCCAGCATGTCCGGCAGGTTCTGCAGCGATTGTTGGAGAATCGCCTGTTCGTGAAGGCCGAGAAGTGCGAGTTTCACGCCCACACGACATCCTTTCTCGGGTACATCATCTCCAGGGGAGAGATTAGGATGGACCAGGAGAAGGTTAGAGCGGTTCTGGAATGGGCCCAGCCCGGTACGAGATTGCAGCTCCAGAGATTTTTGGGGTTTGCGAATTTCTACCGCAGATTCATCCGGGATTACAGCCGTGTGGCCGCTCCGTTAACTGCCTTGACTTCCAGTATCAGGACCTTCAAGTGGAATCCGGAGGCGGATCGAGCGTTTCTGGATTTGAAGAGGCGATTCACCAACGCACCGATTCTCTCTCAACCGGACACGGCCCGTCAGTTCGTCGTTGAAGTGGACGCGTCTGATGTGGGAGTTGGCGCCATCCTGTCGCAGCGATGCTCCACGGACAGTAAACTCCATCCCTGCGCCTACTACTCTCGTCGCCTTTCGCCTGCGGAGAGGAATTACGATGTGGGTAACCGGGAGCTTCTCGCGGTGAAACTTGCCTTGGAGGAGTGGCGCCACTGGTTGGAGGGGGCGGAGCAACCGTTTATTGTCTGGACTGACCACAAGAATCTTGCTTACGTGCAATCGGCTAAACGTCTCAACTCCCGTCAGGCCAGGTGGGCGTTGTTTTTCGGACGATTCAAGTTTTCCCTGACGTTCCGACCTGGATCTAAGAACGGCAAGGCGGACGCCTTGTCCCGGATGTTCTCCAAGACGGAGGAGAGTGGGTCCAAGACCGAGACAATTCTCCCCCGGAACTGCGTCGTGGGAGCAGTTATGTGGAAGATTGAGGAGGAGGTGCTGGCGGCCCTTCGGACTCAGCCCGGTCCCGGTAACGGTCCACCCGGTCGGTTGTTTGTGCCTGAGTCGGTTCGTCCTGCTGTCCTCAAATGGTCCCACGCCAGCAAGATGGCTTGTCACCCTGGCGTGGCTCGGACAATGGCGTTTCTTCGCAGACGTTTTTGGTGGCCTGCCATGGCCGAGGATACTCGGGGTTTTGTTGCTGCCTGTCCAGTGTGTGCGCAGAATAAGAGTACCAATCGGCCCAGCTCTGGACTACTTCACCCCCTTCCTATTCCCCGGCGTCCATGGTCGCATCTGGCCCTGGACTTCGTCACTGGGTTGCCCGCTTCTGAGGGGAACACGGTCGTTCTGACTATCGTGGACAGATTCAGCAAGTTCGCCCACTTTGTGCCAATTGCCAAGCTTCCCTCTGCCTCGGAGACGTCCGAGATCCTGGTTAGGGAGGTTTTCAGGGTCCACGGTTTGCCCAGTGATATCGTTTCCGACCGTGGCCCTCAGTTTACCTCTGCTGTCTGGAAGTCCTTCTGTTTGGCCATTGGAGCTACAGTCAGTCTCACATCTGGTTTTCACCCCCAATCCAATGGTCAGGCGGAGAGAGCCAACCAGAAGATGGAATCCACGCTACGCTGTCTGGTCTCTTCCAACCCCACCTCCTGGGTCTCTCAGTTGCCTTGGGTTGAGTATGCCCACAATACTCTCCCTACATCTGCCACTGGGATGTCTCCCTTCCAGTGCCTGTATGGCTACCAACCTCCCCTGTTCCCTTCTCAGGAGAAGGAGCTCTCAGTGCCTTCTGTTCAGGCCCATATTCGTCGTTGCCACCGGACCTGGCATCGGGCCAGAAAGGCACTCCTTAGAGTTTCGGACCGGTATCAGCTCCAGGCGAATCGTCGCCGGATCCCCGCTCCCACCTATACCATCGGAGATAGGGTTTGGTTGGCCACACGGGATCTTCCGTTACGGACTGAGTCTAGGAAGTTGTTACCGAAGTTCATTGGTCAGTTTGTGGTGGAGAAGGTGATCAATCCAGTGGCAGTTCGACTCAAACTACCGAGGACGCTCAGAGTCCATCCCACCTTTCATGTCTCCTGCCTCAAGCCTGTCTTCCTCAGTCCTCTGTTGCCTCCTCCGCCTCCTCCTCCTCCTCCTCGGATGATCGGAGGTGGTCCTGCCTACACGGTGCGTCGCATCATGGATTCCAGACGGCGGGGCCGGGGTTTCCAGTATCTCGTGGACTGGGAGGGGTATGGCCCTGAAGAGAGGAGTTGGATTCCGCGGCGACAGGTCCTAGATGCTGACCTCATCAGTGACTTCTACCGCCTCCATCCTGGCGCTCCGGGAGTCCGCCCGGTGGCGTTCGTCGGAGGGGGGTACTGTAACGATCCCGGCAGTCTGAGTCGGGTCCTGTCTGGTGACTAGTGTTTCTGTTCGTGATCTCCAGTTTCCCGAGGGTTCGGGAACGCTCCGGGGAGCGCTCTTGATTTCCGCACCTGCATCCCATCAGCAATCTGCACACCTGGTCCTGATCATCACCCTTCTTAGGCTCTGGCCTAACATCCAGTTCCTGCCGGATCGTTAGCCATGAACAGTATGTTTGTCAGCGTATCAGCCTCTGAGCTACTAGTGTTAGTTTTGTTGTTTTGCACCTTGTTGGCTTGCCGTGTACTTACCTCCGTTTGTTTCTATCTGCAGTCTCTCACCCGGAACCTTCTCCCAACCTCTGCCTGATGGTCGGCGGCTGCCGAGCCATTACCGGACCAACCACTGCACCCTCAACAACCCATCCACGCCACCCGCTCTGTTCCCTGGATTACTCAGCCTCACTCGGGAATCTATTAAATAAACACTCACCTTTGTCTCAACGTACCTTGTCCTGGTCTGCTTCTGGGTTCTGGCTTAGTAAACCGTGACATATCCTACAGGACATCATTATCTGAACACTATTATCAGTATTATACTGCAATGTATAGGAAGAAAAAAACCCACTGCTTTTATAGAAAAGTAAGGGTTTCTCTACACCTGGTCAATTACCATATCAAGTACCGGTATTGTGTTTTTCCTTTCCTCAGCATTGTCACTGCTTTTGTGGTCAAAAGTGCTATAGCAACTAGCTGTGCCCAGGCTCTCAACCTAGATGTCAAATCCCGCATCCAATCTCACATCCATCAAATATACACTGGTTTCATAACACTGTTGCCCTGGCTACATTGTATTTAATTACCTGACCATCACAGTTGTCTCCTTTAACAAAGAGGCAATGCCTACTCATTTTTCCATCGCTGTCCTTGTTTTTCTAACTAATTAGCCGTATTAAGGGAAATTGGCATGTCAAAGTCAATATAACATGGGAACTCTAGTGCATAGTGAAGTATGGACAGACAAAACTGAATGTGAGACTGAGAGCAGGGTAGTAAATTCAAGTCAAGCAGAATCAGATTGTTTGTGTTTACAAGTAAGTTTCTAAAAGGCTTTTTGCAAGTTGTTCCAGACTGCCAAGGACTTCCACTGTTAGATTGTATTTATTGGATTCATTGTGCTGATCATTGGATGTACACATTCACAAACATGTTTACTTTCTAGAGGGATACTGATGCAGTGCTCTTACACAAGATATTGATCAGGACTAGACTTGCGTAGGGATAGACCTTGTCAGGTGTCCTCGTCTTTAACTAAAAGTAGTCCTTCTCATTCTGGAGATACAATCTAGAAGTCCTTGGAACAGAGTAATCCTCTTGGCTGCGCTGGAAAATCTATGGACAATCTTTGTTAATCCCAACTCTGCTATCTGACTTTGTGCCTGTAGGCTCCTCAACCATCTGAGGACTAGTATTAGTCGCAAACTTACTGAAATAAAAATGTTTCAATTTTTGTTCAGCTAATTCCCAGCAGCAGACCTTCACTTGTGGAGATTTCAGTGCAACAGTTGGAAGCACAGGACAAGTGTCAAGCAGACCAGTGAAAATCTCATGATTAAATACAGCCGGCCAGATCAACATGAGTTGGTGTTTGTGCTCAAAAAGACTCCAGAAGCATGGAGTGTAAATGCAGGGAACTGCAAGGCCACTTACTCTTAATTAAAGACTGGGGGAAGAGGCTCGGCCAAGTTTTCCACAAGATTCACATAGGAGCAAATTAGGCGCCTGACAGCCACACAGACACATCCAACTGTCTCATTTACCATTCCTGTTACTGTCTGCCCAGTGGCCTTCTCCTCTCCTTTAGATACAACTTCTTCTCTCATTAAAAGGATGGAACCACTCTCGGAGCTCCCAAATCAAATGCATTAACTACTGATTGAGGGATAGCATTGCTAGTATAATTTAGTCTTCTTTCTTTTGCAAAGTGCTGTGCTGTAGCCAGTAGCCACTCCTATCGGGATTAGGTGAAAAACACCACAAACACACTCAAAACTGTTGGGGTTACAGTTTGTCTTGCAGATCTTATTCAGGTTTAGATATTGTAACCATCACATTGGAATGGAAGCCATCCAAATGTAGATCTAGTAGCATTTCATCTCCATCTTACTAATGAGCAACTTTGACAGTGTTCGATTGCATCAATAAATTACCGTTAAGTCGTGGGTGCTTGGGTAATTAACACCTGGCGGCCGAGGCACATCTCAGAATAACAACATTCATATAAATACAAGCTTATGATGAATTGAGAGCCATAAAATGAAGAATACACACATCGCCAGATGCCAGGGGTTGTCCGCTGTGGCTTGGTATCCTTCATATTGCTTTATTACATTTCACTCAGCAGAATAATTCTTCCGACATATTGTCATCATTTCTCAGGCTCACTGGCACGTTTTTATCTCAATATCAAATCATTTCTGAGTAAAAATTAAGTACCTTACTGTGATTGTTTTCAATTAAAATGGTCAAAAATAAACAAAAATAGATTCTTAGCAAAGAGAAATTTCTAAAGCAAGAATTTTGCTAGGACTGTCTGGGAGTTGTCTGTGTGAGGACGGAAACTGAAAACTAGCTGTTATTGGCAGAGAGGTTTGGAACTCTTTCCTATTGGTCTATTAACTAATTTACCGCCTTGTGATGTCACCAGGCAGGCCAAAACTCCATCCAACCAAAACAGGCTGAGATTTCAGGCAATTTTTTCCAACAGCTCTTACACTAAAAGGGCATTATCATATTTTTCACGGTTCACAGTATTATTCCAACCTCATAGTACGGAAATATATATAAAACACAGGAAAATCAGGTTTTTGACTGCACTGGGCCTTTAACATATGTTTCCAATCATGATTGCATGTATCACATGCAATAATTAAGCAATAAGGCACGAGGGGGTGTGGTATATGGCCAATATACCACGGCTAAGGGCTGTTCTTATGCACGACACAACGCTGAGTACAGCCCTTGGTCATATACCACAAACCCCCGAGGTGCCTTATTGCTATTATAAACTGGTTACCAACGTAATTAGAGCAGTACAAATAAATGTTTTATCATACCCGTGGTATATGGTCTGATATACCATGGCTGCCAGCCAATCAGCATTCATGGCTCGAACAACACAGTTTATAATAGAGTTTGTTTACTTACCTGTTTGTATAGGCAACTCAATATTAGGAAGGTGTTCTTAATGTTTTGTACACTAAGTGTAGATTATAATAAAACAATTTATTAAGAGAGTGTAAAAGAGGCAAAGGGAGTTTAAGCCAGAGGGTTAAATATATATCTTCCACCTCTCTATACATCCAGGGACAGAATAGGATTAGGACTCCCAATGTCATTTCATGGTCTCTGTAGAAATTATTCACACCGGGAAATAGGTGCTCATGGTATCTCTTTGGTCTTGAAGTTGAAAGGTGCTGATGGTGTGTTGTGATTGACATGTCACCTACCTCTCTGCCTTCTCTCCTTATCCTTTGTTTCATGCTTTCCATTCAGGGCTGGGGTTGATGAAAGATATGGAAATGTATCCTTCAGAAGACTACAGTTACAGGGAGAGATTTTTTTAGATTGATCTGTTACAAAGAAGCCAATGTAACAGCACCAATGTATTCAGGGAAACTTGAGATGCAAGAATCTTTGGCCTTTTATCCAAAACATTTGACAGATTCCTCTGATTGTCCAATGGGCAATGTCCATTGAGGAATCCGTTTAAGGTTACAAGGGAGAACAATACTGTATGTAGTGTGACGGAAAGGAATCATGGCGTATCACTGTCAGACCTTAAACCCCATAGATCTAATTTAGCAGAGCAAATAATCACCTTATGCTGACTGTAAAGGGTTATGAGTGTTAAAGGATATACATCCAATATGATAACAATAATAATAATAATAATAAGGCGGGTGCTTATATTACACATGTACAAGTGTGCATTAAACACATGTGTGAATTGGAAATGTGTTTTTTTGCATATCCCAACTGCCCCTGAGACACCCTCGGAGAGTGGGGTCACGGCCATGGTCAGCCATTTTCAATAGCAACCCTGAAGCAATTAGGGTTAAGTGCCTTGCTCAAGGGCACATCAACAGATGTTTCACCTTGTCGGCTCAGGGATTCAAACTAGTGACCTTTCGGTCACTGGCCCAATGCTGTAACCAGTAAGATACCTGCCAATACCAAGGTGACTTTAAACTTATGGCTCAAGTTTTGATGTGGCATCATTACGTAGAATTTATTGCTTATCTTGTTGAGATCAGAAAGCGTCAAGGGCTTTATTTATCTGTCCAAATGGGCATCGTATTTCACTCTGTTCATCTGTCCTAAATCCCTCTCTGTGGGCTATGGATCACCTCCCTCTGCAGTCAGGGCACCAACATTATCCATCATGTCTGAGGATTACCTACAAGGACTGTCAGGAGGCTCTTGCACACGCACACCACGCACACAAATTATTGGTTGCCGTATATATGTTATGATTAGGAATAACATGTAGCAGATTATTTAATAATCAGACTGGAAATGTGTGGGTTTTGGCCTTCAAGTGTGTCGTGTATTGCCAGGGCAGTTTTGTCAGGGCCATTGCCAGTGCCATTGTAGGCTTACTGAGGATTTATTTTGATATCTGATTTCTGATTCTCCTATGAAGATGAAACACTGAAAACATACATGGCTTAGATAACTAATTTTAGAAGTGCTGCCGCCTCATTCACAACACTATAATAATAATTGTGCTCCATTTGCGAACAAAAGGAGGTTGCTTCAAAGCCTGGGTTTAATCTCTCTCATATTGTATCTGCCTCTATGGCGGTGTTTACACAGTCAGCCCAATTCTGATCCTTTTTCACTAATCAGATCAGCTGTGAATAATATCTGATGTGATCTGAAGTGATTGGTCAAAAATATCAGAATTGGTCTGCCTGTGTAAACATTTTACATTTACGTTATTTAGCAGACGCTCTTATCAAGAGCGACTTACAGTTAGTGAGTGCATACATTTTTCATACTGGCCCCCTGTGGGAATCAAACCCACAACCCTGACGTCGCAAGCGCTATGCTCTACCAACTAAGCTACAGGAGGAAACGCAGGCTAACTGTTGCCAGTCAACCAGAGTGTCACTACAAACATATTTTACCTTCATAAATAATTCACCTTTTGTGTGTTTTACATTTCACCCTCAGTTCTACACTCCCACGACGGGAGTTTGCAGCTTCCCTCAGCCAGACTGCACTTTAGGTAGGCTGGAGATTCTGTCAAGGCAGATATTTCCATGCTCTCTGTGACTTCACTGAGTTTCATTGTATGATTGGAAGGGCACTGGGCACACTCAATTTAACACATAATATATTCGCCAGGTATGGATGAAAACACTAGTTCACCTGCTGATAGGGTACTGTCCAGTGTTTATGGGTGGACAGGGATCCATGGACTGCCACCTTAATTGGGGGAATAATAAGCATGCCAGAAAGACATGGGTTAAAGGGCCATAAGGTGATATGAGTGGCAGAAACAATAAGCAGAACTATCTGGCTTCCAGAGGGGAAACAAATCAAATGTTATTTGTCAAATGCGCTGAATACAACAGGTTAACCAACAATGCAGTTTTTACCTGGAGTTAACTCTGCAGATAGCACTACTGGGTGATTTGAAAAGTCATAGTCAATCGATAAATAATATAATAATACTTTTAGCAAAAATGTTTATCTTTAATTTACAATCTGTAGAAACTATGAGAATAGAAAGGTTCAGAACATTTGTAAAATATCACAGCACAGTTGAAAATATATATTGGCAAGTAGAAATCCAAGCCCTGTCTGGACCCTGGTGTGGGAGACCCCGAACCTGGACAGGGGCTGACGTCTGGGTCTGGACTGGAACCACTTGCTTGGTGCGAGGAGCGGGACTGGGTTCCTTTTTTAACCCCCGCTCCTTCTGCTGCCTAACCAGCTCCTCTCGCCGTGCCTCTACACTTTCCTTCTCCCTTATAGCCTCCTGTAGTGCCTCCCTCTGACCGAATAACTCCTGCTCCCTCTGAACCAATAGCCCCCGTAACATGGTGGCCTCCTCTCCTAACCTGCAGACCCGCCCTTTAACGGCCTCCTGCTGCCTCGTCGTCCACACCGTGTGCCCCCCCCAAAACATTTTCTTGGGGTTGCCTCTCGGGTCTCCGTCGTCGGCACTCCTCTTCCTGTGAGGGCTCCTCCGGGAGCCCCCACGAGTTAGGGAACAGAACCTCGTCGTCATCCTCCGACTTCTCAGTATTATTCCCACTCCTCCTCCCATGGTCATAGGGACCCAATCTGAAAGCCGACCGGGTGCAGTGGTCGGGGCTCTTCTCTCTCGCTCCCCGACCACCCCTTTAGCCCCCCCAACATTTTTTATTGGGGCTGTCTCTCGGGCTTCCTCCTCGACCGGCGTCCTCTGCGTTGCCGTTGCTCCTCTCCTGCCTGGGTATCTACCTTCGCCCATGGCCCTTTCCCCGCGAATATCTCTTCCCATGACCACAATTTGCCCACCTGGGACATGGCTATTCGCTCCTCCTGGGCACGCTGCTTGGTCCTCGTTTGGTGGGATCTTCTGTCACGTTCGTTTACAGACGAGACGGACCAAGGCGCAGCGTGATATGCGTACATGTTTATTTTTCCGAATAAACAAAATGACAAAACAACAAACGAAACGTGAAGTCCAAGGTACACAAAACAAACATACCTAACACGGAACAAGATCCCACAACCCACTAGTGCCAATAGGCTACCTAAGTATGGTCCCCAATCAGAGACAACGAGCGACAGCTGCCTCTGATTGGGAACCACACCGGCCAACATAGATCTAGACGATCTAGATCTAACCTAGAAAATACAACATAGAACATACTACACAGAAAATACACACCCTGACTCAACAAATACGAGTCCCCAGAGTCAGGGCGTGACAGGATGGTGTTAAGAGATAGATGGGAGAGGTTGAGTGGAGCTGAAGGGTGGGACTAATAACAACAAGATAACTAATGTAAAATATACTGTGTCCGTAAAATTTATATAAGTTCAGAACTTTTGTGAAACAGCACAGTTAAAAATATATGGCAAATAGAAATCAAACTGGATGGTCTTCAGAATTAGATGGGTGGGGTTGAGGGTAGCGGAAGGATAGGATAATTTTATATACTACTGTATATAGTTATAGTAGACCTACTGTATATAGTTATAGTAGACCTACTGTATATAGTTATAGTAGACCTACTGTATATAGTTATAGTAGACCTACTGTATATAGTTATAGTAGACCTACTGTATATAGTTATAGTAGACCTACTGTATATAGTTATAGTAGACCTACTGTATATAGTTATAGCAGACCTACTGTATATTGTTATTGTAGACCTACTGTATATAGTTATAGCAGACCTACTGTATATAGCAGACCTACTGTATATAGTTATAGTAGACCTACTGTATATAGTTATAGCAGACCTACTGTATATAGTTATAGTAGACTTACTGTATATAGTTATAGTAGACCTACTGTATATAGTTATAGTAGACCTACTGTATATAGTTATAGCAGACCTACTGTATATAGTTATAGTAGACCTACTGCATATAGTTATAGTAGACCTATTGTATATAGCAGACCTACTGTATATAGTTATAGTAGACCTACTGTATATAGTTATAGTAGACCTATTGTATATAGCAGACCTACTGTATATAGTTATAGTAGACCTACTGTATATAGTTATAGTAGACCTACTGTATATAGTTATAGTAGACCTACTGTATATAGTTATAGTAGACCTACTGTATATAGTTATAGCAGACCTACTGTATATTGTTATTGTAGACCTACTGTATATAGTTATAGCAGACCTACTGTATATAGCAGACCTACTGTATATAGTTATAGTAGACCTACTGTATATAGTTATAGCAGACCTACTGTATATAGTTATAGTAGACTTACTGTATATAGTTATAGTAGACCTACTGTATATAGTTATAGTAGACCTACTGTATATAGTTATAGCAGACCTACTGTATATAGTTATAGTAGACCTACTGCATATAGTTATAGTAGACCTATTGTATATAGCAGACCTACTGTATATAGTTATAGTAGACCTACTGTATATAGTTATAGTAGACCTATTGTATATAGCAGACCTACTGTATATAGTTATAGTAGACCTACTGTATATAGTTATAGTAGACCTACTGTATATACACTGCTAAAAAAAATAAAGGGAACACTTAAACAACACAATGTAACTCCAAGTCAATCACACTTCTGTGAAATCAAACTGTCCACTTAGGAAGCAACACTGATTGACAATACATTTCACATGCTGTTGTGCAAATAAAATAGACAACAGGTGGGAATTATAGGCAATTAGCAAGACACCCCCCAATAAAGGACTGGTTTTGCAGGTGGTGACCACAGACCACTTCTCAGTTCCTATGCTTCCTGGCTGATGTTTTGGTCACTTTTGAATGCTGGCGGTGCTTTCACTCTAGTGGTAGCATGAGACGGAGTCTACAACCCACACAAGTGGCTCAGGTAGTGCAGCTCATCCAGGATGGGTTAGGGTTAGGGTTACAAATGTGCATGTGCCTGCTCAAACGGTCAGAAACAGACACCGTGCAGGACGTTTGGCATTTGCCAGAGAACACCAAGATTGGCAAATTCGCCACTGGCGCCCTGTGCTCTTCACAGATGAAAGCAGGTTCACACTGAGCATGTGACAGACGTGACAGAGTCTGGAGACGCCGTGGAGAACGTTCTGCTGCCTGCAACATCCTCCAGCATGACCGGGTTGGCGGTGGGTCAGTCATGGTGTGGGGTGGCATTTCTTTGGGGGGCCGCACAGCCCTCCATGTGCTCGCCAGAGGTAGCCTGCCTGCCATTAGGTACTGAGATGAGATCCTCAGACCCCTTGTGAGACCATATGCTGGTGCGGTTGGCCCTGGGTTCCTCCTAATGCAAGACAATGCTAGACCTCATGTGGCTGGAGTGTGTCAGCAGTTCCTGCAAGAGGAAGGCATTGATGCTATGGACTGGCCCGCCCGTTCCCCAGACCTGAATCCAATTGAGCACATCTGGGACATCATGTCTCGCTCCATCCACCAATGCCACGTTGCACCACAGACTGTCCAGGAGTTGGCGGATGCTTTAGTCCAGGTCTAGGAGGAGATCCCTCAGGAAACCATCCGCCACCTCATCAGGAGCATGCCCAGGCGTTGTAGGGAGGTCATACAGGCACGTGGAGGCCACACACACTACTGAGCCTAATTTTGACTTGTTTTAAGGACATTACATCAAAGTTGGATCAGCCTGTAGTGTGGTTTTCCACTTTAATTTTGAGGGTGACTCCATGGGTTGATACATTTGATTTCCATTGATAATTTTTGTGTGATTTTGTTCTCAGCACATTCAACTATGTAAAGAAAAAAGTATTTAATAAGATTATTTCATTCATTCAGATCTAGGATGTGTTATTTTAGTTTTCCCTTTATTTTTTTGAGCAGTGTAGTTATAGTAGACCTATTGTATATAGCAGACCTACTGTATATAGTTATAGTAGACCTACTGTATATAGTTATAGTAGACATATTGTATATAATTATAGTAGACCTACTGTATATAGTTATAGTAGACCTACTGTATATAGTTATAGTAGACCTACTGTATATAGTTATAGTACACCTATTGTATATAATTATAGTAGACCTACTGTATACAGTTATAGTAGACCTACTGTATATAGTTATAGTAGACCTACTGTATATAGTTATAGTAGACCTATTGTATATAGTTATAGTAGACCTACTGTATATAGTTATAGCAGACCTACTGTATATAGTTATAGCAGACCTACTGTATATAGTTATAGCAGACCTACTGTATATAGTTATAGTAGACCTACTGTATATAGTTATAGTAGACCTACTGTAAATCAAACTGGATGGTCTTCAGAAATAGATGGGTTGGGTTGAGGGTAGCGGAAGGATAGGATATTTTAGATCCTTCAAATAGCCACCCTTTGCCTTGATGACAGCTTTGCACAGTCTTGGCATTCTCTCAACCAGCTTCACCTGGAATGCTTTTCCAACAGTATTGAAGGAGTTCCCACATATGCTGAGCACTTGTTGGCTGCTTTTCCTTCACTCTGCTGTCCAACTCATCCCAAACCATCTCAATTGGGTTGAGGTCGGGTGATTGTGGAGGCCAGGTCATCTGATGCAGCACTCCATCACTCTCCTTGGTCAAATAGCCCTTACACAGCCTTGGGGTATGTTGGGTCATTGTCCTGTTGAAAAACAAATGATAGTCCCACTAAGCCCAAACCAGATGGGATGGCGTATCACTGCAGAATGCTGTGGTAGCCATGCTGGTTAAGTGTGCCTTGAATTCTAAATAAATCAATGACAGTGTCACTAGCAAAGTACCCCCACCACATCACACCTCCTCCTCCATGCTTCACGGTGGGAACCACACATGCGGAGATCATCCGTTCACCTACTCTGCGTCTCACACGGCGGTTGGAACCAAAAATCTCAAATTTGGACTCATCAGACCAATGGACAGATTTCCACCGGTCTAATGTCCATTGCTCGTGTTTCTTGGCCCAAGCAAGTCTCTTCTTCTTATTGGTGTCCTTTAGTAGTGGTTTCTTTGCAGCAATTCGACGATGAAGGCCTGATTCACGCAGTCTCCTCTGAAAAGTTGATGTTGAGATGTGTCTGTTACTTGAACTCTGTGAAGCATTTATTTGGGCTGCAATCTGAGGTGTAATTAACTCTAATTAACTTATCCTCTGCAGCAGAGGTAACTCTGGTTCTTCCTTTCCTGTGGCGGTCCTCATGAGAGCCAGTTTCATCATAGCACTTGATGGTTTTTGCGACTGCACTTGAAGAAACTTTCAAAGTTCTTGAAATTGTCCGGATTGACTGACCTTCATGTCTTAAAGTAATGATGGACTGTTGTTTCTCTTTGCTTATTTGAGCTGTTCTTGCCATAATATGGACTTGGTCTTTTACCAAATAGGGCTATCTTCTGTCTACCACGCCAAACTTGTCAAAACACAACTGATTGGCTCAAACGAATTAAGAAATTCCACAAATTAACTTTTAACAAGGCACACCTGTTAAATGAAAAGCATTCCAAGTGATTACCTCATGAAGCTGGTTGAGAGAATGCCAAGAGTGTGCAAACCTGTCATCAAGGCAAAGGGTGGCTATTTGAAGGATCTCAAATATAAAATATATTTAGATTTGTTTAACACTTTTTTGGTTACTACATGATTCCATGTGTTATTTCATAGTTTTGATGTCTTCACTATTACTCTACAATATAGAAAATAGTGAAAATAAAGAAAAACCCTTGAATTAGTAGGTGTTCTAAAACGTTTGACCGGTAGTGTACATGTACATATTACCTCAATTACCTTGACTAACCTGTACCCCCGCACATTGACTCGGTACCGGTAACCCCGGTATATAGCCTCGTTATTGTTATTTTATTGTTGCTCTTTTATTTTTTACTTTAGTTTATTTTGTAAATAGTTTTCTTAACTCTTATTTTTCCTAAAACTGCATTGTTAGTTAAGGGCTTGTAAGTAAGCATTTCACGGTAAGGTTTACACCTGTTGTATTCGGAGCATGTGACAAATACAATTTGATTTGATTTGATTTTGATATACACTACCGTTCAAAAGTTTGGGGTCACTTAGAAATGTCCTTGTTTTCCATGAAAACATACATGAAATTAGTTTGAATAGGAAATATAGCAAAATGCATAGGAAATGTAGTAATTGACAAGGTTAGAAATAATGATTTTTTATATAAATAATAATTGTGTCCTTCAAACTTTGCTTTCGTCAAAGAATCCTCCATTTGCAGCAATTACAGCCTTGCAGACCTTTGGCATTCTAGTTGTCAATTTGTTGAGGTAATCTGAAGAGATGTCACCCCATGCTTCCTGAAGCACCTCCCACAAGTTGGATTGGCTTGATGGGCACTTCTTACGTACCATACGGTCAAGCTGCTCCCACAACAGCTCAATAAGGTTGAGATCCGGTGACTGTGCTGGCCACTCCATTATAGACAGAATACCAGCTGACTGCTTCCATTATAGACAGAATACTAGCTGACTGCTTCTTCCCAAACAGTTTGAGCTTCTACTTCTAAAAATCCACCTTTCCAGAAATAAGTCTCTCACTGTTGCCGCTTGCTACAGACCCCACTCAGTCCCCAGCTGTGCCCTGGAAACCATATGTGAATTGATTGCCCCCCATCTATCCTCAGATTTCGTACTACTTGGTGACCTAAACTGGGATATGCTTAACACCCCGGCCGTCCTACAATCTAAACTAGATGCCCTCAATCTCACACAAATTATCAAGGAACCTACCAGGTACAACACTAAATCCGTAAACATGGGCACCCTCATAGATATCATCCTGACTAATTTACCCTCTAAATACACCTCCGCTGTCTTCAACCAGGATCTCAGCGATCACTGCCTCATTGCCTGCATCCGTAATGGGTCCGCGGTCAAACGACCACCCCTCATCACTGTCAAACGCTACAATCTAAACTAGATGCCCTCAATCTCACACAAATTATCAAGGAACCTACCAGGTACAACACTAAATCCGTAAACATGGGCACCCTCATAGATATCATCCTGACTAATTTACCCTCTAAATACACCTCCGCTGTCTTCAACCAGGATCTCAGCGATCACTGCCTCATTGCCTGCGTCCGTAATGGGTCCGCGGTCAAACGACCACCCCTCATCACTGTCAAACGCTCCCTAAAACACTTCAGCGAGCAGGCCTTTCTAATTGACCTGGCCCGGGTATCCTGGATGGATATTGACCTCATTCAGTCAGTAGAGGATGCCTGGTTGTTCTTTAAAAGTGCTTTCCTCTCCATCTTAAATAAGCATGCCCCATTCAAAAAATTCAGAACTAAGAACAGATATAGCCCCTGGTTCACCACAGACTTGACTGCCCTTGACCAGCACAAAAACATCCTGTGGCGTACTGCATTAGCATCGAACAGCCCCCGCGATATACAACTTTTCAGGGAAGTCAGGAACATATATACACAATCAGTTAGGAAAGCAAAAGCTAGCTTTTTCAAACAGAAATGTGCATCCTGTAGCACTAACTCCAAAAGGTTTTGGGACACTGTAAGGTCCATGGAGAATAAGAGCACCTCCTCCCAGCTGCCCACTGCACTGAGGCTAGGAAACACTGTCACCACCTATAAATCTACAATAATCGAGAATTTCAATAAGCATTTTGCTACGGACCATGCTTTCCACCTGGCTACCCCTACCCCGGCCACCAGCTCTGCACCCTCCGCTGCAACTTTCCCATGCCCCTCCCCGCTTCTCCTTCACCCAAATTCAGATAGCTGATGTTCTGAAAGAGATGCAAGATCTGGACCCCTACAAATCAGCTGGGCTAGACAATCTGGACCCTTTCTTTCTAAAAATTAGCCGCCGAAATTGTAGCAACCCCTGTTACTAGCCTGTTCAACCTCTCTTTCGTATCATCTGAGATCCCCAGAGATTGGAATGCTGCCGCGGTCATCCCCCTCTTCAAAGGGGGTGACACTCTAGATCCAAACTGTTACAGACCTATATCCATCCTGCCCTGCCTTTTGAAAGTATTTGAAAGCCAAGTTAACAAACAGATCACCGACCATTTCGAATCCCACCGTACCTTCTCCGCTATGCAATCTGGTCATGGGTGCACCTCAGCCACGCTCAAGGTCCTAAACGATATTATAACCGCGATCGATAAAAGACAGTACTGTGCAGCCGTCTTCATCGATCTGGCCAAGGCCGCATTCTTATTGGCAGACTAAATAGCCTTGGTTTCTCAAATGACTGCCTCGCCTGGTTCACCAACTACTTCTCAGATATGTGTCAAATCGGAGGGCCTGTTGTCTGGACCTCTGGCAGTCTCTATGGGGGTGCCACAGGGTTCAATTATCGGGCCGACTCTATTCTCTGTGTATATCAATGATGTCGCTCTTGCTTCAATGCCATACAACACTCCTTCCGTAGCCTCCAACTGCTCTTAAACACTAGTAAAACTAAATGCATGCTCTTCAATCGAATGCTGCTTGCACCCGCCCGGCCAAATAGAATCACTACTCTCGGCGGGTCATTTAGTTTTACTAATGTTTAAGAGCAGTTGGAGGCTACGGAATACCTAGGTGTCTGGTTAGACCATAAACTCTCCTTTCAGACTCACATTAAGCATCTCCAATCCTAAGTTAAATATAGAATTGGCTTCCTATTTCGCAACAAAGCCTCCTTCACTCATGCTGCCAAACATGCCCTCGTAAAACTGACTATCCTACCGATCCTTGACTTCGGCGATGTCATTTACAAAATAGCCTCCAACACTCTACTCAGAAAATTGGATGTGGTCTATCACAGTGCCATCCGTTTTGTCACCAAAGCCCCATATACTACCCACCATTGTGACCTGTATGCTCTCGTTGGCTGGCCCTCACTACATATTCATCACCAATCCCACTGGCTCCAGGTCATCTATAAATCTCTGCTAGGCAAATCCCTGCCTTATCTTAGCTCATTGGTCACCATAGCAACACCCACTCGTAGTATGCGCTCCAGCAGGTATATCTCACTGGTCATTCCCAAAGCCAACACCTCCTTTGGCCGCCATTCCTTCCAGTTCTCTGCTGCTAATGACTGGAACGAACTGCAAAAATCTCTGAAGCTGGAGACTCTTATCTCCATCACTAACTTTAAGCATCAGTTGTCAGAGCAGCTTTTTATTTTTTTATTTTTTTTATTTCACCTTTATTTAACCAGGTAAGCCAGTTGAGAACAGGTTCTCATTTACAACTGCGACCTGGCCAAGATAAAGCAAAGCAGTGCAATAAAAACAACACAGAGTTACATATGGGGTAAAAAACATAAAGTCAAAAATACAACAGAAAATATATATACAGTGTGTGCAAATGTAGCAAGTTATGGAGGTAAGGCAATAAATAGGCTATAGTGCAAAATAATTACAATAGTATTAACACTGGAATGCTAGATGTGCAAGAGATTATGTGCAAATAGAGATACTGGGGTGCAAAAGAGCAAAATAAATAACAATATAGGGATGAGGTAGTTGGGTGGGCTAATTTCAGATGGGCTGTGTACAGGTGCAGTGATCGGTAAGGTGCTCTGACAACTGATGCTTAAAGTTATTGAGGGAGATAAGAGTCTCCAGCTTCAGAGATTTTTGCAATTCGTTCCAGTCATTGGCAGCAGAGAACTGGAAGGAATGGCGGCCAAAGGAGGTGTTGGCTTTGGGAATGACCAGTGAGATATACCTGCTGGAGCGCAGACTACGGGTGGGTGCTGCTATGGTGACCAATGAGCTAAGATAAGGCGGGGATTTGCCTAGCAGTGATTTATAGATGGCCTGGAGCCAGTGGGTTTGACGACGAACATGTAGTGAGGACCAGCCAACAAGAGCGTACAGGTCACAGTGGTGGGTAGTGTATGGGGCTTTGGAGACAAAACGGATGGCACTGTGATAGACTACATCCAATTTGCTGAGTAGAGTGTTGGAGGCTATTTTGTAAATGACATCGCCGAAGTCAAGGATCGGTAGGATAGTCAGTTTTACGAGGGCATGTTTGGCAGCATGAGTGAAGGAGGCTTTGTTGCGAAATAGGAAGCCGATTCTAGATTTAACTTTGGATTGGAGATTCTTTATGTGAGTCTGGAAGTTGAGTTTACAGTCTAACCAGACACCTAGGTATTTGTAGTTGTCCACATACTCTAGGTCAGACCCGTCGAGAGTGGTGATTCTAGTCGGGTGGGCGGGTGCCAGCAGCGTTCGATTGAAAAGCATGCATTTAGTTTTACTAGTGTTTAAGAGCAGTTGGAGGCTACTGAAGGAGTGTTGAATGGCATTGAAGCTCGTTTGGAGGTTTGTTAACACAGTGTCCAATGAAGGGCCAGATGTATACAAAATGGTGTCGTCTGCGTAGAGGTGGATCTGAGAGTCACCAGCAGCAAGAGCGACATCATTGATATACACGGAGAAAAGTGTCGGCCCAAGAATTGAACCCTGTGGCACCCCCATAGAGACTGCCATAGGTCCAGACAACAGGCCCTCCGATTTGACACACTGAACTCTATCTGAGAAGTAGTTGGTGAACCAGGCGAGGCAGTCATTTGAGAAACCAAGGCTATTTAGTCTGCCAATAAGAATGCGGTGGTTGACAGAGTCGAAAGCCTTGGCCAGGTCGATGAAGACGGCTGCACAGTAATGTCTATTATCAATCGCGGTTATAATATCGTTTAGGACCTTGAGCGTGGCTGAAGTGCACCCATGACCAGCTCGAAACCGGATTGCATAGCGGAGAAGGTACGGTGGTATTCGAAATGGTCGGTGATCTGTTTGTTAACTTGGCTTTCAAATACTTTCGAAAGGCAGGGCAGGATGGATATAGGTCTGTAGCAGTTTGGATCTAGAGTGTCACCCCCCTTTGAAGAGGGGGATGACCGCGGCAGCTTTCCAATCTCTGGGGATCTCAGACGTTATGAAAGAGAGGTTGAACAGACTAGTAATAGGGGTTGCGACAATTTCGGCAGCTAGTTTTAGAAAGAAAGGGTCCAGATTGTCTAGCCCAGCTGATTTGTAGGGGTCCAGATTTTGCAGCGCTTTCAAAACATCAGCTGTCTGAATTTGTGTGAAGGAGAAGCGGGGGGGGGGGCATGGGCAAGTTGCAGCGGAGGGTGCAGAGTTGGTGGCCGGGGTAGTGGTAGCCAGATGGAAAGCATGGCCATAGCTTACCGATCACTGCACCTGTACACAGCCCACCCAACTACCTCATCCCCATATTGTTATTTATTTTGCTCATTTGCACCCCAGTATCTCTATTTGCACATCATCTTCTGCACATCACTCCAGTGTTAATACTAAATTGTAATTATTTTGCATTATGGCCTATTTATTGCCTTACCTCCATAACTTACTACATTTGCACACACTGTATATAGATGTTCTATTGTGTTATTGACTGTATGTTTTGTTTATCCCATGTGTAACTCTGTTTTGTTGTTGTTTTTATCGCACTGCTTTGCTTTATCTTGGCCAGGTCGCAGTTGTAAATGAGAACTTGTTCTCAACTGGCCTACCTGGTTAAATAGTTTGGAGCTGTGCTTTAGGTCATTGTCCTGTTGTAGGAGGAAATTGGCTCCAATCAAGCGCCGTCCACAGGGTATTGCATGGCGTTGCAAAATGGAGTGATAGCCTTCCTTCTTCAAGATCCCTTTTACCCTGTACAAATCTCCCACTTTACCACCACCAAAGCACCCCCAGACCATCACAGTGCTTCCACCATGCTTGACAGATGGCATCAAGCACTCCTCCAGCATCTTTTCATTTGGTCTGCGTCTCACAAATGTTCTTCTTTGTGATCCGAGCACCTCAAACTTCGATATGTCTGTCCATAACACTTTTTTCCAATCTTCCTCTGTTCAGTGTCTGTGTTCTTTTGCCAATCTTAATCTTTTCTATTTATTGGCCAGTCTGAGATATGGCTTTTTCTTTGCAACTCTGACTAGGTCAGCATCCCGGAGTCGCCTCTTCACTGTTGACGTTGAGACTCGTGTTTTGCGGGTACTATTTAATGAAGCTGCCAGTTTCTCAAACTAGACACTCTAATGTATTTGTCCTCTTGCTCAGTTGTGCACCGGGGCCTCCCACTCCTCTTTCTATTCTGGTTAGAGCCAGTTTGCGCTGTTCTGAGAAGGGAGTAGTACACAGCGTTGTACGAGATCTTCAGTTTCTTGGCAATTTCTCGCATGGAATAGTCTTCATTTCTCAGAACAAGAATAGACTGACGAGTTTCAGAAGAAAGTTATTTGTTTCTGGCCATTTTGAGCCTGTAATCGAACCCACAATTGCTGATGCTCCAGATACTCAACTAGTCTCAAGAAGGCCAGTTTTATTGCTTCTTTAAATCAGCACAACAGTTTTCAGCTGTGCTAACATAATTGCAAAAGGGTTTTCTAATGATCAATTAGCCTTTTAAAATGATAAACTTAGATTAGCAAACACAACGTGCCATTGGAACACAGGACTGATGGTTGCTGATAATGGGCCTCTGTACGCCTATGTAGATATTCCATTAAAAATCAGCCGTTTCCAGCTACAATAGCCATTTACAACATTAACAATGTCTACACTGTATTTCTAATCAATTTGATGTTATTTTAATGGACCAAAAAATTGCTTTTCTTTCAAAAACAAGGACATTTCTAAGTGACCCCAAACTTTTGAACGGTAGTGTAGGTAGGGATAAAGTGACTATATATAGATAATAAACAGTGAGTAGCAGAAGCGTAAAAAAGGGCAGGGGGTCAATGCAAATAATCTGGGTAGCCAATTGATTAACTGTTCAGCAGTCTTATGGCTTGGGGGTAGACGCTGTTAAGGAGCCTTTTGGACCTAGACTTGGCGTTCCGGTACCGCTTGCCGTGCGGAAGCAGAGAGAACAGTCTATGACTAGGGTGACTGGAGTCTTTGACAATTTTAGGGCCTTCCTGTGACACCGCCTGGTATAGAGGTCCTAGATGGCAGGAAGCTTGGCCCCAGTGATGTACTGGGCCGTACGCACTACCCTCTGTAGTACCTTGCGGTCAGAGGCCGAGCAGTTTCCATACCAGGAAGTGATGCCACCAGTCAGGATGCCCCAGTGATGTACTGCCTGTGTGTGTATGTCAAAAAAAAATTTAAAAAATTGTCACATGCTTTGTAAACAACAGATGTAGACTAACAGTGAAATGCTTACTTACGGGCCCTTCCCAACAATGCATAGATGTTGTTGTTGAAATAATAAATAAATAGAAAAATAATAACACAAGGGATAAATACACAATGCATAATGAGTAACGATAACTTGGCTATATACACAGGGTACCAGTACCTAGTTGATGTGCATGGGTACTAGGTAATTGAGGTAGATATGTACATACAGTGCATTCAGAAAGTATTCAGACCCCTTGACTTCTTCCACATTCTGTTACGTTACAGCCTTATTCTAAAATTGATAAAATTGTTTTTTTCCCCCTCATCAATCTACACACAATACCCCATAAGGACAAAGCAAAACAGGTTTTTACAAATTTTTTGCAAGTGTATTAAAAAGAAAAACTGAAATATCACATTTACATAAGTATTCAGACCTTTTACTCAGTAATTTGATGAAGCACCTTTGGCAGTTATTACAGCCTTGAGTCTTCTTGGGTATGGGGCTACAAGCTCGGTACACCTGTATTTGGGGAGTTTCTCCCATTCTTCTCTGCAGATCCACTCAAGCTCTGTCAGGTTGGATGGGGAGCGTCGCTGCACAGCTATTTTCAGGTCTCTCCAGAGATGTTCGATTGTTTCAAGTCCGGGCTCTGGCTGGGCCACTCAAGGACATTCAGAGACTTTTCCCGAAGCCACTCCTGCGTTGTCTTGGCTGTGTGCTTAGGGTCGTTGTCTATTGGAAGTTGAACCTTCGCCCCAGTCTGAGGTCCTGAGCGCTCTGGAGTAGGTTTTCATCAAGGATCTCTCTGTACTTTGCTCCGTTCATCTTTCCCTCGATCCTGACTAGTCTCCCAGTCCCTGCCGCTGAAAAACATCCCCACAGCATGATGCTGCCACCGCCATGCTTCACCGTAGGGATGGTGCCAGGTTTCCTCCAGACGTGACGCTTGGCATTCAGGCCAAAGAGTTCCATCTTGGTTTCATCAGACCAGAGAATCTTGTTTCTCATGGTTTGAGAGTCTTTAGGTGCCTTTTGGCAAACTCCAAGCGGGCTGTCATGTGCCTTTTACTGAGGAGTGGCTTCCGTCTGGCCACTACCATAAAGGCCTTATTGGTGAAGTACTGCAGAGATGGTTGTCCTTCTGGAAGGTTCTCCCATCTCCACAGAGGAACTCTGGAGCTCTGTCAGAGTGACCATCGGGTTCTTGGTCACCTCCCTGACCAAGGCTCTTCTCCCACGATTTCTCAGTTTTCTCAGAGTCTTGGTGGTTCCAAACTTCTTCCAGAATGATGGAGGCCACTTTGTTCTTGGGGACCTTCAATGCTGCAGAATTTTTTGGTCCCTTCCCCTGATCTGTGCTCGACACAATACGGACAATTTCTTCGACCTCATAGCTTGGTTTTTGCTCTGATATGCACTGTCAACAGTGGGACCTTATATACAGTCATGGTCAAAAGTTTTGAGAGTGACACAAATACTAATTTTAACAAAGTCTGCTGCCTCAGTTTTGATGATGGCAATTTGCATAAACTCCAGAATGTCATGAAGAGTGATCAGATGAATTGCAATTAATTGCAAAGTCCCTCTTTGCCATGAAAATGAACTTAATCCCCCAAAAACATTTCCACTGCATTTCAGCCCTGCCACAAAAGGACCAGCTGCCATCATGTTAGTGATTCTCTCGTTAACACAGGTGAGAGCTTCAAGTTCCTTGGTGTCCACACCACCAACAAACTAACATGGTCCAAGCACACCAAGACAGTCGTGAAGAGGGCACGACAAAGCCTATTCCCCCTCAGGAGACTGAAAATATTTGGCATGGGTCCTCAGATCCTCAAAAAATTCTACAGCTGCACCATCGAGAGCATCCTGATTGGTTGCATCACCGCCTGGTATGGCAACTGCTTGGCCTCCGACCGCAAGGCACTACAGAGGGTAGTGCGTACGGCCCAGTACATCACTGGGGCCAAGCTTCCTGCCATCCAGGACCTCTATACCAGGCGGTGTCAGAGGAAGGCCCTCAAAATTGTCAAAGACTCCAGCCACCCTAGTCATAGACTGTTCTCTCTGCTACCGCACGGCAAGCGGTACCGGAGTGCCAAGTCTAGGTCCAAAAGACTTCTCAACAGCTTCTACCCCCAAGCCATAAGACTCCTGAACAGCTAATCATGGCTACCCTGACTATTTGCACTGCCCCCCCACCCCATCCTTTTTACGCTGCTGCTACTCTGTTAATTATTTATGCATAGTCACTTTAACAACCCACATGTACATATTACTTCAACTACCTCAACTAGCCGGTGCCCCCGCACATTGACTCTGCACTGGTACCCCCCTGTATATATAGCCTCCCTACTGTTATTTTATTTTACTTCTGCTCTTTTTTTCTCAACACTTTTTTTGTTGTTGTTTTATTTTTCATTTTTTTAATTTTTTGTTAAAAATAAATGCACTGTTGGTTAAGGGCTGTAAGTAAGCATTTCACTGTAATGTCTGCACCTGTTGTATTCGGCGCAGGTGACCAATAAAATTTGATTTGATTTGATTTGATTTAAACAAAACATAAAGTCAAAAATACAACAGAAAATATATATACAGGGTGTGCGAATGTAGTAAGTTATGGAGGTAAGGCAATAAATAAATAGGCCATAGTGCAAAAATAGTTACAATTTCATAATTAACACTGGAATGATAGATGTGCAAAAGATGATGTGCAAATAGAGATACTGGGGTGCAAATTAGCCAAATAAATAACAATATGGGGATGAGGTAGTTGGGTGGGCTAATTTCAGAATGGCTGTGTACAGGTGCAGTGATCGGTAAGCTGCTCTGACAACTGACGCTTAAAGTTAGTGAGGGAGATAAGAGTCTCCAGCTTCAGAGATTTTTGCAGTTCGTTCCAGTCATTGGCAGCAGAGAACTGGAAGGAATGGCGGCCAAAGAGGTGTTGGCTTTGGGGATGACCAGTGAGATATACCTGCTGGAGCGCAGACTACAGGTGGGTGTTGCTATGGTGACCAGTGAGCTAAGATAAGACAGGGATTTGCCTAGCAGTGATTTATAGATGACCTGGAGCCAGTGGGTTTGGCGACAAATATGTAGTGAGGGCCAGCAACAAGAGCGTACAGGTCACAATGGTGGGTAGTATATGGGGCTTTGGTGACAAAACGGATGGCACTGTGATAGACTACATCCAATTTTCTGAGTAGAGTGTTGGAGGCTATTTTGTAAATGACATCGCCGAAGTCAAGGATCGGTAGGATAGTCAGTTTTACGAGGGCATGTTTGGCAGCATGAGTGAAGGAGGCTTTGTTGTGAAATAGGAAGCCGATTCTAGATCTAACTTTGATTGGAGATGCTTAATGTGAGTCTGGAAGGAGAGTTTACAGTCTAACCAGACACCTAGGTATTTGTAGTTGTCCACATACTCTAGGTCAGACCCGCCGAGAGTAGTGATTCTAGTCGGGTGGGCGGGTGCAAGCAGCGTTCGGTTGAAGAGCATGCATTTAGTTTTACTAGTGTTTAAGAGCAGTTGGAGGCTACGGAAGGAGTGTTATATGGCGTTGAAGCTCGTTTGTAGGTTTGTTAACACAGTGTCCAATGAAGGGCCAGATGTATACAAAATGGTGTCGTCCGCATAGAGGTGGATCCGTGCATCACCAGCAGCAAGAGCGACATCATTGATATACACAGAGAATAGAGTCGGCCCGATAATTGAACCCTGTGGCACCCCCATAGAGACGGCCAGAGGTCCAGACAACAGGCCCTCCGATTTGACACATTGAACTCTATCTGAGAAGTAGTTGGTGAACCAGGCGAGGCAGTCATTAGAGAAACCAAGGCTATTTAGTCTGCCAATAAGAATGCGGTGGTTGACAGAGTCGAAAGCCTTGGCCAGGTCGATGAAGACGGCTGCGCAGTGCTGTCTTTTATCAATCGCGGTTATAATACTGTTTTGGACCTTGAGCGTGGCTGAGGTGCACCCATGACCAGCTCGGAAACCAGATTGCATAGCGGAGAAGGTACGGTGGGATTCGAAATGGTCGGTGATCTGTTTGTTAACTTGGCTTTCAAATACTTTCGAAAGGCAGGGCAGGATGGATATAGGTCTGTAACAGTTTGGATCTAGAGTGTCACCCCCTTTGAAGAGGGGGATGACCGCGGCAGCTTTCCAATCTCTGGGGATCTCAGACGTTACGAAACGCAGGCAATAAGGCAGTGATCGCTGAGATCCTGGTTGAAGACAGCGGAGGTGTATTTAGAGGGTAAATTTGTCAGGATGATATCTATGAGGGTGCCCATGTTTACAGATTTAGGGTTGTACTTGGTAGTTTTGTTGATCATTTGTGTGAGATTGAGGGCATCTAGTTTAGATTGTAGGTTGGCCGGGGTGTTAAGCATATCCCAGTTTAGGTCACCAAGCAGTACGAACTCTGAGGATAGATGGGGGGCAATCAGTTCACATATGGTGTCCAGGGCACAGCTCGGGGCTGAGGGGGGTCTGTAGCAAGCGGCAACAGTGAGAGACTTATTTCTGGAAAGGTGGATTTTTAGAAGTAGAAGCTCAAACTGTTTGGGCACAGACCTGGATAGTAGGATAGAGCTCTGCAGGCTATCTCTACAGTAGATTGCAACCCCACCCACTTTGGCAGTTCTATCGAGATGGAAAATGTTGTAGTTGAATTTTTGGTGGCTTTGTAGAATAGATTCAGGGCATTATGTACAGACAAGGATATGGAAGGATATGAGTACAGTGGAGGTAAACCTAAGCGTTAGGTAACGATGAAAGAGATAGCATCACTGGAGGCACCGATTGAGTCGGTCTCCGCGTGTATGGGGGGTGGGACAAAGGAGGCAGGTTGAGCTATTGTTATTTTTACTGCTGCTCTTTAATTATTTGTTACTTTTATTTCGTATTATTTTATATTGTATGTTTTAGTGATTTATTTTTGGTATTCTTTCTTAAAACTGCATTGTTGGTTAAGGGCTTGTAAGCATTTCACTGTAAGGTCTACACCTGTTGTATTCGGCGCATGTGACAAATAAAAAAAATACATCTGTATTGATTTCCTGCTTGTCATTCAGACACTTGCTTAATTTTCTCAAAAAGGTCGCTCCTTTCTTTCACAGTTTGGCAACAACAGCACTTGTCGTTGTTCCATACACTGTGTATGCCTACAATACTTGGTCAGCAGATCTGAGGGAGAAAAGATAAATGCAATTTATGCCTCTGTCATATATACTACTATAAGAGTTTATAGTAACTGCCTGCCAGTTACACTAATGTGCCATGAAGGAAAAAAGGCTACGAATTAGGTTCATCTGATTCGTGGGCATGGAGTCATGTTATAAGAGTTTTCCTATGGTGTCCTGTCTGTTAACATGTTTGGAGTCAGATGAGTTGTATTGCCAGCATCTTCCTCTGTTACTTCCACACGCATGGCCCTAACAGTGTGGTTTGTGTTTGTGCTTGATGTGTGGGAGTTTATTACACATGGAGCTTCCAAAGGTCTCCTCTGCTCCTGAGAGAATTACTGTGTGCTCATAGCGTCATCAGACCCCAAGCATGAAATATTTGTGCGATATTCCTTATATGAAGCACTAGATCACCCTGACTAGATTTACACAGGGTAAACTCCTTGCCATAGCATTCCCTACAACTCATAGAGCTAATGGAAATTTGGGAGGGAACACATACAAAAAACGTTGTCTTGAAGCTGTAGCTCAGCTGGTAGAGCATGGCGCTTGTAACGCCAAGGTAGTGGTTTCGATCCCCGGGACCACCCATACACAAAAAAAAAAAAATTATGCACAAATGACTGTAAGTCGCTTTGGATAAAAGCGTCTGCTAAATGTTATATTATATTATATTATATTACAAAACCTCTGTGGAAATCTGTGGTAAAACAGTTAACAGTAAGTGTACCTTTTGTATTTGTAAATACATTTTTGGATGATAGTTAAGTTGAGCGTTCAAGGTTTCAAAAACCGTATTTCAATCAAGGATCAATTGTTTCTAGACAAGGGACGTAGAATGAAAAGTCAGAAGGGCAAGCATAAACCATTGACACCTTTTAAAAGATAAATTCACATAAAATATTTGAGCAAATCAGGGGGTAGCCCCGCCCGGGACTCAAACCCAGGCACAGTGACTGTCAAGCCAACACCTTAACCGTTATGCCAAGAGGTCTGAACTGCTTGTTGAGGTCACTAGGTGTTAGGTTAAAGTCGCAACCTTACCCCCTTTCTCCAGGAGAGCGTGTCCCCACGCCTCTCCATACCAAGTTCTTCACTCCTATGGCCTCACAGGCGCCATCCCACTTCTGACACCAATGTAGCAAATTCGGGGATAGCTCTGACTGGGACTCAAACCCAGGTCCACTGACTACCATACCAACGCCTTAACCGCTACGCCAAGAGGTCCTAAATCCTTGATGAGGTTGCTAGGTGTTGCGTTAAGGTGTCTATAATATAATGAAAATACACTTTAACAGCGATACTATTGCACACTTTACATTACAATGGCCAATACTTAAGGCGTTAATGAAAACAAATTGTCATGTTATCTCAAGGTGAATGCCCTAATGGTGTAAAATGGCTGTCTCCTATTCAGTGAGTAGCCTACAAGCAAACGTTTATTGTGTCAGTAATAATCTGTATTTCCTTCTTTGACAGGAGATGTCTGGACTGGTGGGGTGGTTTGGAACATGAAGTTAGATGTTGCTTTCTTCCTGTTGCCATTCAGAGTAGAGCACGTCAGGAACCGGTAATGACCTCATTAATATGGAGACAGTGATGCATTCACTTTTAACATTGTTTCCTCAGCAATCTGCAGACAGTCTCGTCTGGGAAGGGGAGATGGTGAGCCCTAATTTATGAATGTGATGATGGGTGGCTTTAACTTTTAAAGGTAAGGTACCCAACTGAATATGACATATAAATACATGTTATTGATCTTTTTTCAAATGTTTGAAATATTTTAGTTGTTGGCAGGACAGCTAAAGAGGTCACTTAGTAATAACTGACAAAGAAGTGAATTTCATGTCCAAAATATCTAAACTAGTGTTTTCCAAGTGTAGGATCAGAGGACTGACTGGCTAGATTGTGTCTTGTTTACATAGTGGGTCACGCAAGAAAACACCAAAAAGCTTTAGGCGGGTCACAGCACAAAAGCGTTTGAGGAACCGCTTCTCTACACACCTGAAAGACACTGGAGAATGGTGGTGGTTCAGATTCTTGAAGTTGCAGGGCAGACTTTGTTTGGTTGCCTGCTGAGATATGTGTTAATGAAAAGCCTACAATATGAATCACTGTAATATTTTGGCACCATATTTGCTCTCTCGTGTCATTTAAATTGAGTGTTTTCATTACTGAGAGATCTCTAGTGGTTCTACCCAATATTTAATTAGACTCAGGCTGTATCACAAATGCACATTCATGAGTGCTCTGCTCCCTCCCAAAATTACTGCACTTCTTCCTCCAATGCTTTATTGAGGTTTGCATTCTATAACTTGGATAGTATTGGCGTCCTATCATCCAATTTTATTTTGCAGCCCTTGAAATTTAAATGGGAAAGCTGTAATAAAATGAAAGGGGGGTAACTATATTAGATCCGTGATGGCACATCAGTGGTTCATATACAAAATCTGAATTCATTCTAGAATTACGCTCCTGAATTGCATAATAAAGTACTTCCTGGGCATTCCTTTGTTCACCTGTCCAGGGACTGGATATGTTAAATAGCTATTTAGCTAAATCTAGTACAACGCATCACATTTCTTGTGAAATGTTTGTTTTAATTGCGTAAGCCCTGTGAAATAAATCCAGAGGGTTAAGTAAGGACACCTAACTGCATTGTGAGCATAGTGAGGCAGTGATGTTGTGGGTAATCTGTTCCAATCATGGGGAAATCAACACAATAAAATAATGATGGGGCACTTTGAGGTCAATTGCATGGAGTCCTAACAGCCAATGGATTTGGGTTAGGGTTGTGATCGGCAAACCCCTACCTCTTGAAAGCATTTTATATGCCAGTCACATAAAAGGCTTGATGGAAGAGGGGGACAATAATCTGAATAGGTCACCTGTTGTTAAACTGTAAGAGCAGGGCCAACCTCTACTTCCAGTTACCATGGCTCCCGAATACCCTGGGAATGTTCAATTTCCTCCAGAGGACCTGGCCCAACAGAGTGAATTACACTGGGATCACTTTGGGATAATCAGGTTCATTAAGTGAGAATGTGCTGGTAATGTGACGACGTGAAATGAAGGAGTCAGGCGCAGGAGGTAAAATACCGAAGTCCAGAGTTTAATGCGTTCACATATATCAAACGTCCCAAGCGTCAAAAGGAACAAGCTCAAGGGAAAACATCCACCTTGGTATAAATACAATGTTGAGTAGCTCAACCGAGCTAACATGCTCTCACAATAAACAATCACTCACAAAGACAAGGGGAACAGAGGGAACACTTATACACATACTAATTATGGGAATGAGGACCAGGTGTGTGTGATTGTCAAGACATGACAAGTGAAGTGATGAGAATGAGATCGGCAGTAGCTAGTACTCCAGTGACGACGAACGCCGAAGCCTGCCCGAACAAGGAGGAGGGGCAGCCTCAGTGGACATCGTGACAGTACCCACCCCTTGACGCGCGGCTTCGGGTCGGCCAGGAGGACGCGGAGCAGGGCGAGTCAGATGGCGAGGGAGGGATCGAGGATGTCCAGCCTTGGGACCCAGCACCGTTCCTCCGGACCGTACCCCTCCCACTCCACAAGATACTGAAGGCCCCCCACCCGACGCCTCGAATCCAGGATGGAACAGACCGAGTACGCCGGGGCCCCCTCAATGTCCAGAGGAGGTGGAGGCACCTCCCGCACCTCAGATTCCTGGAGCGGACCAGCTACCACCGGGCTCAGCTTCCGGCAGGGCAGGCGGAGGGGCAGATTCCGGGTAGAGAGCCAGACCCGGAATCCCGGTACGAACACTGGGGCCTCCCTGCGGTGGCGGTCAGCGTTGGCCTTCTGACGACGCACGGCGCGCTGGATGCGAACGTGGGCAGCGTCCCAAGTCTCCTCCGTGCGCCGAAACCAGTCATCCACCGCGGGAGCCTCGGTCTGGCTCTGGTGCCACGGTGCCAGAACCGGTTGGTAACCTAAAACAGGCAGTACCGGGGCTGAGGTGAACAGATCCCACAATCTATTGAAGGCCAAATCTGCCTCAGCAGACCAGCGGAGCCGGGACAGCCCACCCTTCAACAAGGAGGTAATGGGAGCTGCGACCTTGCCAAAGCCTCGAATAAACCTTCGATAGTAGTTGTCAAAGCCAAGGAAGCGCTGCACCTCCTTTAGTCGGCCAATTACGCACGGCTGAAATGCGGTCTCCCCACCTGTGGTAGTAATGCAGTATCCGAGGAAGGAGATTGATTGCTGGAAAAACTCACACTTTTCTGCCTTGGCATAAAGATCATTCTCCAGCAGTCGGACCAGTACCTTGCGAACCAGGGACACATGCTCAGCGCGCGTAGCGGAATACACCAGGATGTCATCGATGTAGACCACCACACCGCGAACAAGCATGTCCCGAAACACCTCGTTCACAAAGGACTGGAAAACGGATGGAGCATTCATCAAACCGTAGGGCATCACCAGGTATTTATAATGCCCAGAGATTGTGCTGAATGCTGTTTTCCACTCATCCCCTTCCCGAATACGCACCAGGTTGTAGGCACTCCTGAGGTCTAATTTGGTGAAAAAACGGGCCCCATGCATTGACTCAATCACTGAAGGAATGAGGGGAAGAGGATAACTGAATCGTACCGTCACATTATTCAGTGGTCGATAATCAATGCACGGGTGTAAACCGCCATCTTTCTTTTTCACAAAGAAGAAGCTTGAGGAGGCAGGTGAAGTGGAGGGACGTATATATCCCTGGCGCAGGGACTCGGTGACGTATGTTTCCATAGCCTCCGTTTCAGCCTGCGACAGGGGATACACATGACTCCTGGGAGGTACAGCGTCTACCCGAAGGTTTATCGCGCAATCCCCCTCCCGATGAGGTGGTAATTTAGTCGCTTGCGTCTTGGAAAATGCAAGCGTCAGATCATGGTATTCGGGGGGAATGCGCACGGTGGGGATACCGTCTGGACTTTCCACCGTAGTTGCACCAACGGAAACACCTAGACACCTACCCTGGCACTCACGCGACCACCCCGTAAGAACCCTCTGCGGCCATGAGAACTTGGGGTTGTGAAGGGCTAACCACGAGATACCCAAGACTACAGGGTAAGCAGGAGATTCAATAATCATAAAGTTGATCTGCTCAACATGCGTCTCCTGCGTAATCATGGTGACTGAACCCGTAACCTCCTTAACCAACCCGGACCCTAATGGTTGACTATCAAGTGCTCTGATGGGGAGTGGAATGGATAGGGGAACCAATGAAATGCCGTGACGGCGTGCAAATGCCCTGTCCATGAAGTTCCCAGCTGCGCCTGAATCGACTAGCGCCTTACACTGGGAACCTATCAAGTGATCGGGGAAGGAGAAAGGTAAAGTACAATGCGCCGCAAAGGGCTCTGAACACGTTTGGGTGTTCGTTACCTGGGGTGATGTGTGAGTACCCTGCCTACTGCCTCCAGACCCAAAATAACGTTGACGGCGACGTGAAGTGGATTGTCCCTTCGTGCCACCAGAGTGGCACTGTCGCTGTCCTCCTGTGCTCTCTCGACTGGTGGCTCCTCCCAGCTCCATCTGCTCGGGGTCAGAATCGTCCGGAGTGAGAACGGGCAGACCCATACAAGGACGTCCTCTGGCTGCCAGCAGATTGTCCAGCCGGATGGCCATGTCTACCAGTTGGGAGAATGATAGCATGGCATCCCGGCAGGCTAGCTCCCGTCGGACGTCCTCTCTTAAGTGGCACCGGAAATGGTCGATTAGGGCCCGCTCGTTCAACCCAGACCCCGCTGCCAGCGTCCGGAACTCCAGTGCGTGGTCCTGTGCGGTCCTCGTCCCCTGCCTTAAATGGACCAGACGTTCGCCCGCCTCTCGACCCTCAGGCGGGTGATCAAAAACTGCCCGAAAGAGGCAAGCAAACTCCCTGTAGTCCTCCAGCGCGGAACCTCCATCGTTCCACACCGCGTTGGCCCACTCCAGGGCTTTCCCACAAAGGCAGGAAACGAGGACCGATACCTTCTCCCGCTCCAGGGGTGCCGGTCTGATGCTGGAGAAGTATAACTCCAGCTGGAGTAAAAATCCCTTACATAGCGCCGTCGTCCCATCAAACGCCGGTGGCCGGGATATCTGGATCCGTTCAGGGGCTGGGGTGTAGGTAGCTGGATCCGGTTGACCAGCAGGTCTCGAGAGATCCATCGCTTCTCCCAAGCTGGCTAGCATCGATGAATGCTCCTGAACCCTTGCTACAACTTCAGGCATGCAGTCTTCTCCTGCTGGCTCCATATCGGGTGAGTGATTCTGTGACAGTGAAATACAAAGGAGGAGGCTAAAAGCCTTTTCTATCCAACACTGCAGGTCAGGGCACTTCTGAAGGGTAAAGACACAATTACTTATTTCCACATGAAATAGCCTAATTTCAAGTTGCAATCCCAACATTGTATGAGGCACTCTCATTCTCAAGTCAAATGGTTTCTGTGTACATTTGGCGCAACTTTTCCCCCAGTTACTCCACAGTGTTAACGGTAGCATAGCTAGGATGATTTCCTGATGTCGACAGCAGCCCATTTCAGCAGTTTCAATTAATTTTCTGATGATATGAGTGCCATTGCATCGAGGGAGCCTTTTGCTTGACTCATCCCTGACCAGTCGCCTTCTATAGTCTATCTGCGTCATCAGTGCTTGTTGATTATGTGATTAGATTCCTGAGCAGTGCCAGGCTGATGCTTCACTCTGAGTAAACACGTATCAAGACAGAGGGATTTTCAATTGATTCACTCAGCGCTTGATTTAAGGAAGGCAGAGCATGACCCAACATAATCATCTGATATTGTCTGACAGTGGGTAAGCCTCTGCAGGTTGGAGATATTAAATCCATTTGAGTGAAATGAGACAACCTTGTTTCCCCAGAGATTATTTTCAATTATGGAGCTTTGTTGGTTCCACAACAGTTTACACCTAAATCATCACATATCCTATATCGATGATACAGGGTAATGACAGACACAGCGATAGAGAAGGTAAAGCTATTGCTATTCTGGCTGCTATCAAGGTTGGAGCAAGGTACCTCAGACAGAGGTGTAACTAGACAGTTACTTACAATTCATGATATGATATCTACACTAGAACCTAATTAGATAGCCCAGATACTGTACGGGCATGTAATATTAGTAGATCACATCAAGTTTAAGTTCCTTCAATGATGCTGTCTTGTGGCTTGTTGTTTTGGTTAAATCCACTCTGTTCTGCCACGAGAAAAACCCTTGACTTTGTATTGCATTAGACATAATCTGACATAATCTTGCCTCCTTAAAAAGTTCCTGCTTTCTCAAAATAGATGACAGCCCACTATATCTTCCCTCAGAGGGGAAGTTTAACATACAGTTGAAGTCGGAAGTTTACATACACCTTAGCCAAATATATTTAAACTCAGTTTTTCACAATTCCTGACATTTAGTCCTAGTAAAAATTCCCTGTCTTAGGTCAGTTAGGATCACCACTTTATTTTAAGAATGTGAAATGTCAGAATAATAGTAGAGAGAATGATTTATTTCCGTTTTTATTTATTTCATCACATTCCCAGTAGGTCAGAAGTTTACATACACTCAATTAGTATTTGGTAGCATTGCCTTTAAATTGTTTAACTTCGGTCAAACGTTTCAGGTAGCCTGCCACAAGCTTCCCACAATAAGTTGGGTGAATTTTGGCCCATTCCTCCTGACAGAGCTGGTGTAACTGAGTCAGGTTTGTAGGCCTCCTTGCTCGCACATGCTTTTTCAGTTCTGACCACACATTTTCTATAGGACTGAGGTCAGGGCTTTGTGATGGCCACTCCAATACCTTGACTTTGTTGTCCTTAAGCCATTTTGCCACAACTTTGGAAGTATGCTTGGGGTCATTGTCCATTTGGAAGACCCATTTGCGACCAAGCTTAAACTTCCTGACTGATGTCTTGAGATGTTGCTTCAATATATCCACATAATTTTCCTTCCTCATGATGCCATCTATTTTGTGAAGTGCACCAGTCCCTCCTGACCAGAGGACATTTCTCCAAAAGGTACGATCTTTGTCCCCATGTGCAGTTGCAAACCATAGTCGTGCTTTTTTATGGCGGTTTTGGAGCAGTGGCTTCTTCCTTGCTGAGCGGCCTTTCAGGTTATGTCGATATAGAACTTGTTTTACTGTGGATATAGATACTTTTGTACCCGTTTCCTCCAGCATCTTCACAAGGCCCTTTGCTGTTGTTCTGGGATTGATTTGCACTTTTCGCACCAAAGTACGTACATCTCTAGGAGACAGAACGCGTCTCCTTCCTGAGCGGTATGACAGCTGCGTGGTCCCATGGTGTTTATACTTGCGTACTATTGTTTGTACAGATGAACGTGGTACCTTCAGGCATTTGGAAATTGCTCCCAAAGATGAACCAGACTTGTGGAGGTCTATAATTTTTTTTATGAGGTCTTGGCTGATTTCTTTTGATTTTCCCATGATGTCAAGCAAAGAGGCACTGAGTTTGAAGGTAGGCCTTTAAATACATCCACAGGTACACCTCCAATTGACTCAAATGATGTCAATTAACCTATCAGAAGCTTCTAAAGCCATGACATCATTTTCTGGAATTTTCCAAGCTGTTTAAAGGCACAGTCAACTTAGTGTATGTAAACTTCTGACCAACTGGAATTGTGATACAGTGAATTATAAGTGAACAATTGTTGGAAAAATTACTTGTGTCATGCACAAAGTAGATGTCCTAACTGACTTGCCAAAATTATAGTTTGTTAACAAGAAATTTGTGGAGTGGTTGAAAAACAAGTTTTAATGACTCCAACCTAAGTGTATGTAAACGTCCGACTTCAACTGTAGATCCCATGGGCCTGTAGCAGCTTTAGCCAACTGCTCATTGGTTTTTTTTTAAAACCTTGAAATAAAATACAAAACTGAATTTGCAGTATCCATGCTGTTTCAAGACATGCTGTTCCAATGCTAACTATCTTTCATACTTCCGCCCCATGAGAAAGTAATGACAAAGTTTCAATTGGTTTCATGGGCCCAGTGTTCTGAGCAGAGCCCCCTACCAGCGCTTAATATTTCAGTGCTCATGCATATTTCATCCATCAGCTGCATCCTTCCAGGCGCTCCTCTTGGAGAATGAGGTTTATGGTGGAGCCGTAAAGGTGAAGAAGTAATTTAGTGAATTGGTTGCATGAAAGACAAAGATCAAAGCTGCTGCCTAAAGGCACTATCTGTGCAATCCATCTGTTGGTGCAGTGTTGCTCAGATTTTATTTTAGAGCTCCAGCTCTCTGATAGGGATGCTCCTGGTACTTCTGTCTGTCTCATCAGCTGTCATAGAAATTACTTGAACCTTGAACCTGTCTCTGCTGTTGGCTAAAGTTCTCAGCTCACTGTATGGTTGTGTTAGGCTATTCTGTATAGTGGTTTTAGTAGCAACACCTCATGGCACAACACCTCTCCCCCATGTGACCTACTTGTTGTGTGTATGTACTGACATGCATGTGTAACTGATAGATGCACACACACACACACACACACACACACACACACACACACACACACACACACACACACACACACACACACACACACACACACACACTACATGTTAATGTTAATGTTTTTAAATGTATGTAAATTGTAAAGTATTTTGTCTGTAATGACTTTTTCATTGTGTGTTTGACCCCAGTAAGACTAGCTGTCGCCATTGTCGTCAGCTAATGGGGTTCCTAATAAATCAAATCAAAGTTTTGACAGTCTTAATAATCTGTGAAGGCCTATACAGTATGCTTACTGGATGTGAAGGGGGGACAGACGTTAGATATCTAATTACTTGGGTACCAATAAAGTCTATAAAATGAGGCCTAGTGTGGCCTCAAAAAGTAATACATTATAATTTCCCATCTTATTGATGAGGAGATAGATAAGGAACTTTACAAAAATCGCAGTCAATTATTGATGACATTGTATTATTACGGTATTGATGAGACATTATCTTTACCCACACACCAGAGACACACACACACACCTGTTCCACACTTCAGTGGAATTCCAACGGGTCGATGTGCTTGACTCAGGTGATCTATAAAGCTCACAACACCTTCTATTTCGCCTTCCCCTATTTGAAGGACGAGAGAATTGTGGAGAACACGCCTCCCACGCTCCAATTGGATTGTGTAATGATCGGATATGCAGTGTACATTTCCAGAGGATTTCATTGGCCGCCTGCTCTGTGCGCGTGTGGCTCTGTGATTAATTTGTAGCAGCGGATTTCAGGTGGTGCCCACTACATACAGAATGCAACATTGCATCTACTAATTTACGTTTCTGTCAGTCTCAGTAGCTGGAAGGCTTTAGCCGGTTGCTGCAATGTTATAATCCTGCACTGAAGCTACCGTTTTGTCATTGACTTTTGTAAGCGTTTTCTATTGCGGTTGTATTCGCGCTGGACCATATGGAGGGATGTCGCGATGATGGTCTGCTCTAGGAGAACCAAAACTTTGGTGTCGACATGCGTTATTTTGAGTGGCATGACTAATATTGTCTGTCTTCTTTACGTCGGCTGGATCACTAATTATGTGGCCAATGTGAACACCAAAGTCCCAGAGCCCGAACCGGAGAGGAAGTTTGAAGATGACAACAAGGGAGAAACTCTGAAGATTATAGAGAGACTGGACCGACTGGAAAATGTGGTCAACCAACATATCCAAGGTTAGCCTATTCATAGACGCTAACTACCTTTAGCGCATATTGACGATAGTATATTCTGGACGGGGGAGTTTAGTTAAAAGCCCCGACACTTGGTCTAGACTAAATGTTAACACGCATCGCTTGCGGTACGGTTTTGGAAACACAAGAAACGTATCTTTCATATCAACGATAAATAATTTTCAAAAAACAAAAGGTCAAATTACAAGACACAGGGCCATAACCAGGGTTGAAGTTTTAGTGAGGTCCAAAAGGGTGGTGTGTACTTACTATTATTATTATTATTTATTATTATTTATTTATTTTAGTTGAAGGGCATTTACTGCATTTCTATATAATAAAAACACGTTTAAATGCTATTTCGCTATTTGGACAACAGTAAAAACAAGAAAAAATTACCCTAGCCATTATCCCCTTGGCTGCTGTAGGTTCATTCACCTCAGTCATTCTACAAACACAGAATTGTAATGTTATACACATAATTGTAATGTTATACCCAGTGGTGGAAAAATTACTAAATTGTCATACTTGAGTAAAAGTCAAGATACCTTAATAGAAAATGACTCATGTAAAAGTCACCCAGTAAAATACTACTTGAGAAAAAAACTAAAGTATTTGGTTTAAAATATACTTAAGTATCAAAGTAAATGTAATTGCTAAAATATACTTAAGTATCAAAAGTAAAAATATAAATAATTTCAACTTGCTTATATTAAGCAAACCAGACAGCATAATTTTGTATTTTTATGTATGGATAGCCAGGGGCACACTCCAACACTCAGGCATCCTTTACAAACGAAGCATTTGTGTTTAGTGAGTCTGCCAGGGATGTTCTCTTGCTAAGTGGTAAATTGGAACATTTTCCTGTCCTGCTAAACATTCAAAATGAAATAAGTACTTTTGGGTGTCAGGGAAAATGTATGGATAAAAAGTACATTATTTTCTTTAGGAATGTAGTGAAATAAAAGTTGTCAAAAATATAAATAGTAAAGTACAGATACCCCCCAAAAATACTTAAGTAGAACTTTAAAGTATTTTTACTTAAGTACTTTACCCCACTGGTTATACCCCTGAAAGGGGGCAAATATGATAAATTATTCACATTGACATGTAACATTAGCGATTTTAAGAACTGTATTGACTGCATTTTAATGTAGTCAATACATTAAAATGTATTGACTACTACAGCCTGGGGATCGAATTTCAGCTACAATAGCCATTTACAACATTAACAATGTCTACACTGTATTTCTGATCAATTTGATGTTATTTTAATGGAAAACAAGGACATTTCTAAGTGACCCCAAACTTTTGAATGGTAGTATATATATATATATATATATATATATATATATATATATATATATATATATATATATATATATATATTTTTTTCCTTATTACTTTCCAGCCCCACCACCCCTCCCCTAATTGGAGTAAACTTGTGAACAACAACGCTTAGGCCTCTACTTCCAGCTTATACGTACTATATACATTTAATGGATACAGTCAATTCTACAATAGTTCCATCTTGTTTGCTCCTACTCCTGAACTTCCTCTACCCTCAACCTCTCCGATCATTTTCATGATGTCCATCCGGCTTGCCTCTATATACCATATCTTTCAAACTGTGCTCTTTCACAAAAGTTCTTAACCTATATACTTATTATGCTAAGTAATACTTACCAGAGCCCTTCAACGTAACTGCAATAGAAATCTCTGCCGGCAGCTAGCCACCTGACTGAAATATCTATAAGCTACTATTTACCAGTTGTGCACTCATTCTCCGAGAGTCTGTTTTTGTTTGGGGGATGTCTGTAGACATGGAAGGAGTTGCGGGACGGTTTTAAAACACACTGTGAGCAGTGTCTCTAATTTAGCAGTCGCTCTGGATAAGAGCGTCTGCTAAATGACGTAAATGTAAATGTAAATGTAATTTCCTACTTGAGCCGACTGCGAGCTGGGGTAGTTCGTTTCACGTCTCAGGCCCTCTGCCTATCCTGCGAGAGGGCGGAGTTAGCCGTTTGAGACAGTGGTGAATGTGCTGCTTAAAAGGCAAATCCGGGAGACACAGGCGAACATAACGAACAAACCACTGTTCATGATTCCACTCGTTCGCAAAGAGGCAGGTGCGATTAGAACTCAGTGAAATCAAGAATGTATGCGTTCTGAGCTTTGATCAACGCTGGGATTTTATTTATTGTGTACTATATATATATATATATATATATATATATATATATATATATATATATATATATATATATATATATATAACATACACACAGTTGAAGTGGGATGTTTACATACACTTAGGTTGGAGTCATTAACTCGTTTTTCAACCACTCCACACATTTCTTGTTAACAAACTATAGTTTTGGCAAGTCAGTTAGGACATCTACTTTGTGCATGACACAAGTAATTTTTCCAACAATGGTTTACAGACAGATTATTTCACTTATTATTCACTGTATCACAATTCCAGTGGGTCAGAAGTTTATATACACTAAGTTGACTGTGCCTTTAAACAGCTTGGAAATTTTCAGAAAATTATGTCATGGCTTTAGAAGCTTCTGATAGGCTAATTGACATCATTTGAGTCAATTGGAGGTGTACCTGTGGATGTATTTCAAGGCCTACCTTCAAACTCAGTGCCTCTTTGCTTGACATCATGGGAAAATCAAAAGAAATCAGCCAAGACCTCAGAAAAAAATGGTAGACCTCCACAAGTCTGGTTCATCCTTGGGAGCAATTTCCAAATGCCTGAAGGTACCACGTTCATCTGTACAAACAATAGTACGCAAGTATAAACACCATGGGACCATGCAGCCGTCATACCGCTCAGGAATGAAATGCGTTCTGTCTCCTAGAGATGAACGTACTTTAGTGCGAAAAGTGCAAATCAATCCCAGAACAACAGCAAAGGACCTTGTGAAGATGCTGGAGGAAACAGGTACAAAAGTATCTATACCCACAGTAAAACGAGTCCTATATCGACATAACCTGAAAGGCCGCTCAGCAAGGAAGAAGCCACTGCTCCAAAACCGCCATAAAAAAGCCAGATTACGGTTTGCAACTGCACAAAAGATCGTACTTTTTGGAGAAATGTCCTATGGTCTGATGAAACAAAAATAGAACTGTTTGGCCATAATGACCATCGTTATGTTTGGAGGAAAAAGGGGTAGACTTGCAAGCCGAAGAACACCATCCAAACCGTGAAGCACGGGGGTGGCAGCATCATGCTGTGGGGGTGCTTTGCTGCAGGAGGGGCTGGTGCACTTCACAAAATAGATGGCATCACGAGGAAGGAAAATGTGGTGGATATTTTGAAGCAATATTTCAAGACATCATTTACATTTACATTTTAGTAATTTAGCAGACACTCTTATCCAGAGCGACTTACAGTTAGTGATTGCATACATTTTCATACATCAGTCAGGAAGTTAAATTTTGGTCGCAAATGGGTCTTCCAAATGGACAATGATCCAAAGCATACTTCCAAAGTTGTGGCAAATGGCTTAAGGACAACAAAGTCAAGGTATTGGAGTGGCCATCACAAAGCCCTGACCTCAATCCTACAGAACATTTGTGGGCAGAACTGAAAAAGCGTGTGCGAGCAAGGAGGCCTACAACCCTGACTCAGTTACACCAGCTCTGCCAGGAAGAATGGGCCAAAATTCACCCAACTTATTGTGGGAAGCTTGTGGAAGGCTACCCGAAACGTTTGACCCAAGTTAAACAATTTTAAAGGCAACGCTACCAAATACTAATTGAGTGTACAGTGGGGAGAACAAGTATTTGATACACTGCCGATTTTGCAGGTTTTTCTACTTACAAAGCATGTAGAGGTCTGTAATTTTTATCATAGGTACACTTCAACTGTGAGAGACGGAATCTAAAACAAAAATCCAGAAAATCACATTGTATGATTTTTAAGTAATTAATTTGCATTTTATTGCATGACGTAAGTATTTGCTACATCAGAAAAGCAGAACTTAATATTTGGTACAGAAACCTTTGTTTGCAATTACAGAGATCATACGTTTCCTGTAGGTCTTGACCAGGTTTGCACACACTGCAGCAGGGATTTTGGCCCACTCCTCCATACAGACCTTCTCCAGATCCTTCAGGTTTCGGGGCTGTCGCTGGGCAATATGGACTTTCAGCTCCCTCCAAAGATTTTCTATTGGGTTCAGGTCTGGAGACTGGCTAGGCCACTCCAGGACCTTGAGATGCTTCTTACGGAGCCACTCCTTAGTTGCCCTGGCTGTGTGTTTTGGGTCGTTGTCATGCTGGAAGACCCAGCCACGACCCATCTTCAATGCTCTTACTGAGGGAAGGAGTTTTTGGCCAAGATCTCGCGATACATGGCCCCATCCTCCCCTCAATACAGTGCAGTCCAAATTTAAGGCAACTTTCTGAAGTTCGAAGACATTCTAAGTTCCTTCATAGAAGCCGCTCTTCCGTAGGTATAATTCAGGTGATGCATGACAGAACAAAAAGATGGCCAGTGCTTCAAGCCTCCTCCTCCACCCTCGCTCGCTCTCTCCCCACCTGCAAAATTTCAGCCGCGTCTCGCACCCTACACTTGTCTGTCCAATGCAGTATGAAAATGTATGCACTCACTAACTGTAAGTCACTCTGGATAAGCGTGTCTGCTAAATGACTAAAATGTAAATGTAAATAACTTGCCCGCTACATAGCAAGCTGCTCTATCTGCACAGTTTGAAGTCATTTAATTTCGCGCTAAATGTAAAAAGGTTTAAAAGGGAATAGAAAGGAACGATGTAAACCGTTACTTTTTGGGGGGTTGGAACTGGTTCAGATTTCTATTTTGCTGGTCGGAACATTGGAACGTAACGAAAAAAATAATGCTTTTGTTCAGAACGAAACGGTTGGAAAATTATTTTGGTTCCAACCCCTGGTTTTAAGTGAGAAGAAGGCATTGGTCTGAAGCCGAAAAAGAAAGGAAATTCACATGAGCACCACAATGTGTACTTCACCCACGCTCTACCATGTTTTCCAGCACACAGCTTTGACCTACTACAGTAGCTATGTTGGTCTATTTTATTTCCAACAATGTGTAGGCAGGTTGCTTAGGATTCAAACCTTCTCAAACAGCCTAATTCATACTCTTAGAGGAGGTGCTCCCACAATAATGTGATTTGTACTGCATACAAGGTAATGTATTGCATTATTCCCACCCCACACTAAGACATTACCCCATTCCACTACCTTTTAAAACTTGTTTTTATTATATGAAAGCAAGCTTTGCTTTTATACTTACAGCACCATCAGGCTTGATTGAGTGATGTCTTTGTCTTGTAGTAATGTGGTGCCTGCCTGTATTTCCTTAAACCTTTATTTTAACAATGTATGTCATTGAAAAATAAATATTTCATAAAAAAATTTGGTCAGTAGGTATCCAACATAACAAATGGAGGTGGTGTGTTCGACACAGTCACTCATCTAGATATAGTGGTCTATAGAGCCTGGCTGCATTCCTGATTTCTGTAACCGTTAGGCTTACCTTTGTAATATTGACATAAGCTCAGAACCACTTGTTTTTTCAAATGTAGGCCTGTTTTATCAGTTGCTGTGCTGAACAGTGGACAGTTCATAACCTTTGTCAAATGACTATGTAGCTTAAAGTTGTGTGTATTTGTATTTATTTTTGCAATAAAGATGATGATGCTACAATAATATACATTTACAATAGGCCTATATCTAAAATAAATACAACCTAATGAGATTATATATACAGTGCATTCGGAAAGTATTCAGACCCCTTGACGTTTTCTACGTTTTGTTACGCTACAGTCTTATTCTAAAATGGATTAAATTGTTTATTTCCTTCAATCAATCTACACACAATACCCCATAATGACAAAGCAAAAACAGGCTTTTAGAATTTTTAGCAAAGTTTTACTTTTTAAAAAGCTGATATCACATTTACATAAGTATTCAGACCCTTTACTCAGTACTTTGTTGAAGCACCTATGGCAGTGATTACAGCCTCGAGTCTTCTTGGGTATGACGCTACAAGCTTGGCACACCTGTATTTGGGGAGTTTCTCCAATTCTTCTCTGCAGATCCACTCAAGCTCTGTCAGGTTGGATGGGGAGCGTCGCTGCACAGCTATTTTCAGGTCTCTCCAGAGATGTTTGATCGGGTTGAAGTCCGGGCTCTGGCTGGGCCATTCAAGGACATTCATAGACTTGTCCTGAAGCCACTTCTGTGTTGTCTTGGCTTTCTGCTTAGGATCGTTGTCCTGTTGGAAGGTGAACCTTTGCCCCGGTCTGAGGTCCTGAGCGCTCTGGAGCAGGTTTTCATCAAGGATCTCTCTGTACTTTGCTCCGTTCATCTTTCCCTTGATCTTGACTAGTCTCCCTGCCGCTGAAAAACATCCCCGTAGGGATGGTGCCAGGTTTCCTCCAGACGTGACGCTTGGCATTCAGGCCAAAGTGTTCAATCTTGGTTTCATCAGACCAGAGAATCTTGTTTCTCATGGTCTAAAAGTCCTTTGGGTGTCATGTGCCTTTTTACTGAGGAGTGGCTTCCGTCTGGCCACTACCATAAAGGCCTGATTTGGTGGAGTGCTGCAGAGATGGTTGTCCTTCTGGAAGGTTCTCCCATCTCCACAGAGTAAGCTAAGCTAAGGATCCTGGGACTAAACACCTCCCTCTGCAACTGGATCCTGGACTTCCTGACGGGCTGCCCCCAGGTGGTAAGGGTAGATAACAACACAATCTGCCACACTGATCCTCAACACAGGGGCCCCTCGGGTGCGTGCTCAGTCCCCTCCTGTACTCCCTGTTCACCCAAGACTGCATGGCCAGGCACGACTCCAACACCATCATTAAGTTTGCCGACGACACAACAGTGGTAGGCCTGATCACCGACAACGATGAGACAGCCTATAGGGAGGAGGTCAGAAACCTGACTGTGTGGTGCCAGGATAACAACCTCTCCCTCAACGTGACCAAGACAAAGGAGATGATTGTGGACTACAGGGGGGAAAAAAGAGGACTTAGCACATTCACATTCTCATCGACGGGGCTGTAGTGGAACAGGTTGAGAGCTTCAAGTTCCTTGGTGTCCACATCACCAACGAACTATCATGGTCCAAACACACCAAGACAGTCGTGAAGAGGGCACGACAAAGCCTATTCCCCCTCAGGAGACTGAAAACATTTGGCATGGGTCCTCAGATCCTCAAAAATGTATACAGCTACACCATCGGGAGCATCACTGCCTGGTATGGCAACTGCTCGGCCTCCGACCGCAAGGCACTACAGAGGGTAGTGCGTACGGCCCAGTACATCACTGGGGCCAAGCTTCCTGCCATCCAGGACCTCTATACCAGGCGGTGTCAGAGGAAGGCCCTCAAAATTGTCAAAGACTCCAGCCACCCTAGTCATAGACTGTTCTCTCTGCTACCGCACGGCAAGCGGTACCGGAGTGCCAAGTCTAGGTCCAAAAGACTTCTCAACAGCTTCTACCCCCAAGCCATAAGACTCCTGAACAGCTAATCATGGCTACCCAGACTATTTGCACTGCCCCCCACCCCATCTTTTTACGCTGCTGCTACTCTGTTAATTATTTATGCATAGTCACTTTAACTCTACCCACATGTACATATTACTTCAACTACCTCAACTAGCCGGTGCCCCCGCACATTGACTCTGCACCGGTACCCCCCTGTATATATAGCCTCCCTACTGTTATTTTATTATCTTTTTTTCTCAACACTTTTTTGTTGTTTTATTTTACTTTTTTTATAAAAAATAAATGCACTGTTGGTTAAGGGCTGTAAGTAAGCATTTCACTGTAATGTCTGCACCTGTTGTATTCAGCGCATGTGGCCAATAAAATTTGATTTGATTTGAACTCTGGAGCTCTGTCAGAGTGACCATCGGGTTCTTGGTCACCTCCCTGACCAAGGCCCTTCTCCCCCGATTGCTCAGTTTGGCCGGTGTGTGTGCCTTTCCAAATCATGTCCAATCAATTGAATTTACCTCATGTGGACTCCAATCAAGTTGTAGAAACATCAAGGATGATCAATGGAAACAGGATGCACCTGAGACAAATGTCATAGCAAAGGGTCTGAATACTTATGTAAATAATGTATTTCTGTTTTTATTTTTAATACATTTGCAAAAATGTCTTAAACCTGTTTTTGCTTTGTCATTATGGGGTATTGGGACTTTATTGATGAGGAAAAACATTAATTTCATCCATTTTAGAATAAGGCTATAACGTAACTAAATGTGGAAAAAGTCAAGGGGTCTGAATACTTTACGAATGCACTGTACATACATTTTAATAGCGGGACACTAAAGTCCATTATCCTTCTGAAGAGTATGAATTAGGAGATAGCTTTAATCCTAAGAAACCTGCCTACACATTTTTCGAAGTACAATAGACCAACATAGCTACTGAAAACATTGGTGGAGCATGGGTGAAGTACGCATTGTGGTGCTCATGTGAATTTCCTTTTTCGGATTCAGACCAATGGCTACTTCTCACTTAAAACAGGTTTTTTTTTTTTCATGGTTTTTACACCAGAAGGTGATTATACAACATTATAATACAGCAAAACAGAGCAATAAAAACAAAATAAAAGTACACAATAATGGCAACAGGCCTCCTGAGTGGTGCAGCGGTCTAAGGCACTGCATCGCAGTGCTTGAGGCGTCACTACAGACCCAGGTTCGATCCCGGGCTGTGTCGCAGCCGGCCGCGACCGGGAGACCCATGAGGCGGCGCACAATTGGCCAATTAGTGTCGTCCGGGTTATAGGAGGGTTTGGCCGGCCGGGATGCCCTTGTCCCATCGCACTCTAGCGACTCCTTGTAGCGGGCCGGGCGCATGCACACTGACTTCGGTTGCCAGTTGTACGGTGTTTCCTTCCGACGGGAGTTGCAACGATGGGACAAGACTGTAACTACCAATTGGAGATCATGAGGTAAGACAATATGATCTCTTTTAACAAGACAATCGAGAAAGCTGCTGGAAAATACATAAAATAATCAATGTTTCACTAACTATTTACATGAAAATGTACTTTAAAGTTTACTGAAGAAAGGCCTAGTACTACATTACCTGTAAACAATAGTGAGTTTGTACAAAATATACAATTTACAATCAAACGTACATTCATCACATATACAGTGGGGAGAACAAGTATTTGATACACTGCCAATTTTGCAGGTTTTCCTACTTACAAAGCATGTAGAGGTCTGTAATTTTTATCATAGGTACACTTCAACTGTGAGAGACGGAATCTAAAACAAAAATCCAGAAAATCACATTGTATGATTTTTAAGTAATTAATTTGCATTTTATTGCATGACATAAGTATTTGATACATCAGAAAAGCAGAACTTAATAATTGGTACAGAAACCTTTGTTTGCAATTACAGAGATCATACGTTTCCTCTAGGTCTTGACCAGGTTTGCACACACTGCAGCAGGGATTTTGGCCCACTGCTCCATACAGATCTTCTCCAGATCCTTCAGGTTTCGGGGCTGTCGCTGAGCAATACGGACTTTCAGCTCCCTCCAAAGATTTTCTATGGCTAGGGCACTCCAGGACCTTGAGATGCTTCTTATGGAGCCACTCCTTAGTTGCCCTGGCTAGGTGTTTCGGGTCGTTGTCATGCTGGAAGACCCAGCCACGACCCATCTTCAATGCTCTTACTGAGGAAAGGAGATTGTTGGCCAAGATCTCGCGATACATGGCCCCATCCATCCTCCCCTCAATACGGTGCAGTCGTCCTGTCCCCTTTGCAGAAAAGCATCCCCAAAGAATGATGTTTCCACCTCCATGCTTCATGGTTGGGATGGTGTTATTGGGGTTGTACTCATCCTTCTTCTTCCTCCAAACACGGCGAGTGGAGTTTAGACCAAAAAGCTATATTTTTGTCTCATCAGACCACATGACCTTCTCCCATTCCTCCTCTGGATCATCCAGATGGTCATTGGCAAACTTCAGACGGGCCTGGACATGCGATGGCTTGAGCAGGGGGACCTTGCGTACGCTGCAGGATTTTAATCCATGACGGCGTAGTGTGTTACTAATGGTTTTCTTTGAGACTGTGGTCCCAGCTCTCTTCAGGTCATTGACCAGTTCCTGCCGTGTAGTTCTGGGCTGATCCCTCACCTTCCTCATGATCATTGATGCCCCACGAGGTGAGATCTTGCATGGAGCCCCAGACCGAGGGTGATTGACCGTCATCTTGAACTTCTTCCATTTTCTAATAATTGCGCCAACAGTTGTTGCCTTCTCACCAAGCTGCTTGCCTATTGTCCTGCAGCCCATCCCAGCCTTGTGCAGGTCTACAATTTTATCCCTGATGTCCTTACACAGCTCTCTGGTCTTGGCCATTGTGGAGAGGTTGGAGTCTGTTTGATTGAGTGTGTGGACAGGTGTCTTTTATACAGGTAACGAGTTCAAACAGGTGCAGTTAATACAGGTAATGAGTGGAGAACAGGAGGGCTTCTTAAAGAAAAACTAACAGGTCTGTGAGAGCCGGAATTCTTACTGGTTGGTAGGTGATCAAATACTTATGTCATGCAATAAAATGCAAATGAATTACTTAAAAATCATACAATGTGATTTTCTGGATTTTTGTTTTAGATTCCGTCTCTCACAGTTGAAGTGTACCTATGATAAAAATGACAGACCTCTACATGCTTTGTAAGTAGGAAAACCTGCAAAATCGGCAGTGTATCAAATACTTGTTCTCCCCACTGTAGTAAACGATTTACATACAATTCAGGGATTGACACAATTGCTCTTGAAGAGCTACAGGGTTATGTAGCCTTTCTTGTTCAAACCCAGTTCTACCATACCTGATTCTACTATTCAAGATCTCGATGAACAGCTGAGGTCTTGATGAACAGCTGAGTAGTAGAATCAGGTGTGGTAGTACTGTGACAAATAACAAACTGTTGAGGAACACCTGTAATATACAAAGTCATTAGACTAGTACAAAACACTTAAGAATACATATTTACAAATCTGACATTGGATAGGTGCTCTAAATCCTTCAGCTACTAATGTTCTTAGTAATGCTGTACACTGCTGTCCAACTCCAGTAAAAGAGCACACATCCCCACATTTATAAATGGCAATATAAACATGAAAACAGATAGGATTACTCAGATTTGGAACAGACCGTGCAAAAGTGCTACTGATAGTGTGCGAAGTAAAGTGTGCGTATGAATAAGCGTAAATCGTTTGTCAGCGCCACGTGGGCCAGCTTGACAAATTTCTTAGCTTCTCAAATGACAGAGGCACCTGAAAATGATAAATGTTTACAACCTGTGCAACTTATCGCATGCATTTCTACCGTAGGGATGGCGTGCATCTGACAGATGAGGGCAACGACGTCTTGAAAGTTTGAGAGCTGGTCTCCACTGTTCGCACTAGTACATGTCACACTCCCTGTCCCTTGCCACTTAACAATGCCCAATGAACCAAAAGGCTCTTTTTAAGAGACACCTAATAATAAATGAAAATAAGCACACAACGGGTACACGAAAAATATCCCCTTCGGTAGACGAACCCAGGTACTTCAAATCCAAGGGCGTTGACGCTAACCGTTGCGCTAAGACCAGTCGAAAGTTTGGACACACCTACTTGACAGTACTTAAATGGACAGTCTGTTGATGACAGCATGCGTTCGTTCCAAAAATGTTTTTGTTTATTTACTCAGTACTGGTGGAACGTTTATTTATCTTGCTTGTTAAAAACTGTAAAGTCAGGTTTTCGGGAACACATTGAAAAGTAACTTGACACTGTTTTGATCAGTCAGCACAAATTTGGAATGGAAGAAGATACCGGTAGCTTCCAGCTTTGTAGGCAAACTTTCCTTGCAAGCTGACAGATAAAGCTAACATCAATTCACTACCCTAGTACTTTGTGTAAACCATAATGCAAAATATGCTGATTTCAAAGCTAATTGCCACCAAAAACGTTATTCATTAACTTACTTGGTGTCTCTCTCACATCTCTCCCAAAGATTATCTATTGCCTCTGTGAACTGACTGCCTCGTGAATGATAGCGCACATTTTTCTGTTGTAAAATAAGTCCCAAATCGAGGGGAAACAGATTGTTTGTCAATTGTAGCGCCATGAAATCAGCTAAAACAAGTTAAATAACTCAATGCATGCACACACTCCTATTGAATATGCATTCACCTGTATTGTGGATAGACCCAGGTTACGTCTTGATTTACCCAGTTTATCAATAGAGATTTACCATTTAAATAAATGATTACCATTATGTAGTTATATTGGTAAAAACAAAGTCAAATTGATTGTATAATTGATTCATTAATGCATACATGGCTGTCCAAAAAATGTATGTAAAAAATATATAAATGTAATGATATTGAACTCAACCAATGATTGAACAGAGCAGAAGCTTATCTGTCTGGGTCAAGTGCCATTCTGTGACTTTGGCTAATATGCCTTTTTTTTTTTGCCGTGGTATCATTTTGGTATCAAGTATCGTGATGGTATCGAGTATTGTGATACTTAACCTGGTATCGGTATCAATGTCAAAATTCTAGTATCGATTTGCTTCTCATCCAACTGGTGTAAGCTAGCTAGCTACAGTTGCTAGCCTTCTACTAGCTAGCTAGCTACAGTTGCTAGCCTTCTACTAGCTAGCTGCTAATGTTGTGCAGCAACAGAGTTGCACGCAGTGTTAGAACTCTGAGATTCGGCTGAAAATATGTTAGTATTGTCAGAAATGCTACAAAAACGTAGCATATGGTTGGTTTTTATTGGGCAGAAATGTGCACGTGAGAGTGGTAAATGGTGAATTTAATAAAATATGTTGTACCTACAAGCTTATTCAGTCCACATGGATCAAACTCTAATGGTCACCTTATGAACGCTGTAGCCTTGTTTTAATCTGACGTCTAGAATTTGAGCTAGGTTTGGGACAAAATAATTCTGATGACCCTAATGCTAACGACCCTGTCAGAAATCCGGTATAGTGGTTCTCAGTAACGTCCGGACGGATCATGACGAGAGGAGGGGAGGGTGTTATGTGCCTCCAAGTTGATTTGCACATTTTCATAGACATTAGTGTCATATTGGCTTACAAATGATGGCAGGGAGATTTGAATTTTAACATTTTGAGTTTTAACCAATGCATACTATACCGGCGCGACTATAATTCAGGAAATAATGTACTCAGGTTTTTTTCTGGATCAAAAAGGGGCTTAGGTCGTGGGCATGGCATGGAGTGCGGTCAGCCCGTCTGCGCGGCTGAATCTCTGAGAATTTTATAGGGCCCCACCTTGGCGGTGTAGAGAAATAGTTGCATTTTTACAGCAAATGTCCTGCAATTCAATGCATTTTGCTCAAACATAATAACAAAATCGATACCTGCTAAATTCATTGTTTTTTGGAATTTTCAATTCTCCCTGTCTAGCTTTTATTTAGGTGATTGTTATTTCTCAAAGATTATTTAAAAAAATCTATAGGTCCATTATCTTTTCTACATACTTTAAATCGGGTTTTAGTCATTTTAAAGTTTACACTGAAAGTGTTTTTCCATCCCGAAAATGCTCTTTAAAAATTTTTGTTTTACACTGTTTCGACTACTGTAAAATAAAATGTAATCAAAACTCTTCCATGTAATGTGATTATCAATCTCAACCACATCGTGTTAAAACCTAAGTATTTCATATTGTCCTGTCCAAGTACAGTTAGAGAAGTTAAGCAATGCTTTAAACACCATGCTGATAGAGGATGATTAGTTTACACTAATCCAACATGATGGACAAATAAAAAATAGCTAGGAAATATGAAATAGTGCAGTGCACTTCACACTGGAGGTCAGAATGCAGAGTGATTCCAATGCTGGTGGTGAACTGATGAGTAAATTTAGCACTTGGAGCATTTGGCAAAGTACTCCCATAGCTGCACCCCTGTAGCTGGTGCCATGTTACATTACTGGGCATGGATCTGTTTACGTTGTCAATGATATCTGTTAGCACGCAGGGAGCTGAGGAGATCACTTGACAAACTGTAGGACCTTTAAAGACCTATAGCCTAATTCTCCCAAAAATGTCTAGGTCTATGTCCAATTTTGCCCTTTATGATAAAATGAGAGATGCCATGGAGTTCCACATCTTTGCAGTGGACTATAGGGTGTTGGCTCTTGTGTGTGTGAGTGCCTGTTCATCAAACATTCAGTACATGACTGCAGTTTGTGCTTCATGTGTACAGTAGAAGGAATGGCAGGTCTTGCATTAGGAGGTTAAGAATGTTTCCCGTTAGATACTACCCAACCCTGTTCCCAACACAAGCTGACAGGGAATGTTGAGGCCCCCGCCACATGATTAAAATGCAGAAGGGTCCTCTCTCAGCAGCTGGATTGGCCCTCACTAGACCTATAACGCTGATCTTTAATTAAAGATAAGAGGGAGTGCCACTGCAGTTGATCCAGAACCCCCCTCATAATGGACTCACCCTCCATAGGGGACAGTCAGGAGCGGTTTGGAGTTATGACCCACTCCACATCCACCTCTTCCAGAGCGGGGGGGGGGGTCACTCATGCATAAAGTACGCCTGTCTCACTCTTACCTAAACAGTGTCACCAAGTTTGTTAAAAAATATATATACTTTGCTGTGACAGGCTGCTCTGAGGGTCAGTTCACATTTCACACGTGACCTGTTTGACTTGGAATCTAATACTGCATGTTGTTTCACTATCATTTGAGACTTTGTCACTGCCCTTTGGTGCTCCACATAGCAGCAGAAGAAGGCCTCTGTGCTCCTGCCCTGCAGCTATTTATTTGACAGCCCATTGGCAAGATAAGAAAAAGTCTCCCAACTTTCTCTCAGGTCATCCAGCCTGCCTTGTAGTTCACACGCTTTGTATTTTACAGACCACTCTGTAGAACAGCGGTATTCAAACTTTTTTCAGACAATTTCTGTTACCCCATTTTTTTTAACCCAATTTCTTGTGACCCCACCCCAAATCTGACACAATCTTAAAATCGGTACATTTAGATTTTTACATCAACAAATAACCTTCAGTCCATTGCATTTTCATCTCTTTATCAAAATGAAAAAAATAATAAATATATTTACTCATTAATATTGTATTTTTCAATTTATCGTTCTCAAAAACGTTTTGTATATTGTCCCATACAATAATCTGTACTTTTAATTTTTTGTTCCCCCGCGACCCCACTATGGGTCAAGACCCCGAGCAGACTGTGCATATTTTTTTCAGATGTGCTGTATCTAAGGACTAGTTGTTTTTTTACTAGTGTAATAGTGAAAAGTTAAACGTTTTGGTGAGATAAATAATTTTGTGACAGCTTTCATAAAGTAATCATAAACTAAGCAAAGTAATCATTGCATGAGGCAAAAGCTCACTTTTTATGAAACCAGACCACACTCCCTAAGAACGAAAAGATCAGGGCATCTGAATTTTGCATGGTCCCTCCCTCCAGTTTTAAGATAAGTGTCAGTGCCTTCTGCCTGAGAGGGGCTTATTTCCCCAGAATCCATTAAAAGCAGGGAGTCCGGTTTTCACACTTGTCTGAAATGTCTGATTACATTGTCATCTGAGGAGAATGACACATTTAGTGCGGCAGCCTGCTCTGAGTTTGGCTCCTGTGTCGAGGCAGTGCTTTCCTGAAGCGGACGAGGACATTTCACAATTACCAGCACACCCTCCCTTATTGAGTCTGACCTAAACTGATCTTAGTTCAATTCACTCTGTTGGTCCAGGTTTCGCATAGGTCGCCCTGGAAACGCTCTGGCCATAGTTACCACACTGATGACTCGCTCTTGCAGCACACATTATTCCTCAGGTTTCAAGTGCCACTTGCAAACATGCCATTCAATTCTTACCGCAATATGCCCAGAATGAACTGTCTAGAATATGACTGTCTCTCACCAACATTTTAGTTGCCCATGGATTCAGTACTACAGCAGTGAGAGCTTCAAAATGAAATATGAGATCTAGTATTATAAACTGTAGGTAAAAGTGACTGAGAAAAGAGGGGGGGAGGGGGAAGCAACAGGAAAGCAGCTGATCTGTTTTGTTGTGTGTCTTCAGGGAGAATAATGCTGCATCGAGCAGAAATAACATTCATTTTAATTCCATTTCCTCACTCCTACTCCTAGAAGGGATCAGCAGGGTGTTGGAGTACTATAACAATATTATCAGGGCTTTTTACATTCACCACTTTCAAGTGCACTGCAGTGCCAGTAATTTATTTTGGGTCAGCTCATTATGTCGCTTTTGCTTGACTTAATTGCGTCGTCTTAATGTGCCTGAGGAAGATCTTTGCTACTTTGCCCTGTTTTTCAATGTTTTTGTATGGTTGCTTTAAGATGACACACAACACCCTTTCACATCATCATTTCATTCTCCTGGAGCCTTTTTATTGGAAACTGAAAAGAAGTCATAATCACAAAGGAGATTGAATCTGTAGAAAGGGAACGCTGTGGTATTTGAAATAAAGGCCTACGTTTCGAATGACCGAGTAATTTTTTTCAATCAGATGTTTAGAAGGTCTTGATTGGCTGTACAGAAGGTACTTCTTTTATTTTGAAAAATGCTCTATCTTTATATCAGTGCTGCGAAATATTTGGTATTTTTAATCTACCCTGCCAAAATCTAATCAAAACCCTTGTCTGATGTATTGAGAGCTTCACACATTTACCGACTGTCTGTCTATGTGTCACGTGTGAGGGCGATTCCACGCCAGCAGGAGCGGAATATGTTTGCTATTATTATAATAATAAAAATAATAGATTTAATTTGTATAGCACAACAAGAATCTCAGACGCTCTTAAAACAACAAAACAAAACATTTCAGTTAGCCTATTGACAGTTCTGGGTGGAAGATCTTCCACGGTCATCCACAGAGGCGGGTGCAAGTCCAACAGGTCACATCCTGTGTCCGATTCACTCTTCATGCGCACCTTCCTCACCCGTGCCGTCCACGTCTCTTCCGACTGAGGCCCAGATGAAGGGTTGAACAGGGGGTAAATGATGGTCAGATCCAGGAAGTCAGAAGTCAGGTCACCTCTTGCCCTCCCCAATTGTAGACTCCTTGGTAAACCCCTCTGAAAAACATGTAGCACCCACTAAGCTTGGGGCGCATGAAACTCACTACAGTCAACAGGGATAGTCCACCTTGAAATAAACCATTGTGGAAAAACTTAAGTGATTCTCTGCCATCTTCAAAATCTCCAAGCCTCTGCCATCTCTTGTTGTTTCAAATAAAAACATATCTCAGATTGTTCTGGCAATTCTCACATAGGAACTTCATTGTGAGGAAGGATGTTTAACATGCTGTTTACAAATTGGCCATTTTAGGCCCTTTTTAGACCTACAGTGCCTTCGGAAAGTATTCAGACCCCTTGACTTTTTCCACATTTTGTTACGTTGCAGCCTTATTCTAAAATGGATTAAATAAATAAAAATCCTCAGCTATCTACACACAATACCCCATAATGACAAAGTGAAAACAGGTTTTTAAAACAGAAATACCTTATTCAGACCCTTTGCTATGAGACTCGAAATCGAGCTCCGGTGCATCCTGTTTCCATTGATCATCTTTGAGATGTTTCTACAACTTGATTGGAGTCCACCTGTGGTAAATTAAATTGATTGGACATGATTTAGAAAGGGACACACCTGTCTTAATAAGGTCTCACAGTTGACAGTGTATGTCAGAGCAAAAACCAAGCCATGAGGTCAAAGGAATTGTCCGTAGAGCTCCGAGTCAGGATTGTGTCGAGGCACAGATCTGGGAAAGGGTACCAAAAAATGTCTGCAGCATTGAAGGTCCCCAAGAACACAGTGGCCTCCATCATTCTTAAATGGAAGAAGTTTGGAACAACCAAGACTCTTCCTAGAGCTGGCCGCCCGGCCTAACTGAGCAATCGGGGGAGAAGGGCCTTGGTCAGGGAGGTGACCAAGAAACCGATGGTCACTCTGACAGAGCTCCACAGTTCCTCTGTGGAGATGGGAGAACCTTCCAGAAGGACAACTATCTCTGCAGCACTCCACCAATCAGGCCTTTATGGTAGAGTGGCCAGACAGAAGCCACTCCTCAGTAAAAGGCACATGACAGCCCGCTTGGAGTTTGCCAAAAGGCACCTAAAGGACTCTCAGACCATGAGAAACAATATTCTCTGGTCTGATGAAACCAAGATTGAACTCTTTGGCCTGAATGCCAAGCGTCTTGTCTGGCACTATCCCTACGGTGAAGCTTGGTGGTGGCAGCATCATGCTGTGGGGATGTTTTTCAGCAGCAGGGACTGGGAGACTAGTCAGGATCAAGGGAAAGATGAACAGAGCAAAGTACAGAGAGATCCTTGATGAAAACCTGCTCCAAAGCGCTCAGGACCTCAGACTGGGGTGAAGGTTCACCTTCCAACAGGACAACGACCCTAAGCACACAGCCAAGACAACGCAGGAGTGGCTTCGGGACAAGTCTATGAATGTCCTTGAGTGGCCCATACCAAAGAAGACTCAAGGCTGTAATCGCTGCCAAAGGTGCTTCAATAAAGTACTGAGTAAAGGGTCTGAATACTTATGTAAATGTAATATTTCAGTTTTTTTATTTGTAATAAATTTGCTACATTTTCAAAACCTGTTTTTGCTTTGTCATTATGCGCTATTGTGTGTAGATTGATGAGGGGACCCAATTTAATCAATTTTAGAATAAGGCTGTAACGTAACAAAGTGGGAAAAGTCAAGGGGTCTGAATACTTTCTGAATGCACTGTATACATGCCTCCTGTTAAACTATGATTTGTGAACCGTACATGATACAGACAACATCTTGGTGTCATTATACTCCTTATAATGTGCTCTAAAACATGGAGTATGTTTAGATTTTGAAATAACATTCACATTAATTTATTCAACATTACTAATATTAATATCTCAAAACTACCCTTTTTGATTTAGCTTATTTTTTGTTTGTAACAATATACAATTTCCAGAATGGACTCTCTGGTACTTTTAATAATATGACCCATTTTTATACATAGAAAATACATATACATAGAAATCCTTTAGGATTCACATTCAGCAAGCTACAAGCAGAGGGTGTTCCCTTTGATTCCATTTTCCCATTCACTGTGTTGGTGGTGCTCATAAAATGTATCTTACCTTCAGAATTAGCAGAGAGCCCACTCTGGAAATTTGATGTGCTTGTAGAATATATTGTATACTTTATTCCATATTTTAGAGCACACTATAAGCAGTATAATGATACCAAGATGTTGTCTGTATCATGTACAGTTAACAGATCATAGGTAGATCACAGGAGGTATGTATAGGTCATGATTTTCCCCAAAATACAGTACCAGTCAAAAGTTTGGACACCCATTCAAGGGTTTTTCTTTATTTTTACTATTTTCTACATTGTAGAATAATAGTGAAGACATCAAAATTCATCAAATAGCCACCCCTTTGCCTTTATGACAGATTTGCACACTCTTGGCATTCTCTCAACCAGCTTCACCTGGAATGCTTTTCCAACAGTCTTGAAGGAGTTCTCACATATGCTGAGCGCTTGTTGGCTGCTTTTCCTTCACTCTGCCGTCCGACTCATCCCAAACCATCTCAATTGGGTTGAGGTCGGGGGATTGTGGAGGCCAGGTCTGATGCAGCATTCTGTCACTCTCCTTCTTGGTAAAATAGCCCTTAGGTGTGTTGGGTCATTGTCCTGTTGAAAAACAAATGATAGTCCCACTAAGCCCAAACCAGATGGGATGGCGTATCCCTGCAGAATGCTGTGGTAGCCATTCTGGGTAAGTGTGCCTTGATTTCTAAATAAATCACAGACAGTGTCACCAGCAAAGCACCCCCACACCATAACACCACCTCCTCCATGCTTTATGGTGGGAACTACACATGCAGAGATCATCCATTCACCCACACCGCATCTCACAAAGACACGGCGTTTGGAACCAAAAATCTCAAATTTGGACTCCAGACCAAAGGACAAATTTCCACCGGTCTAATGTCCATTGCTCCTCTTCTTATTGGTGTCCTTTAGTAGTGGTTTCTTTGCAGCAATTCGACCATGAAGGCCTAATTCACACAGCCCCCTCTGAACAGTTGATGTTGAGATGTGTCTGTGACTTGAACTCTGTGAAGCATGTATTTGGGCTGCAATTTCTGAGGCTGGTAACTCTAATGAACTTCCTCTGCAGCAGAGGTAACTCTGGGTCTTCCATTCCTGTGACGGTCCTCATGAGAGCCAGTTTCATCATTGCGCTTAATGATTTTTGCGACTGCACTTGAAGAAACTTTCAAAGTTCTTGATATGTTCCGTCTTAAAGTAATGATGGACTGTCGTTTCTCTTTGCTTATTTGAGCTGTTCTTGCCATAATATGGACTTGGTCTTTTACCAAATAGGGCTATCTTCTGTATACCTTGTCACAACACAACTGATTGGCTCAAACGCATTAAGAAGGAAAGGCACACCTGTTAATTGAAATGCATTCCAGTTGACTACCTAATGAAGCTGGTTGAGAGAATGCCAAGAGTGTGCAAAGCTGTCATCAAGGCAAAGGGTGGCTATTTGAAGAATCTCAAATATAAAATATATTTTGATTTGTTTAACACATTTTTGGTTACTACATGATTCCATATGTGTTATTTCATAGTTTTGATGTCTTCACTATTATTCTACAATGTAAAAAATAAAGAAAAACTCTTGAATGAGTAGGTGTGTCCAAACTTTTAACTGGTATTGTCATTTGTGATACAAATGTAAAAAGCATTTCAAACATTGTTCCTCCCAATTAAGTTTCTATGTGAGAATTGCCAGAACAATCTGAGATAACAAAAATATTTTCCACTCCTTCTGGCGTGGAATTGCCCATGAATAGATCTGTAGTCACTATTGAGCTGGGACTTAGATTACCTAATTCCCAGCTGTTAATGAGGAGAGGGGGTTGGTCAGAATGTGAGACCAGATGATACGCTATGTTTTCACTTGTAGGCAACAGGAAAGACAATGGAAGAGTGGGATATCAAGGCCGCCCTCTGTTAATCTCTCCTGATTGGTCTATGATTAAATAGATTATGATGTGAGTGCATCCCTTCCAAGTTAGGCTGACACCGATCCGACTGAATCCAGTGATTACAAACTGCTAGGAGAAATGTAAATCTTGTTTCTAGCAAAGTTTTTCTCTCATTACAAATATGAAATGCCTTGTGATGGGATTTGAGATGTAACGGTTATAAGGGGACTGTTAATTTCCTCCATTGATGTGTACATTAAAATGCTTTTCTCTTTGAGAGGTCAGTGATCAAATTAGGCTTTCTCGCAGCTGGATATACTGCTAAATATGCTGAATCAAAAGATCATAAAACAGGTGTCCTTTTTGACTAGATGGATTTCACAGTGGATTATGTTGGGGTAATCTGGCCGTGCGATGGGGATGAGCGCAGCAGGGGGGCTGTGATATAGATGCCCCCAGCCTGTCAGCTGTGAAGTTGTTGCTTGATTAAAAGAGACCTAGCTCGTGAACCCTTTGAGTCCATTGAAGCTGTTTTTAGTTCTTAGTGCTAGTAACTCCCCACAGTTTTATTATATTCTAACCATGAATGGCAAATGAACCAGGAGAAGGTTTTTAATGGGTGTTATGCTTCTGCTGTAAACTCACATGCTCTCTGTAGCTGAAGCTAAGGCTTTTCTCTTTGCAGTGTAGTGGATAAATCTGCCTGTCCACCCATCTGTGCTGTAGTGCACTGATTATTGACCTTAATCCCTGTAGAATTTTTTTTATTTTTTTATTTGATGTTGTTTAACAGCCAGAGACAGTAGGTGATTGTTTTGTACAAATATATGGAGCATTTTCTGAGACGTCATTCTGTAAATCGTGAAGAATCCAAGTTTCCAGCTCAACAGACTGTTAATAGCAGTCTCTCGCTCTGCGAAATGAAATAGTTTCTCATTTTCCATTGGCAATGAGGAAGTATTTTTCTATGCCCACAAACTACCCATGGCCACCAGAGAGGAATTATTTGCTTATTCACTGTGTAAGGCAGCACATACAATGCAAAGCAAAATTTAGTAAATTAGATTCTCTGACCTATAAAGCAAGCAGAGGATTACTTATTTTTATACTGCCAGTACACCAAAATACATATTCTACATTTACATTTTTCTATGAGAAAATAGCTTTTTACAGAAAGGCCATTGCTGAAAAGCATTCACTGGCTGGAACTTGCATTCTAGGGAAGTTAATTGTGGTCAATGAGAGGCTGTCTAGAGTGAGAATTCAAAGCCACATGCCCAGAGTGTGAATGAGTACCATGGGGACTGGATGGTCAGATTATCTATTGACCCATGGCAGCTCCTTGATGATGACAACATTTCGTTGTTCTGAGCCTCTCCAATGTCAATCAAACCCCCTCTGATTGCTGTGGCAGACTGTGCTGTGTGATAATAACACTCATGCCCTTTCACTTGTGGAATAAGTAGATGATGATGTTAGAAGATCTGCCACACAAACTGAAATTGTGTATAGTTCATGGTTTCTTTGAATGGTATTATTGTTTTAGGTGTGAAGATCCCTCTGTAAAGATGTAACTTTATTGATTAGTTAGTTAATTGATCTTAGGTGGTCAATTGTGCCTTCCATTTGACACGAGCAATGTTTTATGGTGCTTCGTACTTGTTCCTGTATGTCAGGTCTCTTCTGAGCTCAGACAAACCAGCATGTGACTGTCAAGCTGTGACAGTAAGCACAGTGACCACAGGAGGTGGAGAGATCTGTTTTGGCTCACTCAGCATCCCACCATAAGTGAAGTTCAGCGTGGTTGAAAAATAGTAATTTCTGTGTATGAAAAGAAAAAGCCACTTATTCTGAGACAGCCAGATGAATCATCTGAGTCTCACGAACACACAGTCCTTCTCCTCCTGCTGTCATGACTACCACCACAGATTGTGAGGGTGAAACTGCTATTATATATGCTCCACAGATGAAGCCCAAGCAGCACAGGGCAATAATGATTACCATATTCTCTCCTGGATTATAGTCTGAACCTTGTAATTAGAAGCAATGGGATGTAACTCCAGATTAATTAGGCAAACAGAGAGAGCCTGTGTGGAGTGCTGGATAAACCAGAGAGAAGAGGGAGAAAGTTCTCTCATCTCTAAAACTCATCAGGGATAAGTAGCAGCGTACAGACCGGGATAAAGTCAAGAAGAGGAACAAAGCAAACGACTAAACAAACATGCACTCACACACACACACGCCTACCTACTCTCGCCCACTCTCTTGCTTTGTGACTCAGAAGCATTGCCTGCATACATAAACATGCTCACATTGCAACCTGTCCTACGCTATTATACCATAAACATGCTCACAGTGCAACCTGTCCTACGCTATTATACCATAAACATGCTCACAGTGCAACCTGTCCTACACTATTTTACCATAAACAAGCTCACATTGCAACCTGTCCTACGCTATTATACCATAAACATGCTCACAGTGCAACCTGTCCTACGCTATTATACCATAAACATGCTCACAGTGCAACCTGTCCTACACTATTTTACCATAAACAAGCTCACAGTGCAACCTGTCCTACGCTATTTTACCATAAACATGCTCACAATGCAACCTGTCCTATGCTATTTTACCATAAACATGCTCACAGTGCAACCTGTCCTACACTATTTTACCATAAACATGCTCACAGTGCAACCTGTCCTACGCTATTTTACCATAAGTACATTACTTTATGCTGAGTTATTAGATAATACTTAAATCCCAATACCTGGCTTGAACCCCCTTTAAATTCTCTTTCCACCATGCTTATCTTTGTTCATGTCCACAATTACCATGCTAACCCATGATTGGTCACCGATTGCATGACGCTGCCATGACAGGCGAGATGACATAGTTCAGTGCCACTCTTGCTAACTTCCTTTTCAACCTAGAGTCATGCGGAAATCCAGCGGCCTTTGTCTGGATAGTTCATTTCTCTTAGTGATATGTGTACATACCTTCTCTATTAACCGAAATACAATCAATACAGCCTTACATATTTATGAACACCTCCAAGACGTTTGATACCTACTAATGGTTTAGCTACTTTAGACAGAAACGAAAGTAGGGAGGTTGGTCAGGTAGAATGGGTGGGCGTAATCCGCAACCTTTTAGCAAATCAAATCAAATGTTATGTCACATGCGCCGAATACAACAGGTGTGAAATGCTTACTTACAAGCCCTTAACCAACAATGCAGTTTTAAGAAAATAGAGTTAAGAAAATATTTACTAAATAAAATAAAATAATTTCAAAAAATAAAAATAAATATCAATGAGGCTATATATATGGTGTACCGGTACCGAGTCAATGTGTGGGGGTACAGAATAATCTAGGTAATTTGTACATGTAGGTAGGGGTAAAGTGACTATGCGTAGATAATAAACAGCGAGTAGCAGCAGTGTAATAACAAAGGAAGGGGGGTGGTGTCAATTCAAATAGTCCGGGTGGCCATTTGATTAATTGTTCAGCAGTCTTATAGCTTGGGGGTAGAAGCTGTTAAGGAGCCTTTTGGACCTAGACTTGGCGCTCTGGTACTGCTTGCCGTGTAGTAGCAGAGAGAACAGTCTATGACTTGGGTGATTGGAGTCTTTGACAATCACCCAAGTGACACCGCGTAGTATATAGGTCTTGGATGGCAGGAAGCTTGGCCCCAGTGATGTACTGGGCTGTACGCACTACCCTCTGTAGTGCCTTACGGTCGGATGCCGAGCAGTTGCCATACCAGGTGGTGATGCAACCAGTCAGGAGACTCAAGATGGTGCAGCTGTAGAACTTTTTGAGGATCTGGGGACCCATGCTAAATCTTTTCAGTCTCCTGAGGGGGAAAAGGCGTTGTCGTGCCCTCTTCACAACTTTCTTGGTGTGTTTGGACCATGATAGTTTGTTGGTGATGTGGACACCAAGGAACTTGAAACTCTTGACCCGCTCCACTACAGCCCCGTCGATGTGAATGGGGGCGTGTTCGGCCCTCCTTTTCCTTTAGTCCACGATCATCTCCTTTGTCTTGCTCACGTTGAGGGAGAGGTCGTGGGCCCCGTGTAGCTCAGTTGGTAGAGCATGGTGCTTGCAACGCCAGGTTTGTGGGTTCGTTTCCCACGGGGGGCCAGTATGAAAAAAGTATGAAAAATGCACTCACTAACTGTAAGTCTCTCTGGATAAGAGCGTCTGCTAAATGACTAAAATGTAAATGTTGTTGTCCTGGCACCACACTGCGAGGTCTCTGACCTCCTCCCTATAGGCTGTCTCATCGTTGTCGGTGATATCTAATCTAATCTGAAGGTTGCGTGTTCGAGTCGTGTCGGGGACAACTGTAGCATTTTAGCTAACCCTTCTCCTAACCCTTACTCTAAACTTAACCAATTTCACCTAACCTACTACGTAAATTATCCTAACCTTTGTCGTTAGTTCTCTTAACCACCAACGTAAATTCTCCCCGTAATTCTCCTTTGTTGTAACGGCGCAACAAGCAACCTGGTTTCAGAGAAAGATGTATAATACTATACGTCCTCCAATTTGTATAATCAGTTACATCATGCAATTAATATGCTATTGTACGACCGGGTTAGATGTATGATACTATACATCCTATAATTCATATGATTTTTTTACGACTGCTACATTCATAATGTAACATAATATATCATACTAAATGGAGTGTCACAGATTTACATACAGAATAATACGAATTGCCCTGAGAACACATTGCAATATATTATGAGGCAGCTTTGACACATGTAACAGTTTTGAAACATGTCTGCTTATTTTTCTGTAACAGATGGAAATGGAACCAGGTTAGTAGAGCAGTCGGTGAATAGATGAATCCGAGAGTTACTCCGTTCTACACAGGATATAGCACAGAGAGAATGAGATGTCATTGGTCAAGTAGGAGGGCCTACTATAGGCTAGATGGCCTAATAAGGATTATTTTCCATTTACCATTAGATTTTCAGACATGTTTTTGAAGAGTGTTTGTATTCCAGTAGCTTCCATTGAGACATGGCTCATAGCATCACAAGATTGTGCGGTTTGATTTGTAGAGCATTGTCCTACCGAGAGAATCCCAAAGGCGCTATCACTACTCTATGTATACAGTAGTGATAGCGCGCCATTGGAGCAACATCAATAATACTGTATTCTATGCTGCATACTGCTCCCATGAATGCATACAGTGTATTTGGACAAGATAATGAGCACAAAATAATTTATTGGATATTTATGCTAATTTAGTTTGTCTTACTGGAATCAAATCAAATTCTGGAGATGCCTTCAAGAGACCCTATTTGCCCTCTACAAATGAATAAATAATTGCCTGTGACATGTTTTGAATTGCTGCAGAATTGTATTTGTTCCTGGAGTGGCTTGAGTCAGCCTTTACCCTGTTAAGGAAAAGATTCCTCTAACCACAAGAAAATGCATAGAAAGTCCACACCCCCTTGAACTTTTTTCACATTTTGATGCCTTAGAGAAACGGGAAGTGTGCAGAGACTTTTTCCTGTTTCTCCAGTTTTGCTGCCTTCAAATTCAATCTAAGAAGGGATTAAAATGTTTTCCTACAGATCTACACAACCTACTCCATATTTTACATTTAAGTCATTTAGCAGACACTCTTATCCAGAGCGACTTACAGTTAGTGCATACATTATTTATTTATTTCATACTGGCCCCCCGTGGGAAACGAACCCACAACCCTGGCGTTGCAAATGCCATGCTCTACCAACTGAGCTACATCCCTGCCAGCCATTCCCTCCCCTACCCTGGACGACGCTGGGCCAATTGTGCGCAGCCCCATGGGTCTCCCGGTCGCGGTCGGCTACGACAGAGCCTGGATTCGAATCTAGGATCTCTAGTGGCACAGCTAGCACTGCCTTAGACCACTGCGCCACTCGGGAGACTAAAGATTTTCAAAGTGAAAGAACATTGTCCAAATTTAAGAAAAACTAAAATATGATAATTGGATATGTCTCCACCCCCCTGAGTTAATAGTTGGTGGAAGCACCTTTTGGCAGCCATTACAGCTGTGAATCATTTTCATTAAGATTCTACCAACTTTGCACAACTCTTAGGGCAACATACAGTACACTGAGTGTACAAAACATTAGGAACAACGTCCTAACATTGAGTTGTGTATATCCATCGTTTTTGTAAAAATTGCTAAGGCTCAGTAAATTTGGTTGGGAGTCATTGATGGACAGTAATATTCAAACCTTGTCGCCGATTTTCAAGCAAATTTAAGTCAAGACTGAGACTAGACCACTCAGGAACTCTCAACACCTCTTGTAAAGCCATTCTGGTAAGTCTTTGGCATAAAATGTTTTGTAGTTTTCTCGCTGAAAAATACAACTTTATCCCAGGATAAAGGATATATATATATATATATATATATATATATATATATATATATATATATATTATTTATTTACTTATTTACTTGGGCTTTGCTCCTTTTCATATTTATTTTGATCCTGACAAACTCCCCAGTCCCTGCCGATAACAAGCATACCCATAACATGATGCTAGCACCACAATACTTGAAAATACAAAGTATCACTGTCCATCAATGATCCCCAACCAAATTCACTGAGCCTGAGCAACTTTGACAAAAACAATGGATATATGTCGCCCTAAGAGTTGTGCGAAGTTGGTAGAATCTTATCCAATTATGATATTTCAGTTTACATTAATTTTTTTGGGAAAATGTTCTATAACTTTCTTTCAGTTTGAAAATGTGGAGTAGGTTGTGTAGATCTGTAGGGGGGAAAAACAAATGTCATCCTTTTTTTAGATTACGTTTTAAGGCAGCAAAATGTCACATGTTCAAGGGGGTGTAGACTTTCTATAGGCATTGTATCTAGCTCGACATTATTACAAAATATGATTCCATGCTGGAGCAACAGAAGAGGTCTATTCCAATTTGAGACTTTCAATTAAGTAGCAGCTCTTCACTCTTTTGCCATACCGCAAAACAAAAACTCCATAATGCACTACAGACTTCCTCTAGTCAGCTTCAATAGTCCATAAAAGCACCTGTGACTTCTCTTTAAAGCATGTGTCAAACTCAAGGCTGTGAGCCGGATCCAGCCCGCGAGCCAATTCAATCCGGCCTGCGGGTGGTTTGAGTATTTTTTATATTTGTATAAAAAAAAAACATTTCTGGGGAAAAACAATCTCAATCGACATTGAAATGACTAAAACCAAATCGAAACTGTGGAAATGATAATAGACCTACATTTATAGTATCTTCCCTATGTCTAGCTTGCTAGCAGTCATTGTAACAAAAGCTAGACAGTCAGGGGACATCGAAAATTCCAAAAGCGATGAATAGAGGACCTTTTTTTTAAATATTTATTTTTTTACACATTTTGACGGCGAGGAAATATAATACATTTTAAGTGCAGCACTCCGGACCTCAGTGAAGACCAAATGCGGCTCACGGGGCAATGAGTTTGACACCCCTGCTTTAAAGTGTTCAGTAGAAACAGCAGAGTTACCATGTTCAGGCCTGAGTTGTTAGGCATCTTAATTACCTCCAGTCCCTGTTGCCAGTAGCACCTGCAACCACCTTCGTCCTCCTCAGGGGTGTGTGAGCTGCCATCTGCCCAGCATAGGCTGCTCTCCAGTGGGATTATTATAACTCCTGGGCCCCTCTACGAAGCCATACGATGGAAGTTAATTGGGGATCCGTTCTGCTAGCAAGGTCCTCATCATCATCTGAATATCACTGCTTTTTATCCTATATCACTTACGCCGTTGTGTAAATGAAGCAGTGGATTAATCAATGTTTTATGAATTGGCTGTTAAAGTGAGTAGTACACAGTGCTTTGAAACAGCTGCTGTTGTAGGCTACAATATAGCGTCAATCAACCACAGACAACACCAACATAGACCAGTGGCATCCAGCCCATTAGGGCGTTAAGGGCGGCACCCCACTTGTGATTGGTAAAAAAATTAAATAAAGAATTATAAAAGGAAAACAAATATATATTATATTGGATTATGTTTTAAATGCTCATAAAAGTGTGGTAACTGTAGCCTCCCGAGTGACGCAGATGTCTAAGGCACTGCATTGTAGTGCTTGAGGCGTCACTACAGCCCCGGGTTCGATCCCAGGCTGTGTCACAGCCGGCCGTGACCGTGAGACCCATGAGGCGGCGCACAGTTGTCCGGGTTAAGGGAGGGTTTGGCCGGCCGGGATTTCCTTGTCCCATCGCGCTCTAGCGACTCCTTGTGGCGGGCCGGGCGCCTGCAAGCTGACTTCGGTCGCCAGTTGTACGGTGTTTCCTCCGACACAAGCGGCTGGCTTCCGGGGTAAGCGAGCAGTGTGTCATGAAGCAGTGCGGCTTGGCAGGGTCATGTTTCAGAGGACGTATGGCTCTCGACCTCTCCCGAGTCCGTACGGGAGTTGCAGCGATGGGACAAGACTGTAACTACATTTTACATTTTAGTCATTTAGCAGACGCTCTTATCCAGAGCGACTTACAGTTAGTGAGTGCATACATTTTTCATACTGGCCCCCCGTGGGAATCGAACCCACAACCCTGGCGTTGCAAGCGCCATGCTCTACCAACTGAGCTACCAATTGGATATCACGAAATTGGGGAGAAAAAGGTGTACAAAAAAATAGTATGCAGTAAATGTTCCTGTTTCAAAAATATATTGTTCAAAACATGCTGTTCAGGTACTACTCTGCCCCTCAGTGACTGCCAGCAGCGGCAGCTTTGCCATCACGGGCGTATAGGCCGTGCGAACATTGCTTGGATTGTTTTGCCAGCTATTTGCTATGAGGGGGAACTTCCCCAATGAAATCACAGGATTTTATAGCATACATTATAACAGCACAAAGTAAATGGACCGCCCTGCAGCGCTCAAATGTGCGTTCAGTCAGAACTTCTGAGTCTCTCGAGCCAGACGGCTTACTTCTGCACGTGAGACTAGATCTGTTCTATCAGGTACAGAAGGCGCTAAAGCAAATTGTAATTGAATAATCATAACAGTCACGGGAGCCTGGGACCTGATAAACCGGACATCTACATCCAACAAGAGTCAAAAGACAGAGGGATACACTAGCTAGACCCTTCTCATTGCAGATCTGGTAGGACAAAAAAGCATGACGGTGGCTGGCCAATTTGATTGTTTCCCCCCATGTTGTTCATCAGGTTCTACTGTAGGTGGTATCACAAAGTATGATCAAATTAATTAGCCAGCTACAGTAATTTTGAGAAACATTGAGAAATAGTTTGGTAGATTTTTAACCAGTTATCTACCTTTGATATGCAGCTAGCTAGCTGGTAGTTTGCTAGCTAGTTAGCTCCCATGCCAATTTTAAGTATTTCTAAACTAATATCTGACTAACTCGGAAATATGAAGTTATTTCAGAAGGAAAGTTAACTGGCTAGCGCATCATGCTTTGTGACTATGTTAGCTAGCCCAGTTAGATGAATGTGTTTTCACTTGTTTCAGCATGCTTGTTGCGTTCTCCCTGGTGCGTTCGTTCGTGAGCCTGCTGCTCATTCTAAATAGTATAATCTAATCTGTTCAAAACAGTGGCAGCATGTGTAGCAGTGGTCATTCGGTTTTCTACATGCAAAAGTGAAATGGGTGTATTTATGCTGTTGTTCAAATGCACAGATCGCTTTATATACACTATATATACAAAAGTATGTGGACACCCCTTCAGATCAGTGGATTCTGTTATTTCAGCCACACCCGTTGCTGATAGGTGTATAAAATCGAGCACACAGCCATGCAGTCTTCATAGATAAACATTGGCAGTATGATGCCACCTTTCCAACATGTCAGTTCGTCAAATTTCTGCCCTGCTAGAGCTGCCCCGGTCAACTGTAAGTGCTGTTATTGTGAAGTGGAAACGTCTAGGAGCAACAACGGCTCAGCTGCGAAGTGGTAGGCCACACAAACTCACAGAATGGCACCAGCGAGTGCTGAAGCGCTTAGCACACAAAAATCGTCTGTCCTCAGTTGCAACACTCACTACCGAGTTCCAAACTGCCTCAGGAAGTAGCTAAAGTAAGGGCCTATAGCAGCACACAAGTAGACTACAAATGCATGCTGGGACGGGCATGCCCTGAGCTCGTGAAGTGAGCGCTACTGGAGTGCAACTGGTCTGGGGCTGTTGTTAATGGTTTCGGGCTAGGCCCCTTAGTTCCAGTGAAGGGAAATCTCAACGCTACAGCATACGATGACATTCTAGACGATTCTGTGCTTCCAACTTTGTAGCAAAAGTTTGGGGAAGGCCCTTTCCTGTTTCAGCATGACAATGCCCCCGTGCACAAAGCAAGCTCCATACAAAAATAGTTTGTCGAGATTGGTGTGGAAGAACTTGACTGGCCTGCACAGAGCCCTGACCTCAACCCCATCTAACACCTTTAGGATGAATTGGAATGCCGACTGCGAGCCAGACCTAATCGCCCAACATCAGTGGCCAACCTCACTAATGCTCTTGTGGCTGAATGGAAGCAAGTCCCCACAGCAATGTTCCAATATCAAATGGAAAGCCTTCCTAGAAGAGTGGAGGCTGTTATAGCAGCAAAGGGGGGACCAACTCCATATTAATGCCCATGATTTTGGAATGAGATGTTTGATGAGCAGGTGTCCACATACTTTTGGTCATGTAGTATATCTTCTCAAAGAAACTACCTGTAGTTCAAAAACATTTTCTGTCATACTGCTTTATTGACAACTCCAACCGCCTCGGGTATTCAGCCAATCAGTGGCCGCCACTGCCATAGACATCCTCCTAAGTAAACCACCAGGGTTGTGATTGATTATATTCCAGTAACCTACTGATGCAGCCATGTGCACTAATCTGATTAATCACCCTAAGCCCCACATTGACCCACTGATCCACTGACATACTGGCCTAGCTGTGCCAACTGTCTTGGGGCATGACTGGGCAATGGGCATAGAAGCAGCGGTGGGCATCTGAGTGTGTCACTGTCTCTGAGAGTGTCTGGAGAGTTGGAGTGCCCGTGCCAGTTTAGCCAGATACCTCATGCTTTGGGCTAGGTTGAGTGAGCTCATGGTTGAGAGTTGGCGAGAGTGACATATCTTTTACACTTTGCAGATGATTGATGGAATGGGAGCTTTTGGGAATCTGACACCTCTTGTTATTTTTCGGGTTGTCACTGAGAGGAGTGGAGCACGCTCACTAGTGTGAAGTGCAGATGCGTTTCCATTCCTCTTTGACGTGTGGGGGCATTGCATTTTGATTACATCAGTGACTCAGTGACACCCGCACATCATATCAGATCTTCCTGGGTTTCAGGCACCTGAATATTCCACTGTAGTTTATGGATCTCAAACAGCCTACAAACAGTAGGAGGACAATGGCGGTCAGGAACTCAAGGGACTATGTGATCATCTCAAGCATTTCGCTACCCCCGCAATAACATCTGCTAAATATGTGTATGTGACCAATACAATTTGATTTGATTTGATCTGGCCTTCAAATTATATCTATCTATAACCCTCCCCCTACACACTGACACACCTGCATTATTTCCAGGCTTTTTTCTTGTGTATGGGATTCGGGAAAGGTTTTCCTCCAAACACTTAAAGTTAAAGCTGGCCCCAACTGTAGGTAATGGTGCAAGGCAGATTGCCACCAGCCTGTCCCGATTCTCTCTTTAAACAAGGTGACTGAAAGTGATGGCTGGGATGTGTTCCCGCCCACTGCTGTGGGTGGCACCACCAGGAGGTCAGGGACAGCAGGCAGACACTTGTATAACGCCTGTGACTGAGCTGATTGGACGTGGCTCTCTCTCCTCACTGTCAGATTAGAATCATACGCATCTAGCCAGACTGGTACTGAGGAATGTGCAGAGCAGACACTCCAGGGTGACATGCATCTGTGACCGGGATGAGGAGTACACTCTGGGAGTATTAGCACTTAAAGGTCTTAAAGGTAAAGGACTCAGCGAGACGACATAGATGCGCAATGTAAACAGCAGTAGTGGGTCAATATCCGCAACAACAACCTTTTAAAGAGATTGTTTTAAAGTAGCTAATAACCTCTTGCGGTAAGTTTTGAAGTACTGGTCTCCATTTATGTAAATGCTTACATACATGCATGGTAAACAGATCGGTAATTGTAGGGCTTAGAGGGCACAGTGAATTACAACTGCCCTCTGCCCTCCTGTCCCACAGAGGTGGCACTCTGCCACGCCTCCCCTGGCTGGTCAGGCAGATGGTCAGCCAGAACTGGGCACATCCCATTCAGCCCTAGGTCTGAATCTCCTGCGCATAGTCCTCCAGCCCAGCATATGACAGCACATCCCAGCCCAGCCCTGCCTCTCAGTGAAAGGCCCTCGTCCCCCGTGAGAGCTTCAGTAAATGTGCGTCTGCAAGAAATGAATAAAATATATTTCCCAGGATACGTGAGTGGGCTGTCTGTTCCCATAAGCCTCTCTGGCAGGGAGGTGGCAGGGCGAATATGTGCAAATGTTTTATTTAGTCTGTCAGGGCACGTTTTCCGTTGCCGTGGGCTGGCTTCCCTCAGGTTGCAATATTATTAAATGATTTAATATCATTGCAGTGGTCTTGACCTTAGTGTCATTACATTACAAGGGTAAATATGCACCCATACTGTTCTGCATGCCCATAAACACAACATGGAGATTGTGTAGCCCAGGTATTCATGATGTATTCAATCACAAAGGTTCTTAGCTCTGTTACTATTCCCCCAGTCAACCTCTGTCCCAGGTGTGACGGATGGGACTTGAGCGAGGCCTTTTTCTTTCAAACGGTTTGTTTCCCTTCAGGCCCACGGTGCCATGAGAGACGCTGTCTGTTTTAGTGGGAGGAAGCACACTTAGGATTATGATTCATTTCATTCACACTGTCTGAGATATGGGCAACTGGACCTGTAAAGGGGGGAAATTATATAAACTCTACATCAACACAAGATAACACATGAAAATAGTAATATTATTAATTTCAGGACGATGTACACGTGTGTATTATATACATTTGTGAATTGAAAATGTTTTTTTTTGCATATCCCAACTCCCCCTGAGACACCCTCAGAGAGTGGGGTCAAGGCCATGGTCTGCCATAATTAACGGCGACCCTGAGCATTTAGGGTTAAGTGCCTTGCTCAAGGGCACATCGACAGATTTTTCACCTTGTCTGCTCTGTGCTTAAAACTAGCGACCGTTCGGTTACTGGCCCAACGCTTTAACCACTAGGCTACCTATCTTGAAGTCTAAAGAAAAACATCTTCATTTAGGCATACTGGCTGGTTGTGTTATGTAATGAATATTCATTTCATTTTACATTTTAAACCAAGCCAAACTAAGTCCATGGCCCTTTTCCCTTTATTCAGATTACAACCTCTAACTTTCAGTTATTTGAAAAGGAAATCATCTCCCAAATATCACTATTTCTAAAACAAGCCATAGAAAGTTGGTTGCAATTTCAATGTAATCCTCCAGAAATGACAGAACAAATAATGCAGCAAATATTGTGGTTAAACTCAAATATACTAATTGATAAAAAAAAAACATTATTTTACGGAAGAAAAAAAAAAAGGTATAATCTTCATAAATTATATCATAGGTAGGACTGGTGGAGTTATGTCACACATGCAGCTAACAAAAACATATGGAAACCAAATAATTGCAGCATTAAGGAAGAGGAAAGTGGAAGGGGGAAAAAGTAAGGAACTTGTCTGTCGGCCCTGCATTAAAGAACATAATTGGTTAAAGAAAATTGTGATAAATAAAAAAGTATACCAGTTTCATTTAAGGACCAAAGGATTGACACCGTCCAATATAGATTGCAAAGTAGTTGGGAAGAGATTTTTGACGTACCGATTCCATGGCATAGTGTTTATGAACTGATGCGCAAAACGACGCCGGATTCAATTTTAATTATATATAAAATTCTTGCTACCAATAGAATGTTATTTATATGGGGGATACAATCTTCCCAGCTCTGCAGATTTTGCTGCGAAGAGACAGAATCATTAGATCATTTGTTTTGGTACTGTCCATTTGTAACTTGTTTTTGGACACAGGTCCAGGAATGGCTAAAGGATTGCAATATTTACCTGGAGCTAACCCTGCAGATAGCACTACTGGGTGATCTGAAAAGTCATAGTCAATCAATCAATAATATAATAATACTTTTAGCAAAAATGTTTATTTTCAATTTACAATCTGTAGAAACAATGAGAATAGAAGGGTTCTGATCTTTTGTAAAACATCACAGTACAGTTGAAAAATATATGGCAAATAGAAATCCAATATGGATGGTGTTAAGAGATAGATGGGTGGTGTTGAATGGAGTTGAAGGATGGGACTAATAACAACTAACAACAACTAATAACAACAAGATAACTAATGTAAAGCTACTGTGTCCATAATAAGTATATATGTAATGGGTTGAGAGCTTTTGTGAAAGATCACAGTTAGAAAGATATGGCATATAGAAGCAAACAGGATGGACATGAAAATGATCAGAGAGGTTGAGGGTAGAGGAAGTTCATGAATAAAAACAAACAAAATATAATTATTGTAAAATTGACTGTGTCCATAAAATGTACACTACCGTTCAAAAGTTTAGGGTCACTTAGAAATGTCCTTGTTTTCGAAAGAAAAGCTATTTTTTGGTCCATTAAAATAACATCAAATTGATCAGAAATACAGTGTAGACATTGTTAATGTTGTAAATGGCTATTTTAGCTGGAAACGGCAGATTTTTTTATTATCTACGTAGGCGTTCAGAGGCCCATTATCAGCAACCATCAGTCTTGTGTTCCAATGGCACGTTGTATTTGCTAATCCAAGTTTATCATTTTAAAAGGCTAATTGATCATTAGAAAACCCTTTTGCAATTATGTTAGCACAGCTGAAAACTGTTGTGCTGATTTAAAGAAGCAATAAAACTTATTGAGACTAGTTGAGTAACAAATAACTTTCTTCTGACACTCGTCAGTCCATTCTTGTTCTGAGAAATGAAGGCTATTCCATGCGAGAAATTGCCAAGAAACTAAAGATCTCGTACAACGCTGTGTACTACTCCCTTCACAGAACAGCGCAAACTGGCTCTAACCAGAATAGAAAGAGGAGTGGGAGGCCCCGGTGCACAACTGAGCAAGAGGACAAAAACATTAGTGTCTAGTTTGAGAAACAGACGCCTCACAGGTCCTCAACTGGCAGCTTCATTAAATAGTACCCGCAAAACACCAGTCTCAACGTCAACAGTGAAGAGACCACTCCGGGATGCTGACCTGCTAGGCGGAGTTGCAAAGAAGTCCAGAGTCTGTGTTCTTTTGCCCATCTTAATATTTTCTTTTTATTGTCAAGTCTGAGATATGGCTTAAAAAAATAAAATAAAAATTGTATATATTTTTTTTAGGGGGTAGATCAGCTTTAATATTGCAGATAGATTGTGACTTCCATCAATGTAATTGTCTGCATCACTTCCAATCCCCCATATGTTTTTTGTTTTTTTCTCTCGCATATAATATATACAGTGGGGGAAAAAAATATTTAGTCAGCCACCAATTGTGCAAGTTCTCCCACTTAAAAAGATGAGAGAGGCCTGTAATTTTCATCATAGGTACATGTCAACTATGACAGACAAAATGAGAAAAGAAATTCCAGAAAATTATATTGTAGGATTTTTAATGAATTTATTTGCAAATTATGGTGGAAAATAAGTATTTGGTCAATAACAAAAGTTTCTCAATACTTTGTTATATACCCTTTGTTGGCAATGACACAGGTCAAACGTTTTCTGTAAGTCTTCACAAGATTTCACACACTGTTGCTGGTATTTTGGCCCATTCCTCCATGCAGATCTCCTCTAGAGCAGTGATGTTTTGGGGCTGTCGCTGGGCAACATTGACTTTCAACTCCCTCCAAAGATTTTCTATGGGGTTGAGATCTGAAGACTGGCTAGGCCACTCCAGGACCTTGAAATGCTTCTTACGAAGCCACTCCTTCGTTACCCGGGCGGTGTATTTGGGATCATTGTCATGCTGAAAGACCCAGCCACGTTTCATCTTCAATGCCCTTGCTGATGGAAGGAGGTTTTCACTCAAAATCTCACGATACATCGCTCCATTCACACGGATCAGTCGTCCTGGTCCCTTTGCAGAAAAACAGCCCCAAAGCATGATGTTTCCACCCCCATGCTTCACAGTAGGTATGGTGTTCTTTGGATGCAACTCAGCATTCTTTGTCCTCCAAACACGACGAGTTGAGTTTTTACCAAAAAGTTATATTTTGGTTTCATCTGACCATATGACATTCTCCCAATCCTCTTCTGGATCATCCAAATGCACTCTAGCAAACTTCGGACGGGCCTGGACATGTACTGGCTTAAGCAGGGGACACGTCTGGCACTGCAGGATTTGAGTCCCCTGGCGGCGTAGTGTGTTACTGATGGTAGGCTTTGTTACTTTGGTCCCAGCTCTCTGCAGGTCATTCACTAGGTCCCCCCGTGTGGTTCTGGGATTTTTGCTCACCGTTCTTGTGATCATTTTGACCCCACGGGTGAGATCTTGCGTGGAGCCCCAGATCGAGGGAGATTATCAGTGGTCTTGTATGTCTTCCATTTCCTAATAATTGCTCCCACAGTTGATTTCTTCAAACCAAGCTGCTTACCTATTGCAGATTCAGTCTTCCCAGCCTGGTGCAGGTCTACAATTTTGTTTCTGGTGTCCTTTGACAGCTCTTTGGTCTTGGCCATAGTGGAGTTTGGAGTGTGACTGTTTGAGGTTGTGGACAGGTGTCTTTTATACTGATAACAAGTTCAAACAGGTGCTATTAATACAGGTAACGAGTGGAGGACAGAGGAGCCTCTTAAAGAAGAAGTTACAGGTCTGTGAGAACCAGAAATCTTGCTTGTTTGTAGGTGACCAAATACTTATTTTCCACCATAATTTGCAAATAAATTCATTAAAAATCCTACAATGTGATTCTCTGGAGAAAAAATTTCTCAATTTGTCTGTCATAGTTGACGTGTACCTATGATGAAAATTGCAGGCCTCCCTCATCTTTTTAAGTGGGAGAACATGCACAATTGGTGGCTGACTAAATACTTTTTTCCCCCACTGTATACAGTGTGGAGAACAAGTATTTGATACACTGCCGATTTTGCAGGTTTTCCTACTTACAAAGCATGTAGAGGTCTGTAATTTTTATCATAGGTACACTTCAACTGTGAGAGACGAAAAATCCAGAAAATCACATTGTATGATTTTTAAGTAATTAATTTGCATTTTATTGCATGACATAAGTATTTGATACATCAAAAAAGCAGAACTTAATATTTGGTACAGAAACCTTTGTTTGCAATTACAGAGATCATACGTTTCCTGTAGGTCTTGACCAGGTTTGCACACACTGCAGCAGGGATTTTGGCCCACTCCTCCATACAGACCTTCTCCAGATCCTTCAGGTTTTGGGGCTGTCGCTGGGCAATACGGACTTCCAGCTCCCTCCAAATATTTTCTATTGGGTTCAGGTCTGGAGACTGGCTAGGCCACTCCAGGACCTTGAGATGCTTCTTACGGTGCCACTCCTTAGTTGCCCTGGCTGTGTGTTTCGGGTTGTTGTCATGCTGGAAGACCCAGCCACGACCCATATTCAATGCTCTTACTGAGGGAAGGAGGTTGTTGGCCAAGATCTCGCGATACATGGCCCCATCCATCCTCCCCTCAATACGGTGCAGTCGTCCTGTCCCCTTTGCAGAAAAGTATCCCCAAAGAATGATGTTTCCACCTCCATGCTTCACGGTTGGGATGGTGTTTTTGGGGTTGTACTCATCCTTCTTCTTCCTCCAAACACGGCGAGTGGAGTTCAGACCAAAAAGCTCTATTTTTGTCTCATCAGACCACATGACCTTCTCCCATTCCTCCTCTGGATCATCCAGATGGTCATTGGCAAACTTCAGACGGGCCTGGACATGCGCTGGCTTGAGCAGGGGGACCTTGCGTGCGCTGCAGGATTTTATTCCATGACGGCGTAGTGTGTTACTAATGGTTTTCTTTGAGACTGTGGTCCCAGCTCTCTTCAGGTCATTGACCAGGTCCTGCCGTGTAGTTTTGGGCTGATCCCTCACTTTCCTCATGATCATTGATGCCCCACGAGGTGAGATCTTGCATGGAGCCCCAGACCGAGGGTGATTGACCGTCATCTTGAACTTCTTCCATTTTCTAATAATTGCGCCAACAGTTGTTGCCTTCTCACCAAGCTGCTTGTCTATTGTCCTGTAGCCCATCCTAGCCTTGTTCAGGTCTACAATTTTATCCCTGATGTCCTTACACAGCTCTCTGGTCTTGGCCATTGTGGAGAGGTTGGAGTCTGTTTGATTGAGTGTGTGGACAGACGGAATTCTTACTGGTTGGTATGTGATCAAATACTTACAGTGGGGAGAACAAGTATTTGATACACTGCTGATTTTGCAGGCTTTCCTACATACAAAGCATGTAGAGGTCTGTAATTATTATCATAGGTCCACTTCAACTGTGAGAGAAGGAATCTAAAACGAAAATCACATTGTATGATTTTTAAGTAATTAATTTGCATTTTATTGCATGACATAAGTATTTGATCACCTACCAACCAGTAAGAATTCCGGCTCTCACAGACCTGTTAGTTTTTCTTTAAGAAGCCCTCCTGTTCTCCACTCATTACCTGTATTAACTGCACCTGTTTGAACTCGTTACCTGTATAAAAGACACCTGTCCACACACTCAATCAAACAGACTCCAACCTCTCCACAATGGCCAAGACCAGAGAGCTGTGTAAGGACATCAGGGATAAAATTGTAGACCTGCACAAGGCTGGGATGGGCTACAGGACAATAGGCAAGCAGCTTGGTGAGAAGGCAACAACTGTTGGCGCAATTATTAGAAAATGGAAGAAGTTCAAGATGACGGTCAATCACCCTCGGTCTGGGGCTCCATGCAAGATCTCACCTCGTGGGGCATCAATGATCATGAGGAAGGTGAGGGATCAGCCCAGAACTACACGGCAGGACCTGGTCAATGACCTGAAGAGAGCTGGGACCACAGTCTCAAAGAAAACCATTAGTAACACACTACGCCGTCATGGATTAAAATCCTGCTCAAGCCAGCGCATGTCCAGGCCCGTCTGAAGTTTGCCAATGACCATCTGGATGATCCAGAGGAGGAATGGGAGAAGGTCATGTGGTCTGATGAGACAAAAATATCGCTTTTTGGTCTAAACTCCACTCGCCGTGTTTGGAGGAAGAAGAAGGATGAGTACAACCCCAAGAACACCATCCCAACCGTGAAGCATGGAGGTGGAAGCATCATTCTTTGGGGATGCTTTTCTGCAAAGGGGACAGGACGACTGCACCGTATTGAGGGGAGGATGGATGGGGCCATGTATTGCGAGATCTTGGCCAACAACCTCCTTCCCTCAGTAAGAGCATTGAAGATGGGTCGTGGCTGGGTCTTCCAGCATGACAACGACACGAAACACACAGCCAGGGCAACTAAGGAGTGGCTCCGTAAGAAGCATCTCAAGGTCCTGGAGTGGCCTAGCCAGTCTCCAGACCTGAACCCAATAGAAAATATTTGGAGGGAGCTGAAAGTCCGTATTGCCCAGCGACAGCCCCGAAACCTGAAGGATCTGGAGAAGGTCTGTATGGAGGAGTGGGCCAAAATCCCTGCTGCAGTGTGTGCAAACCTGGTCAAGACCTACAGGAAACGTATGATCTCTGTAATTGCAAACAAAGGTTTCTGTACCAAATATTAAGTTCTGCTTTTCTGATGTATCAAATACTTATGTCATGCAATAAAATGCAAATTAATTACTTAAAAATCATACAATGTGATTTTCTGGATTTTTGTTTTAGATTCCGTCTCTCACAGTTGAAGTGTACCTATGATAAAAATTACAGACCTCTACATGCTTTGTAAGTAGGAAAATCGGCAAAATCGGCAGTATATCAAATACTTGTTCTCCCCACTGTACATATACATACGCATATACATACATACATATACATATATATATATACATACATACATACACATCCTTTAAAAATATATATATTTCCCTTTATTGGAGTAAACTAGTGAACAACAATGCTTAGGCCTCTACTTCATGCTTATACATACTATATACATTTTATGGACACAGTCAATAATTATATTTTGTTTGTTTTTACTCCTGATCTTCCTCCGATCATTTTCATGATGTCCATCTGGTATGCTTCTATATGCCATATCTTTCCAACTGTGCTCTTTCACTCACAATATATAACCTACACTGCTCAACAAATAAAGGGAACACTTAAACAACACAATGTAATTCCAGTCAATCACACTTCTGTGAAATCAAACTGTCCACTTAGGAAGCAACACTGATTGACAATACATTTCACATGCTGTTGTGCAAATGGAATAGACAACAGGTGGAAATTATAGGCAATTAGCAAGACACCCCCAATAAAGGACTGGTGACCACAGACCACTTCTCAGTTCCTATGCTTCCTGGTTTTGGTCACTTTTGAATGCTGGCGGTGCTTTCACTCTAGTGGTAGCATGAGACGGAGTCTACAACCCACACAAGTGGCTCAGGTAGTGCAGCTCATCCAGGATGGCACATCAATGCGAGCTGTGGCAAGAAGGTTTGCTGTGTCTGTCAGCGTAGTGTCCAGAGCATGGAGGCGCTACCAGGAGACAGGCCAGTACATCAGGAGACGTGGAGGAGGCCGTAGAAGGGCAACAACCCAGCAGCAGGACTGCTACCTCCGCCTTTGTACAAGGAGGAGCAGGAGGAGCACTGCCAGAGCCCTGCAAAATGACCTCCAGCAGGCCACAAATGTGCATGTGTCTGCTCAAACAGTCAGAAACAGACTCCATGAGGGTGGTATGAGGGCCTGACGTCCACAGGTGGGGGTTGTGCTTACAGCCCAACACCGTGCAGGACGTTTGGCATTTGCCAGAGAACACCAAGATTGGCAAATTCGCCACTGGCGCCCTGTGCTCTTCACAGATGAAAGCAGGTTCACACTGAGCACATGTGACAGACGTGACAGAGTCTGGAGACGCCGTGGAGAACGTTCTGCTGCCTGCAACATCCTCCAGCATGACCGGTTTGGCGGTGGGTCAGTCATGGTGTGGGGTGGCATTTCTTTGGGGGGCCGCACAGCCCTCCATGTGCTCACCAGAGGTAGCCTGACTGCCATTAGGTACCGAGATGAGATCCTCAGACCCCTTGTGAGACCATATGCTGGTGCGGTTGGCACGGGGTTCCTCCTAATGCAAGACAATGCTAGACCTCATGTGGCTGGAGTGTGTCAGCAGTTCCTGCAAGAGGAAGGTATTGATGCTATGGACCGCCCGTTCCCCAGACCTGAATCCAATTGAGCACATCTGGGACATCATGTCTCGCTCCATCCACCAACGCCACGTTGCACCACAGACTGTCCAGGAGTTGGCGGATGCTTTAGTCCAAGTCTGGGAGGAGATCCCTCAGGAGACCATCCGCCACCTCATCAGGAGCATGCCCAGGCGTTGTAGGGAGGTCATACAGGCACGTGGAGGCCACACACACTACTGAGCCTCATTTTGACTTGTTTTAAGGACATTACATTAAAGTTGGATCAGCCTGTAGTGTGGTTTTCCACTTTAATTTTGAGGGTGACTCCAAATCCAGACCTCCATGGGTTAATAAATTTGATTTCCATTGATAATTTTTGTGATTTTGTTGTCAGCACATAAGACTATTTCATTCATTCAGATCTAGGATGTGTTATTTTAGTGTTCCCTTTATTTTTTTGAGCAGTGTATATACTTATTATGGACACAGCATGTCTTACACTAGTTATCATGTTGTTATTAGTTGTTGTTATTAGTCCCATCCTTCAGCTCCATTCAACACCTCCCATCTATCTCTTAACACCATCCATATTGGATTTCTATTTGGCATATATTTTTCAACTGTACCGTGATGTTTTACAAAAGTTCTGAACCCTTCTATTCTCATTGTTTCTACAGTTTGTGAATTGAAAATAAACAATTTTGCTAAAAGTATTATTATATTATTGATCGATTGACTATGACTTTTCAGATCACCCAGTAGTGCTATCTGCAGGGTCAGCTCCATGCAATTATTGCAATCCTTCAGCCATTCCTGGACCTGTGTCCAGAAACAAGCTACAAATGGACAGTACTAAAACAAATGATCTAATTATTCTGTCTCTTCACAGCCAAATCTGCAGAGCTGGGAAGATTGTATCCCCCATACAAATAACATTCTATTGGTAGCAATAATTTTTTAAATAATAATTTAAATTGAAAAGTTCTAAGTTTTGAATCCGGCGTCGTTTTGCGTATCAGTTCATAAACACTATGCCATGGAATCGGTACGTAAAAAATCTCTTCCCAACTATTTTGCGATCTGTATGGGATGGCTGTCAATCTTTTGGTCCTTAAATGAAACTGGTAAACTTTTTTATTTATCACAATTTTCTTTAACCAATTATGTTCTTTTAATGCAAGGCCGACAGACAAGTTCCTTACTTTTTCCTCCTTCCACTTTCCTCTTCCATTTTTGCGGTAATGCTGCAATTATTTGGTTGTAATTTTGGGTAGAGCAGACATTTCTATATGTTTTTGTTAGCTGCATGTGCGACATAACTCCACCATTCCTACCGATAATATCATTTACGAAGATTATACCTTTTTTTTTTTTTGATTTTCTCAATTAGTATATTTGAGTTTAACCACAATATTTGTTGCAATATTTGTTCTTTCATTTCTGGAGCATTAAATTGAAATTGCAACCAACTTTATATGGCTTGTTTTAGAAATAGTGATATTTGGGAGATTATTTCCTTTTCAAATACCTGAAAGTGAGGGGTTGTAATCTGAATAAAGGGAAAAAGTTCCTTCTTGAACATTGGGTGAGACAATCTTACTAGTTTGATAGTTCGGATTTAAGTATCATTTTTGTATGACTGAAGCTTTTAGTGATAGGTCTAATGCTTTATTATTGAATCATTTCTGTCCTCCTAATTCATATTAATTATATAAATAAGCCTGTTTTATTTTGTCTGGCTTGCCATTCCAAATAAAATGGAATATTGTTTTCTCATATAATTTAAAAAACTGTTCGCTAGGCGTGGGCAAGACCATAAGCAAATAGGTAAACTGGGATAATACTAAAGAGTTAATCAAGGTGATTTTTACACAAATTGACAGGCACCCACCTTTCCATGGTAGCAAGATCTTATCTATTTTTGCTAACTTTCTATTAATCTTTTTTGGAGTGAGATCATTTATTTCATTTGGGATATGTATCCGAGTATATCCACATCACCATCAGACCATTTTATTGGTAAACTACATGGTAATGTAAAAATTGTATTTTTTGGATATCCAATACGTAATATAATACATTTATCATAATTTGGTTGTAATCCAGAGGGTTAGAAAATGTATCTAGATCCTCTATGAAGCTGTGGAGGGATTCTAGTTGTGGATTTAAAAGAAAACATGAATCATCAGCGTACAATGACACCTTTGTTTTTAAACCCTGGATTTCTAATCCCTTGATATTATTGTTGGATCTGATTTTAATAGCTAACATCTCGATGGCAATAATAAATAGATATGCCGATATTGGACAACCTTGTTTCACTCCTCTTGACAGTTTATAACTTTCTGAGAAATAGCCATTATTTACTATTTTACACCTAGGGTTACTATACATGATTCTAACCCAATTTATAAGAGATTGTCCAAAATTGAAATGCTCCAGGCATTTATATACAGTGGGGAAAAAAGTATTTAGTCAGCCACCAATTGTGCAAGTTCTCCCACTTAAAAAGATGAGAGAGGCCTGTAATTTTCATCATAGGTACACGTCAACTATGACGGACAAAATGAGAAAATAAAATCCAGAAAATCACATTGTAGGATTTCTTTATGAATTTATTTGCAAATTATGGTGGAAAATAAGTATTTGGTCAATAACAAAAGTTTCTCAATACTTTATTATATACCCTTTGTTGGCAATGACACAGGTCAAACGTTTTCTGTAAGTCTTCACAAGGTTTTCACACACTGTTGCTGGTATTTTGGCCCATTCCTCCATGCAGATCTCCTCTAGAGCAGTGATGTTTTGGGGCTGTCGCTGGGCAACATTGACTTTCAACTCCCTCCAAAGATTTTCTATGGGGTTGAGATCTGGAGACTGGCTAGGCCACTCCAGGACCTTGAAATGCTTCTTACGAAGCCACTCCTTCGTTGCCCGGGCGGTGTGTTTGGGATCATTGTCATGCTGAAAGACCCAGCCACGTTTCATCTTCAATGCCCTTGCTGATGGAAGGAGGTTTTCACTCAAAATCTCACGATACATGGCCCCATTCATTCTTTCCTTTACAAGGATCAGTCGTCCTGGTCCCTTTGCAGAAAAACAGCCCCAAAGCATGATGTTTCCACCCCCATGCTTCACAGTAGGTATGGTGTTCTTTGGATGCAACTCAGCATTCTTTGTCCTCCAAACACGACGAGTTGAGTTTTTACCAAAAAGTTATATTTTTGGTTTCATCTGACCATATGACATTCTCCCAATCCTCTTCTGGATCATCCAAATGCACTCTAGCAAACTTCAGATGGGCCTGGACATGTACTGGCTTAAGCAGGGGGACATGTCTGGCACTGCAGGATTTGAGTCCCTGGCGGCGTAGTGTGTTACTGATGGTAGGCTTTGTTACTTTGGTCCCAGCTCTCTGCAGGTCATTCACTAGGTCCCCCCGTGTGGTTCTGGGATTTTTGCTCACCGTTCTTGTGATCATTTTGACCCCACGGGGTGAGATCTTGCGTGGAGCCCCAGATCGAGGGAGATTATCAGTGGTCTTGTATGTCTTCCATTTCCTAATAATTGCTCCCACAGTTGATTTCTTCAAACCAAGCTGCTTACCTATTGCAGATTCAGTCTTCCCAGCCTGGTGCAGGTCTACAATTTTGTTTCTGGTGTCCTTTGACAGCTCTTTGGTCTTGGCCATAGTGGAGTTTGGAGTGTGACTGTTTGAGGTTGTGGACAGGTGTCTTTTATACTGATAACAAGTTCAAACAGGTGCCATTAATACAGGTAACGAGTGGAGGACAGAGGAGCCTCTTAAAGAAGAAGTTACAGGTCTGTGAGAGCCAGAAATCTTGCTTGTTTGTAGGTGACCAAATACTTATTTTCCACCATAATTTGCAAATAAATTCATTAAAAATCCTACAATGTGATTTTCTGGATATTTTTTTCTCATTTTGTCTGTCATAGTTGACGTGTACCTATGATGAAAATTACAGGCCTCTCTCATCTTTTTAAGTGGGAGAACTTGCACAATTGGTGGCTGACTAAATACTTTTTTCCCCCACTGTATAAACCCCAGTCGTACTTTATCAAATGCCTTTTCAAAGTCTGCAATGAATAGCAGGCCTGGTTTCCCAGATTTTTCATAGTGTTCTATTGCTTCCAGTACTTGCCTTATATTATCTCCAATGTATCGCCCATGTAAAAAACCTGTCTGATTAGAATGAATAATGTCCGACCATACCTTTTTAATTCTATGCGCTATACATTTTGCTAGAATTTTTGCATCACAACACTGAAGTGTAAGGGGCTGCCAATTTTTTTAATGGACTGGGTCTTTATATTCTCCACTTGTATCCTGTTTCAGTAATAATGAAATCAGACCTTCTTCTTGAGAGTCTAATAATCTACCATTTACATAGGAGTGGTTAAAACATGCTAATAACGGTCCTCTGAGTATATCAAAAAAGGTTTGGTATACCTCGACTGGTATGCCATCCAACCCTGGAGTTTTCCCGGACTTAAAGTCTTTAATTGCATCCAGAAGTTCCTCCTCTGTAATTTCACCTTCACATGAATCTTTCTGTATGGCTGTTAATTTTACATTATCAATAGAAAAAAAATCTCTACAATTTGCTTCAGTTAGAGGAGATGGAGGCGACTGAAACGAAAACATATGCTTAAAGTACTTTGTTTCCTTCTTCAAAATATCATTTGGTGAATCATTATTATGGCTTTTTCTTTGCAACTCTGCCTAGAAGGTCAGCATCCCGGAATCGCCTATTCACTGTTGACGTTGAGACTGGTTTGATGATATTTTTATAGTAGATATTTTTGTGATTGTTTCTAGCTCACTTGACTGTGTTAAATGCAGTGGTTGTAATTGTACAGTAGAAGATGCGAGTAGGTGCAGATTTGACTGGGAGTGGTTTGAACAAAGGCATCAGCATAGCACTTTTCTCACATTGCCCTCCAGCTGTGGAGTAATTGGTCTTGTGAATACTTGACGGTTTTCCTCTCGCTCAGGGGCCATATGTTTCCTAAACTTGTGCCCTGTTTTCCTGATTAGGAGCAGAAGTCAAGCATATTGTGAGCAGAAGTGTGACTGCAAATGCAAATGTCTTGTTCTCAGGAAAACATTTCAATCTGTTTCACTGAATATTTAAACTCCACAACACTCAGATGAATATTTAATTGAAAGGATATAGGGTGGTCCTGACAAGTGAAAAACCATTTGCATAGACGGAGACTATCAGAATGACCGTAATGAAAGGTCACGTGATGACATGCATTATTTAGTCCTAGCGTTTTATAAGACCTCTCAACTTGATTGTCTCTTGATATATCACAGCAGTTTAATCTGTGCAGTCAGGTCTATATCATCAAGATCATTTTGAATAGTTTTCATCTTTTGAAGGAAGTTTTTTCAGAACTAGTAACCATTCTTAATTATGACCCAGAATACCTTAGACCACGTGTCAAACCACGTACGACCCATTCAATCCGGCCCGCGGGTGGTTTGAGTACAAAAATAATATATATTTTTTGTTTTACTTTGAAATGACTAAATCCAAATCAAAACTGTGGAGAAATGATAATGGAACTACATTTATAGTCACTATGTCCAGCTTGCTTGCAGTCATCAAAACAAAAGCTAGACAGTCAGGGAGCATCGGAAATTCAAAAAGCGATGGATAGAGAACAATTTTTGAAAATTTTGACGGCGAGGAAATATAATACATTTTGAGTGTGGTACTCCGGACCTCGGTGAAGATCAAATGCGGCCTGTGGGGAAAATGAGTTTGACACTCCTACCTTAGACATATGTACTCCCTTTATCCAGGTAACACCCTAGGTCCAGATTATATACATTAATGATTCAAAATAAACAAAATTGCAAGATTTGGACAATGAAGATAATTCATAATAAGGGGGAAATTGTTGTTACAATGAACTTAAATGTTCAAAGTCATGACCGTGAGAGAATGTATTATTCGTATTATGTGTCATATAATTGCAGCACAGTAGTACTGTCTCGCACTACCACAGCTTTCCAGGAAGTCACTCTCTGAGCAATTACATTTTCCTGATCTCTTCTATAAGATAAATTAAATCGTATCAGCAATGCTGTAACTTGATTAGCTCATAAATCCTATCTTCCGTTTCAATCAAGCAGTATGAACTTGCAGGAAGAAAGATCTTTTCGAAGCACACAATATTGATTTCAGGATGTAGCTAGTATACTCAAGGCATTAGTTGTTGCGCTAAATTATGAATCACTTTCCAGTCATGTTTCCTGCTTGTCAAATTACATGTGTGTGACTGGAACTGTGTGTGTGTGTGTGCGTGCGTGTGCGAGAGCCTCCTGACAGGCCTTGTGGGTAATCCTCAGACATGATGGATAATGATGGTGCCCTGACTGCAGAGGGAGGTGATCCATAGCCCAAAAAGAGGGATTTAGGACAGATGAACAGAGTGAAATACGATGCCCATTTGGACAGATGCAGTAGGCTGTCACACCATGTAAGCACATCAGGATGAGCAACAAATGGTGTCTAATAGTTGAAAATAACAGTTTAATGGCTTACACTTGAATGAGTAGCACACATGCGGTGTCATTTCACCTTCTTTCCTTATACATTTCGAGGTGCATTGCAAATGGTTCATCATTATTCACACTTGAGAAAATAGGTGGGAAGACCATCTGTTCAAATTATGATGAAATGAATCATTTCTGAGCTGAGGCAAGCACAGCAGCACTTCAACACCACTGGTCCACAATAATTATTGTACAGGAATGAACTTTCTCTGTGTGGTTTTGTGATGTTCTGTACACAAACAGATAAAATATAAAGGCTTTGGCGAGAGATAATTTCCAGAGCCTTGAAAGCAAATGAGATTCTCTTAAAACATATTTTCATTTGAGTGGGAGTGTGTTTGCTTTAGAAGTGCAAAGCCTGCTGGGATACGCTCTACGAAGCCTTAAAGGACCCCTCCAGAGGAAGTTGCCGCCACTATTTTGACGCAATTCTTGTCCTAGTGCGGAAATGCTTGTTTAGTTCCAAACTCCGAAAACCAACGTATTTCTCCTTTATAGTTATTGATTTAATGTGGCGTGCACATCTCCACCGGGTGCACAGACCATATGGTCTCTGGCACAGCCCACACTCCGCGATTTGTAAACAAACCAAAAAGCCAGGCATGTATTAATTACGTCTTGCAATGGAAAACATTTATCTTTTAAGAACCAAACAAGAGCGAACGGAACGGGGAGGGATCTACCTGAATTTGTCCAATAAAAACACTGTTTTAATTGCAAAACGGTTTCCGTTTGGAGTAAATGGTTTCTGTTGCAAAAAGTTTTGCAACACACAACATTTTGCAACAATAGCGTAATAAATACACCCCTGGGTCAGGGTAGCTTCGCTAATCGCTATGGGGCACAGCTAACGGTAGCTACGACTAGGCGGAGGACCATCCACTCTCCTCCCTCTTCTGCAACATAATTGAATGATCAGGGATGAATACAGAGTTTAGCGTTAATACTAGCTAGCTAGCTACTGTAATGCAGCTAGCTTGTTAGCTATCTACAGTAGCTACCTGGCTAGCTAACTAAACAACAGCTGGAACAACCTAGCTGTAATGTTTACAAGTATCCCCACTAGCTGGCTACTAGACAACCAATATAACAGTTGGCCATAAAGCTTTTTGAAGGGAGCAAAGGAAAGCAACTATTGCCTGTATCAGTGATGGACAAATACAATTATAGCAATACAGCTAGATACTAATACGATAGCCCAACTTCTTGCACATTGTTTTGATGAGCCGGTTAGGATAAGGCTGTTATTTGGTCAAATCATAAATCAAACTCTGTACCAAAAGCATTGCCTATCAATAAACATGTTACAATGTATGTTCTTTATTATCTACTTAAATGTTGATGTGTATGGAGCACAAAATTACTAGTTAGTTTGTATTCTCCAAACAATAACACAAGTGTTCCTGTAACAGAATGTGTATACTGTAATATAGGTTATAGCCAAAAACACATTTACTTGAAGAACAGTTTAGATGCAAAGTTTGCATCTGCACTTTTCTTCAAGTAAATGTGTTTTTGTAACATTTTCTGTGGAAATTGTTAGAAGTATTCATTGTGCACAGTCTGAGTCTCAGCATCACGCTGTTACCGTGGAATTGCCTGTATCTATCTGGCTGTGGTTTAACTTCTGTGGCCATGCAGAGCAGAGGGGGGCTGGGATGGGTAGCCTAAAAGAAAATGTCATAAAGGCAACTACAATATTACTTCTCACATTTGGTGCCTGTAAGATAGTATAAAATGTTACTGTGCTAAACACAGAAGTGCAAAATTGAGGGATTAACTAATTTCACTAGCTACTAGCACTAGTATAATTATGTTTTGTTCTTACCAACTTTACCTGAACTGTAGTTTGCACGTTTTGATATTACTTTGCAGCATTTTGTATCACTTTGGCCAGCAAGCACGTTCCCTTTTGGCAGCTAGGTTTATTACTGTAGAGACACCTTGCAGTTTTGTAGACTGCTTCGCATTTGGTAACAAAACTAAGGCGATGTGGTAGCGTTAGTACTGGTAAAGCATTTGATTTAATCACTGAGCTATTAACTTATTTCATATGGATGTACTTCACCGCACAGTTAGCTATGCTAGCTAGCCAGCTACACTTGTATAGTTACTGTAGTGTGCAACTGGGTCATTCTCACAACTGACGTTTGACCAAAAAATTCTCAAGTGTCATTTTCCACAGAATTTCCTCTTGGATCACTGAGATTAGGATTTGTATTTATCTATTTCATTATTATTATCATTTATGTTTTTTAATCCGCTATTATGCATTTTACCACAATTTCCACAAAATTCTCATTACCGTAACAGTCCATAAAAGTTATAAATAAATAAATGTATAATATTTTAACATTGCTCCTCTAATGAAAATGCCTGAGTTAAACATGACACTGAAAATACAAATATAAAAAATGAAATTATACAATTATTATAAAATGTCAACTTTTTCCCAATTTGAGCTTTTTAGCCATTAGCACATTATTTTACAAACAGCAGGTTTTTAAAGGACCAAAGAGTTTTGTATGATTTTGTGTTTTCATTTTTGAAAATATTGCGATACTGGTATGGTCCCGGCCCTATAGATGACAACATCCTTCCACACTGTGTTGTATCCTACAGACTATTCTGTCACTGCGCATGGCCTCTCCTCTCTGAACACACACACACACACAGACACAGAGGAGTCTGGAGGGCATGTCAGCCAGTGTTGTGTGCTAATGGGAGAGTGACCTCCTAAAATGTCCAACCTGGAACTCATAACCTCTGCAATTTTCTGGCCACTCAACTGTATGTGACCATCTGCATGATGTAGTTTTCTTGCGCTGGCTACTGGATCAAGATATTACCACACGTTATGGTAACAAGATTACTCCCTGCTTGTCAATTGTGCACAAAATTTGACCATCTGATGATAATCTAAGGTCTTGTGACGTGCAGTGTTCTCATGAATAGATAAAAAAAACAAAATGGTTTAAAAATGTATGGTTCATGATGATGTAGCTATAAATTTGACCAACGCTGATAATATTCCTGTTCATCGTCACTGCTCTCATTGTGAAGAAGCTCTATAAACTGTGAGGGTATCTATATTGTCTTACTCCAGCTGAGCAGATATTGAAAACAAGCCAGCGTGTTCTCATCAAGGTCACTTCAGCCTGCTGTTTGCCATGATGACATCAGTGTTTGGTGGCAGTTGCTCTCAGGGGTGACATACAGAGTGAAATGCTTTTTTGGGCTGTACCCTGGAGCTCACAAGCCCGAACCACCTCCCCAACCCTATCAAACACACTAGGCTCTCAGTGGTCTAAGGGGGTAGGGGTACTGTACAGGTTCAGAGGGAGGATACATACCCCCCAAGGCAGGACCGTAATCAGACACATCCGTAGTAGGCCTCAGACAACCTATACCCCCACTGTATGTTAACTTCATGACTGACAGTAAATTACTTCAAACTCATGCACTACTTGTGTAATTGTTAGCTTTTGGCAACAAGACAACAGCAAAGTGTTCCAGTCCCAAGTGGCTACTTTTTCCAGTCCAATACAGCAATGTCCATTGAAGCCTTCATACATGCCTGCACGGCCCCCCTCTTTGCCACATGATTAACCACAGAGGTCCACTATAGCCCAGAGGTGTGTTGGTAGCCTGGGCCAGGCAAAATGTGTTACATACAGAACTATATAGCCTGCCTAGAGCACAGGGTAAACATTTACCCTGCTATTACGGCTGCTAATGAATTTGAGGTGGGAAAAAAAGACACTGAACTGTTTTTTTCCAAGTACACAGTGAATGCCATTACCAAGGTGAAAATTACAAGCCATACATCAGAGCCAGTGTGCGGGAGAAGCAATTACTTGTTCTAAGCTTTACATTTTTACAATAATTTACTGGCAATAGGATTGTGTAGAATTATTTAATCTCATAGATTTTGCAGATTTGTATTATGTATAATTTAATACTGTTACTCAACTGGCGGAATGCACATGTCTCCTTTACCTTCATTGAGCTTTGAAAACTACGGTATCTAGTCCATTTCCCATAGGCAGACTGGACTGTTGTTGACAGTTTGGAGCAAAAGACTTCAATGCATGCCATAGGTGGTTTATCTGACAACGTCACGAAAACAATGCACACGCTTCAATTGGCCAGAAGTCTGTGTGGTGTTGTGATTCTGGATGGCCAGATAGCTAGCAACAATGACAAGAAACTGCCATGTGGGAACGTAAGTGGCTTGTTTTAGCTAATTTCATCTTGTTCTTGATACAATGTCTTGTTTTGACTAATTTAATGTCAAAACATAACATTTGCTAGCTAGCTAACCAACAGCTGTAACGATGTATTTGAAAGACAACAAGTGCTCACTGTGCAAATGTATTTATGTTTTCAATAAACATTGGAGACTAAATATAGTTTACATGTTGTGAACATTCTAAGCCAACCCCTTGTGTTTTGCCCCATATTTGCACACGCATCGGTTTTGTTGCTAAATAACCAACCCGTCTATAGAAATATTCTGTTTTTGAATTCTTGTCTTTTTGTTTTTACACGAGACTAGACGCACAGCTTGCACTCATTGTACATAGTTACAACTAACTACAGTTTTCTATTGTGGCCAATTATTGTTCTCTGTGCCGCAAGAATCGTATTTCTCAATTCATGTCCCCATCTTTTACTAACATTATTCACTCCGAACAAGTACTTTTGTGAGCAAAAGACAACACACCTAATTATTTTAACACTGTGTGCAAGGTTTTTGATTTAGGCTCCAATTTTATCAGATACATTCTCATTGGATATTTACCCGAAACCACACCTATCCTTCTAAATATACACTATATATACAAAAGTATGTGGACACCCCTTCAAATTAGTGGATTTGGCTATTTCAGCCACACCCGTTTCTGACAGGTATATAAAATCGAGCACACCACCATGGAATCTCCATAGACAAACATTGGCATTAGAATGGCCTTACTGAAGAGCTCAGTGACTTTCAACGTGGCACCGTCATGTGTTGCCACCTTTCCAACAAGTCAGTTTGTCAAATTTCTGCCCTGCTAGAGCTGCCCCCGTCAAATGTAAGTGCTGTTATTGTGAACTGGAAACGTCTAGGAGCAACAACGGCTCAGCCGTGAAGTGGTAGGCCACACAAGCTCACAGAACGGGACCGCCGAGTGCTGAAGCGCGTAGCGCGTATAAATCGTCTGTCCTCGGTTGCAACACTCACTACCGAGTTCCATCCTGCCTCTGGAAGCAACGTCAGCACAATAACTGTTCATTGGGAGATTCATGAAATGGGTTTCCATGGCGAAGAAGCCGCACACAAGCCTAAGATCACCATGCGCAATGCTAAGAGTCGCCTGGAGTAGTGTAAAGCTTGCCGCCATTAGTTCCAGTGAAGGGAAATATCAACGCTACAGCATACAATGACATTTTAACCGATTCTGTGCTTCCAACTTTGCGGCAAAAGTTTGGGGAAGGCCCTTTCCTGTTTCAGTATGACAATGCCCCCCGTGCACAAAGCGAGGTCCAAACAGAAATGGTTTGTCGAGATCGGTGTGGAAGAACTTGACTGGCCTGCACAGAGCCCTGACCTCAACCCCATCGAACACCTTTGGGATGAATTGGAACGCTGACTACGAGCCAGGCCTAATCACCCAACATCAGTGCCCGACCTCACTAATGCTCTTGTGGCTGAATGGAAGCAAGTCCCCGCAGCAATGTTCCAACATCTAGTGGAAAGCTTTCCCAGAAGAGTGGAGGCTGTTATAGCAGCAAAGGGGAGACCAACTCCATATTAATGCCCATGATTTTGGAATGAGAAGTTCAACAAGCAGGTGTCCACATACTTTTGGTCATGTAGTGTATATTTAATCTGAGTATTATTGTGCTGTCAGGAGTCGGTGCATACTGAACCCTTCATGTCAACATCCTCCTCCTCAGATGTACAGTTGAAGTCGGAAATGTACATACACCTTAGCCAAATATATTTAAACTCAGTTTTTCACAATTCCTGACATTTAATCCTAGTAAAAATTACCTGTCTTAGGTCAGTTAGGATCACCACTTTATTTTAAGAATATGAAATGTCAGAATAATAGTAGAGAGTGATTTATTTCAGCTTTTATTTCTTTCATCACATTCCCAGTGGGTCAGAAGTTTACATACACTCAATTGATATTTGGCAGCATTGTCTTTAAATTGTTTAACTTGGGTCAAACGTTTCGGGTAGCCTTCCACAAGCTTCCCACAATAAATTGGGTGAATTTTTGCCCATTCCTCCTGACAGAGCTGGTGTAACTGAGTCAGGTTTGTAGGCCTCCTTGCTCGCACATGCTTTTTCAGTTCTGCCCACACATTTTCAATAGGATTGAGGTCAGGGCTTTGTGATGGCCACTCCAATACCTTGACTTTGTTGTCCTTAAGCCATTTTGCCACAACTTTGAAGTATGCTTGGGGTCATTGTCCATTTGGAAGACCCATTTGCGACCAAGCTTTAACTTCCTGACTGATGTCTTGAGATGTTGCTTCAATATATCCACATAATTTTCCTTCCTCATGATGCCATCTATTTTGTGAAGTGCACCAGTCCCTCCTGCAGCAAAGCACCCCCACAGCATGATGCTGCCACCCCCGTGCTTCTTGGTTGGGATGGTGTTCTTCGGCTTGCAAGCCCCCCTTTTTCCTCCAAACATAACGATGGTCATTATGGCCAAACAGTTCTATATTTGTTTCATCAGACCAGAGGACATTTCTCCAAAAAGAACGATCTTTGTCCCCATGTGCAGTTGCAAACCGTAGTTGGGCTTTTTTATGGCGGTTTTGGAGCAGTGGCTTTTTCCTTGCTGAGCGGCCTTTCAGGTTATGTCGATATAGGACTAGTTTTACTGTGGATATAGATACTTTTGTACCCGTTTCCTCCAGCATCTTCACAAGGTCCTTTGCTGTTCTGGGATTGATTTGCCATTTTTTGCACCAAAGTACGTTCATCTCTAGGAGACAGAACGCGTCTCCTTCCTGAGCGGTATGACGGCTGCGTGGTCCCATGGTGTTTATACTTGCGTACTATTGTTTGTACAGATGAACGTGGTACCTTCAGGCGTTTGGAAATTGCTCCCAAGGATGAACCAGACTTGTGGAGGTCTACAATTTTTATCTGAGGTCTTGGCTGATTTCTTTTGATTTTCCCATGATGTCAAGCAAAGAGGCACTGAGTTTGAAGGTAGGCCTTGAAATACATCCACAGGTACACCTCCAATTGACTCAAATGATGTCAATTAGCCTATCAGAAGCTTCTAAAGCCATGACATCATTTTCTGGAATTTTCCAAGCTGTTTAAAGGCACAGTCAACTTGGTGTATGTAAACTTCTGACCCACTGGAATTGTGATACAGTGAATTATAAGTGAAATAATCTGTCTGTAAACAATTGTTGGAAAAATTACGTGTCATGCACAAAGTAGATGTCCTGACCAACTTGCCAAAACTATAGTTTGTTAACAAGACATTTGTGGAGTGGTTCAAAAACTAGTTTTAATGACTCCAACCTAAGTGTATGTAAACTTCCGACTTCAACTGTAGTTGTGCCCTCAGAGTAGCAAATGTTGGGGTCCTAGTCGTGGCAGAGATGAGTGACTTAGTACTGAGAGAGAGTGCAATGTAGTGACTATTATTAAATAACCTCGGCTGATAATTAGCATTCAGTAATTACCTGCACCGAGCCCTTCATCACGCGCTGTGCTTTGTGAGGACATTTCATCACTCGCTGTAAATACCTCAGTAACGTTCCACTGGGTTGCATTCTTTTAGCTGACAATACTGGTGTTGAGTGAAGGAGAAATTATCATCTTGTCCAGACAATGTGATATAGTAGGACTAACCTGTTTGGTATTGCTGCTTCAGTAGACGACCGGAGAAGTCGAAATATGCATGTGTAGTATCATTAGTCCAAGGCCTCAGTAACACACAGCAGCGTTTAGATGATGGATCAATTCAAATGCTAATGTATTCCAGGAAGTGTGCCTGCTATGTTATCATGCTGAATACAGTGACTTTTCCCCACCCGGTATAAATCTCTTTAATGTAAGCTATGTGAAGTATGCGGCAACGTCATGAATGTAAACACTGTTCTTTCTATTGCCCAGCCAAACATTTTATCGCTTCTTTTCCTCTCCTACAGAGGTGCCCCAGAAGGATAGTGAAGAAAAAGCAGGGAAGTCCCTCTCAGACTCATCCCTGTTCGTCCGCTGGGGTCATGACCTCGGTCCTGAGAGTCGCCGGGTGGCGCTGAAAAAGTTCCAGTACTACGGCTACAATGGCTTCCTCAGTGACCGCCTCTCTCTGACCAGACCCATCCCAGACCTCAGACCTGATGGGTCAGTGACCTTTGACCCTTCTGTTGGTTCCTTTTTATCATCCATTAAAAAACATACTGATCCAAGTTCTGACAGGAAAATTGTTTTTTCATATCTTGTCTGTTTGCTGTTTCTCCTCAGATGCAGAAACATGTCGTACCCCACCAATCTCCCCCAAGTCAGTATCATCTTTATCTTTGTGAACGAAGCCCTGTCGGTCATCTTGCGCTCCATCCACACAGCCATGAACAGAACTCCCGCCCACCTCCTCAAGGAGATCATCCTGGTCGATGACAACAGCAACAATGGTAACTCCTATATTCTTACTAAATGTAGCCTACAAAGTATACAAACTGCATTGTGTACAGGAATCCATTCAGGCTGCTTAATAGCAAGCATAAATGCATGCCTACAAACTATGTGTTTACATCATCAGTTAGATCAATTCACACTTGACATGCTTGAGGACAGAGAGTACATCAGAAGTTTCTCTTTAATTGTATTACCCATAAAATGTATCTTACCCCTATACACATTTACAATATCTTAAAAAATGTGCTGGTGTTGCTTGCCAATTTAATGGATTACTTTCACACAGCTCCCAATTAACTTATTTGTTAGCCTAGCTATTTCAGCCGGACAGACCTGTATACTGATCAGCTATAGAGCCAGAGGGAAGTGAGAAGATTTAAAGGCTCTGTTTTACTTAGACTGATCATTTCCCATGAAGGCGTATGAGCTGCATACTTAACTAAACATGTATCATATTATGATGACAAATGAGGGTCAAAATAGTCCGGCAGAGGGATAAAAAAACAGGCTGCTTCTTTTGAATTAATATTTTTACTAAGGCCTCCTATTTTAGGCTATAAACATTGAATCATTGGATTAAAAAGAGAGGCGCGTCTGTAATGTAAATGAATTGGAAAACGGAACCATAGCCCAGAGGCAGAGTATTACTGAGAGTGGAAATGAAGCTATAAAATGTTCCTTTGTGGCCGTTGATATTCTAATTAATTCCTTGGCAGTTGGCTCACTTTGAACAATGAGACACTTTCCGTTCTGTACAGTTTCAGGAGTCTGGCTAACAGCTCCCCATCCTTAGTGGGGTGGCTCATAGAGTCAGCTGGGGTTACTTCCCATGACAATCCAATTAATCAAATTGACCTTAGTCCTCTTATTTGTACTCTTAATTTCTAAATGAGTTAAATTCCTGTATTTTCACCACTAACTAATGCTGTATATTACTTAGTTAATCCTAATCAGTTCATGGTTGTATTATGAATATTGTCATACATAACATGTCTGAAAGCTATTGTCCCCTAAAGTGTCTCAGCTTACTCCCCAACACTGCTGTAATGAAAATGGACAGTGATGTCTGATCCTCGCCCTTAATGACCCAATCACTCCATTTCGTTGCCATGAGGAGCCACTGCCGTGACCACCTAGCAAATTAAAACAAACAGGTGGCAGATGGAGCTTGTGGGAAAGCAGAATTGACTCCCCTCAACCAGACGCTGCTGATAGACATCAATAATAGGATATTTCCAGAGGACTTTTCACAACCCCAGTATTATTCCTTTGAAATACCCTTTACACCATGGAATGTGGAATAGATAGCACTTCGGACTGTAAACCACATTTTTAAATGTGTGGTTAGTCAATAGTCCAAGGTAGTGTACACTGAACATACCTTCAGCAGATTTCACAGGTGTAGGCTTTTATAAGACATAATGAGAAATACCTACACACTGTTTCAAAGCTTCCCAGTGTTTCATGCAGCAATGTTTCAGCCACTTCTTTGTAAAGGTCAGACAGACAGACACTATGAAAAACCTATACGAATCCATCTACAAATGTTTCTATAGCTGAGCTGAAGGAGAACCTTCAACACTTTGTGAAGGAGACCAACTCCCAGCGGCCAGACTTCATCAAGCTGGTCCGTCACGACAAGCAGGAGGGACTGATCCGCTCCCGGGTCAGTGGGTGGAGGGCCGCCAGCGCCCCCGTCGTGGCCCTGTTCGATGCCCACGTGGAGTTCAACATCGGATGGTAAGGGACTGGGATGCCATATGTGCATGTGCCTATCTATCCAACAGCTAAAAACATTGCATAGAAACATGTTGATATAATTACAGGTTGGCTGTTCATATTAAAATTGATCTGAGGCCTTTTGTACAAAAAAAAAAGTTGATGCTATTTGTGTGTCTGCTGATGATCCTTCCTTTTCCAAATCTAATTGCACACTTATGCAAGCCCCGTGGAGACCTAACATTGTTATTTTGAATGATTGATTGAACAATGTCTGTCATTAAAATTAAAATAATCAGGAGCTGTGGACATGTTGTCCAATGCCAGTCAAGAGCCAGTCCGCAATATGATTTTCTGTCTTATCTTGAAGTGTTCTATCTAGTCTAAAATTGAAAACTCAAACTCCCATGTAGAAGTCTTCAAATGTCCTTTAGTGAGAACTACACTGAGTGTACAAAACATTAAGGACACCTTCCTAATATTGAGTTGCACCCCCCCCCTTTTGCCCTCAGAACAGCCTTAATTCGTCGAGGCATGGACTCTACAAGGTGTCGAAAGTTTTCCACAGGGATGCTGGCCCATGTTGACTCCAATGCTTCCCAAAGTTGTGTCAAGTTGGCAGGATGTCCTTTGAGTGGTGGACCATTCTTGATACGTGTGAAAAACCCAGCAGCGTTGCAGTTCTTGACACAAACCGTTGCGCCTGGCACCAACTACCATACCCCGTTCAAAGGCACTTCAATGTTTTGTCTTGCCCCTTCACCCTCTGAATGGCACACATACACAATCCATGTCTGTTGTCTCAAGGTTTAAAACTCCTTCTTTAACCAGTCCCCTCCCCTTCATCTACACTGATTTGAAGTGGATTTAACAACTGACATCAATTTGGGATCATAGCTTTCACCTGGATTCACATGGTCAGTCTGTCATGGAAAGAGCAGCTGTCCTTAATGTTTTGTACACTGTGTATATAAATGTGTTAATATGTGTATTTCCTTGACTGTGGCTTTGACTCATGTCTGGCTTGTTATCTGACATGCATGGTAATAAGCTTTATCCAACCTCATTTGTTTCACCCACCAAATCAACACATCTCAAACTCATTCTTTGTGTGGCACGGAATACTGGAACCCATAGCCATAGGACAAGAACCCATAAAGAGCCATTAACAATCAGTGGGCAGGATGAAAGACCCACATTCCCACTGTTTCCCCCTATCTTTCCTGTGATGTTAGGGAAGTAATGAAAAATGCATGGTGATAGAATGTGTTCTTCCTCATATCGTTTTCATTGAAAAAGACACAGTGAATGTGATAGCTACACAACGTCCCACCATGCCTTGTCTTCCCGACAGGGCCGAGCCCATCCTGCTCAGGATCAAGGAGGACAGAACACGCATCATCTCGCCATCGTTTGACAACATCAAGTATGACACGTTTGAGATCGAGGAATATCCGCTGTCTGCTCAGGGCTTCGACTGGGAGCTGTGGTGTCGCTACCTGAATCCGCCCAAAGCCTGGTGGACACAGCACAACCACACCGCCCCTATCAGGTTACTGTCAGCTAAGACTTTTATAATCAACAGTTGTCTTCTGCTATTTCACAGGCACTGTTTCTGTTGGCATTGAGAAACCCACATCATTTTGTTTAGTCTTTGTTCTGTAATCAAAATCAATGTAAGAACAATAATGTGTGTGAACCTGTTGCATCAGTTTGATGTAGATGAAAGCTCTTGTTTTCTTTCTCCTGGTTGTTTTTAGACAGCCGTTACTTAGTAACATGATGCAGGAAATCATGCTTATTCTTGACAGCAAAATAAAAATAAAGGAATAGGCAAACAACCTTGTAGGTTTATTATTGAAAACAAATGTTTATCATGAAATCAAATGTGCATAATCTTCAGTTGAGCACTTAGTGTTACAAATAAACGAGTAAGTACTAGGAAGTAGTTCACAGAACTACAGCGCATAAATTACTTTCTCTCTCTTTTGCCATTTTGTACCAGGAGCCCAGCTCTAATTGGCTGTTTCGTGGTGGACAGGAAGTACTTTGAGAAGATTGGCCTATTGGATGAGGGAATGGAGGTCTATGGTGGAGAGAATGTGGAGCTTGGCATCAGGGTGAGTGGAGTCCAAATTATAATCAGCTCAGTAATACAGTGAGGGGAAAAAGTATTTGATCCCCTGTAGATTTTGTACGTTTGCTCACTGACAAAGGGTTTATTTGAACAGTGAGAGACAGAATAACAACAAAAAAATCCAGAAAAACGCATGTCAAAAATGTTATAAATTGATTTGCATTTTAATGAGGGAAATAAGTATTTGACCCCTCTGCAAAACATGACTTAGTACTTGGTGGTAAAACCCTTGTTGGCAATCAGAGGTCAGACGTTTCTTGTAGTTGGCCACCAGGTTTGCACACATCTCAGGAGGGATTTTGTCCCACTCCTCTTTGCAGATCTTCTCCAAGTCATTAAGGTTTCAAGGCTGACGTTTGGCAACTCGAACCTTCAGCTCCTTCCACAGATTTTCTATGGGATTAAGGTCTGGAGACTGGCTAGGCCACTCCAGGACCTTAATGTGCTTCTTCTTGAGCCACTCCTTTGTTGCCTTGACCGTGTGATTTTGGGTCATTGTCATGCTGGAATACCCATCCACGACCCATTTTCAATGCCCTGGCTGAGGGAAGGAGGTTCTCACCCTAGATTTGACGGTACATGGCCCCGTCCATCGTCCCTTTTGATGCGGTGAAGTTGTCCTGTCCCCTTAGCAGAAAAACACCCCCAAAGCATAATGTTTCCACCTCCATGTTTGACGGTGGGGATGGTGTTCTTGGGGTCATAGGCAGCATTCCTCCTCCTCCAAACACGGCGAGTTGAGTTGATGCCAAAGAGCTCGATTTTGGTCTCATCTGACCACAACACTTTCACCCAGTTCTCCTCTGAATCATTCAGATGTTCATTGGCAAACTTCAGACTGGCATGTATATGTGCTTTCTTGAGCAGGGGGACCTCGCGGGCGCTGCAGGATTTCAGTCCTTCACGGCGTAGTGTGTTACCAATAGTTTTCTTGGTGACTATGGTCCCAGCTGCCTTGAGATCATTGACAAGATCCTCCTGTGTAGTTCTGGGCTGATTCCTCACCTTTCTCATGATCATTGCAACTCCACGAGGTGAGATCTTGCATGGAGCCCCAGGCCGAGGGAGATTTACAGTTATTTTGTGTTTCTTCCATTTGCGAATAATCGCACCAACTGTTGTCACCTCTTCACCAAGCTGCTTGGTGATGGTATTGTAGCCCATTCCAGCCTTGTGTAGGTCTACAATCTTGTCCCTGACATCCTTGGAGAGCTCTTTGGTCTTGGCCATGGTGGAGAGTTTGGAATCTGATTGATTGATTGCTTCTGTGGACAGGTGTCTTTTATACAGGTAACAAACTGAGATTAGAAGCATGCCCTTTAAGAGTGTGCTCCTAATCTCAGCTCGTTACCTGTATAAAAGACACCTGGGAGCCAGAAATCTTTCTGATTGAGAGGGGGTCAAATACTTATTTCCCTCATTAAAATGCAAATCAATTTAACATTTTTGACATGCGTTTTTCTTGATTTTTTGCTGTTATTCTGTCTCTCACTGTTCAAATAAACCTACCATTAAAATTATAGACTGATAATTTCTTTGTCAGTGGGCAAACGTACAAAATCAGCAGGGGATCAAATACTTTTTTCCCTCACTGTATGCTTAAATAGGGCCAAATCCTAACTTGAGATCGGTCCCCCATTGACATCAATGCATAATTTACACAAATGTCTGAGTTACGTACATGCCCAGATCTCAAGTTAGGATTTGAGAACTCTTATACTCATTAGTGTGTGTAATAATCCACTACTGCACTACTGTCTGTTGCTGGCGGATACAACCAGTCAGCTCAGCACTCCTCCAGTTGGGCCATGGGAGGAGCTGCAGTGTGTCAGAACCCCCCACTTCCCCCATGGTGTGCTGAAACTCACCCAGCTCCGTGACTTGCACACTTCCATATAGCCATAGAGCTGAAAGTATATCAAACAAACACTTAGACAAACCCTAATTACTATGCACACTGCACATAGAATAGAATAGAACGTGCTTGGAAGCTCTTACCCTTGCAATTTGATTGGTAAACTCATGGGGACAATCGCAATGGCTGCCTGGTATTGTGATAAAACAATTTCCATGATTGTTTGGAATGTTCTATTAACTGATGCTGGATTGCCATGTTAATGTAGAATGTTTATTCCAGTGGAGGCTGGTGGGAGGAGATGTAGGAGGACGGGCTCATTGTAATGGCTGGAATGGAATAAATGGAATGGTATCAAACACATCAAATATATGGAAACCACATGTTTGACTCTGTTCCATGTATTCCATTCCAGCCATTACAATTTTTTACATTTACATTTTAGTCATTTAGCAGACGCTCTTATCCAGAGTGACTTACAGTTAGTGAGTGCATACATTTTCATACAATGAGCCCGTCCTCCTAAAGCTCCTCCCACCAGCTTCCACTGGTTTATTTAAATGATGCTAACTGAAGTGGCTCATGCAATGGAATGTATTTTTTGTAATGTCAGTTGAGTTGACTCAACAAATCACAGGACAGATTGAATGGTACACTTCCTGCTTTTACTTCCTGGCATGGGTACACTCACAATGGCTGCCAGTCCACCCATTATTCCATATTTGACTTGAATGGGGACTCCCGTTCTATTCATTATATTTTTATGATGGGTCCTGTGTGGATCTTTGTGCCTCCTTTCCCTTGCAGTTTTGTGGTCCTGCAGCATCAGCAGGGAAGGGAATAGCCTACTCTTTGGTAGGATAAATCCCGTCGTTCACTCTGAAGACCGGGTGTTACGATAATGATAATTGGTGGTTCCAGCTGTCACTCCCTTTATCTTGCCGAAGGGAGGAATGTGCTCTCTAGCAACTGTATTATCTATTGCATTATGGACCTGGAAAATGCAGGTTGACGTTTATTGAGATGGGTCTTGTCCTGGAGGCAGAACCAAGCGATTTCCGCTAGATGGGCCAGTTGCAAAGTCAAAATTCTCTGTATTGTAAAAATTAATGAAAACAAAAATTATTTTAAGGTTAGGGTTAGCAGTGTGGTTAGGGTTAGGTTTTAAATGAAATGTTATGACTTTGTGGCTGTGGCAGCTAGTGACCATTCTGCAGCGCTGCCTCCAGAGCAAGATACATGACGAAAAACTTGAACCTGCTGGCTTAATGAGAAATACTTATTGCGTGGAAATATGGCAAAAGTTCAAGGACACTAAAAGTATGTGGACATCCCTTCAAATTAGTGGATTCGGCTGACAGGTGTATAAAATCGAGCACAGCCATGCAATCTCCATAGACAAACATTGGCAGTAGAATGGCCAGTACTGAAGAGCACAATGACTTTCAACGTGGCACCGTCATAGGATGCCACCTTTCCAACAAGTTAGTTCGTCACATTTCTGCCCTGCTAGAGCTGCCCTGGTCAAATGTAAGTGCAGTTATTGTGAAGTGGAAACGTCTAGGAGCAGCAACGGCTCAGCCTGAAGTGGTAAGCCACAGAATGGGACCACCGAGTGCTGAAGCGTGTAGCGTGTAAAAATCCTCTGTCCTCGGTTGCAACACTCACTACCGAGTTCCAAACTGCTTCTGGAACAGAGTTGAGCGATTGGAAATCCCACTCATCGCTCCATGTGCTTTCATACTGCTCCGCTAAAAACCGCTCGGCGCTCACAGGAAAAATAACTGCCGCTCCAAATTCGCTTCATTCATTAAAATCACAATTTAACCAACACCCATCTATTTTTGTGACTACCTGGACCTACCAATTGGTTTTTAAGTATTGAAACCAAACCATATGGATTTGAATGAAAAGTATTTGAATAAACATGAAAAGGTTAATGTAAGAAGATAACATCATTTCAAATAGGCTACATGTCATATTAAACAGCATATAAACACTCTAAATAGGTCAGGAGCCAGACAGGGAGCCTAAGAAGGAACGAAAATGAATTATTTAGGCTATATTATTTCAATTATTTCAAGGCTATAGCCTACAAAGAAATACACACTAGGCTGGTAGGGACATAAAACGCTCAGCATTTAAACAACATTTCGTTGTATTAAATCTTTATCAAATCAAATCAAATCTATATATTGCGCATATAGGCCGTTACTTACTTAGAATTAAATACAAATTAAATGAAAAATGACTTAGTGCCTTTGAATTAATTTTTTGAATACATTTTTTGAAACACGAGTTTGGCCAGTCTGTGGCTTCAGGCTCATGTGATGGTGCCTGGAGAGCCGGCCAGCAGCTGAGAATATCCTCTCCACACTTGCAGAGCCACTGGGGATGCTAAACATCCTTTTGGCCACTCTTGCCAGGCTGGGCAGAGATGCAGAGTTGTTTATTTTTTTTTATATAGGTAGGCCTGAAGGTTTTTAGGCAAAATAACCCAATCAAAACAGAAAGCTCCTTGAACGTGGCAATATGAAAGGGCAATTGGGCCAAAATCAATTATGGCCTATTGTATAGATAATAGAACAAAAATGAATTAAACGTTTAAGAGATCTGATTTTTAGTTTAGAAATACTTTGCTACAATGACACACTTGGTTAACTACCCACCTCGTACCTTGCTTTTAGCATGTGCACGTAGCATGCTTTTGGGATACGTGTCTTTTCAGATTCCACAATGATTATTTAGTTGTGGACACTAAATCACCAAACTCCCTCTCTTGCTCTTAGACCTAATCTTTGTAAGTCACCTTGATTTAGCACCTGTGTGAAAATATTTAGCGAACTCTATGACAGTAGCTAAAGCAAGGGCCTATAGCAGCACACAAGTAAATAAAATAAAATAAAATAAAATTTTATTGGCCACATGCGCCGAATACAACAGGTGCAGACATTACAGTGAAATGCTTACTTACAGCCCTTAACCAACAGTGCATTTATTTTTTAATAAAAAAGTAAAATAAAACAACAAAAAAGTGTCTGGGTAGCCATGATTAGCTGTTCAGGAGTCTTATGGCTTGGAGGTAGAAGCTGTTGAGAAGTCTTTTGGACCTAGACTTGGCACTCCGGTACCGCTTGCCGTGCGGTAGCAGAGAGAACAGTCTATGACTAGGGTGGCTGGAGTCTTTGACAATTTTGAGGGCCTTCCTCTGACACCGCCTGGTATAGAGGTCCTGGATGGCAGGAAGCTTGGCCCCAGTGATGTACTGGGCCGTACGCACTACCCTCTGTAGTGCCTTGCGGTCGGAGGCCGAGCAGTTGCCATACCAGGCAGTGATGTAACCAGTCAGGATGCTCCCGATGGTGTAGCTGCAGGGGCGGTGTGTTCATTAGCGCGATATGGGCGACGCACTGCCAAACGGGAAAAGGAAGGGATTTTTTTTCTAATCAATTATATCACGGCAACAGTAGTTTTTAGTGTTCTAATCTAGACGTCTGATCTGCCACTAAATGTCCAATCAGGCTAAAGTCGTGCTTCAAATGGCCCCGCCCGTTTTGGGGCGATTTCAGTCAGGTTGAAAATCGCCCCAGAAGTCTCTGACTCTCATGTAAAATCTTATTTTTTTCAAATATCAGAGCTTTCAATACAATCTCTATGGGTTCCGGGAGGGCTTGCACTTACGCGCTTTCGTCATACGTAACATAACCATGAACATAACTAAGAAAAGAGCGGGTAGCAGCGTCAATCAATTCACGTACTACTGTCAAAATGGCTAGCGTTCAGTGCAACTCGATTGTCTCTTTGAAAGAAGTTCATTTTTGTCGGCGAACAAATCAAGATAAATTGGCAACGAAACAATTAGGACCTCCCAGACCAAATGTAATAATTCAACAGGTTTCTACTAAAGGGGGAAAGTCCTACACCCGAGGATTTTCCAAAAATTGGTACGAACGAAAAACCTGGCTAGCAGGCTGCGATGTAGCTAATGCAGTCTTCTGCTACCCCTGCTTACTCTTTCACCCTGAAGGCGGCACGGCAGACAGCACCGCTTGGACAGCGACTGGTGTAACGGACATGCACCATCTTTCAGAAAAGATTAAGAAACATGAGCTGTCAAAGACCCACATGGATAGCTGTTTGAGATTGTCTGCTTTGGGGAGAGTGAACATTGCCACTCAACTGGATGAGGGATACAGGCTAGCTGTCCGCCGCCACAACGATGAGGTTAGCAAGAACCGCCACATCCTCAGCCGGCTAATCCAGTGTGTGAAGTTTTGCGGAGTGTTTGAGTTAGCTTTGCGAGGCAAAGATGAAACTGAGGGCTCCACCAACCCTGGTATTTTTCTTGGACTTGTCAACTTTGTGGCACAATTAGATGAGGTGTTTGATGACCATCTTAAAAATGCTAAAGTTTTCAAGGGCACATCAAAGACCATTCAAAACGAGCTACTGGAGTGTATGCTAGCGGTCATGAGGGAACATATTGTGGAGGAGGTGAAGTCGGCGAACTTCGTAGCTATCCAAGCTGACGAGACCACGGACGTTTCTACACAGACACAGCTGGTGCTTGTGCTGAGGTACATAGATAGCAAGAAGATTTTATTTTTTTCCTGGGGCTTTTTCACAAAATCATGCCCCACGTCGACATTCTGTACCAGAAGCTACAGAAGAAGGACATCGATGCTGTCTTCATCAAACGTGCCCTCGACAGCTTCACAAGCAGTGTGCAGGCCATAAGGTAAGATTAAACAATATCATTCGATCTTTCTCAAAGCAGAGCTTTATTTGAAAATGTATGCATGAAAGGAGACATCATCATATTTACAAATCTATACAATTGGCCAGAATATGGTTGTTCATTTTTACAAAGCCATACAGATAGCTGTGTTTACCTTTTCTAGAAATTATTTTCAAATTCTGTTTTCAGGCAAAATGTCTATCACTGTTCATTTTCACAAATCTATACAAGAGGGCAGAATATGGAAGTCTATAAAAATGTCTTATTACCAATAACTTGCATCAATGTTTTCAGTAGCCTCTATTAAAAGCTCCTGCTTGCTTGTTGTGAATTATGCTCAGGTGCACATATTTCCAATTCAACCATGAGGCCTTTTTGAAGCAAGTAATGTGTATATCAGTATTGACTTATATGCTGCCCCTGTCTTCATGTTGTTGCTGGACATATCTTTTTTAAAATGTGTGTAGGTCACCTAAATCATCAGAAAAATTGCCCCACCTGAGAATTTTTTCAGGAGCCGCCACTGTGTAGCTGTATACATTTTTGAGGATCTGAGGACCCATGCCAAATGTTTTCAGTCTCCTGAGGGGGAATAGGCTTTGTCGTGCCCTCTTCACGACTGTCTTGGTGTGTTTGGACAATGATAGTTCGTTGGTGATGTGGGCACCAAGGAACTTGAAGCTCTCAACCTGTTCCACTACAGCCCCGTCGATGAGAATGGGGGCGTGCTCAGTCCTCTTTTTTTTCCTGTAGTCCACAATCATCTCCTTTGTCTTGTCTTATCCTGGCACCACACGGCCAGGTTTCTGACCTCCTCGCTATAGGCTGTCTCATCGTTGTCGGTGATCAGGCCTACCACTGTTGTGTCGTCGGCAAACTTAATGATGGTGTTGGAGTCGTGCCTGGCCATGCAGTCATGGGTGAACAGGGAGTACAGGAGGGGACTGAGCACGCACCCCTGAGGGGCCCCCGTGTTGAGGATCAGTGTGGAAGATGTGTTGTTACCTACCCTTACCACCTGGGGGCAGCCCGTCAGGAAGTCCATGATCCAGTTGCAGAGGGAGTTGTTTAGTCCCAGGATCCTTAGCTTAGTGATGAGCTTAGAGGGCACAATGGTGTTGAACGCTGAGCTGTAGTTAATGAATAGCATTCTCACGTAGGTGTTCCTCTTGTCCAGGTGGGAAAGGGCAGTGTGGAGTGCAATAGAGATTGCATCATCTGTGAATCTGTTGGGGCGGTATGCAAATTGGAGTGGGTCTAGGGTTTCTGGGATAATGGTGTTGATGTGAGCCATGACCAGCCTTTCAAAGCACTTCATGGCTACAGACGTCAGTGCCATGGGTCGGTAGTCATTTAGGCAGGTTATCTTAGTGTCCTTGGGCACGGGGACTATGGTGGTCTGCTTGAAACATGTTGGTATTACAGACTCAGTCAGGGACATGTTGAAAATGTCAGTGAAGACACTTGCCAGTTGGTCAGCACATGCTCGGAGTACACGTCCTGGTAATCCGTCTGGCCCTGCGGCCTTGTGAATGTTGACCTGCTTAAAAGTCTTACTCACATTGGCTACGGAGAACGTGATCACATAGTCATCCGGAACAGCTGGTGCTCTCATGCATGCTTCAGTGTTGCTTGCCTCGAAGCGAGCATAGAAGCGGTTTAGCTCGTCTGGAAGTCTTGTGTCACTGGGCAGCTCGTGGCTGTGCTTCCCTTTGTAGTCTGTAATAGTTTTCAAGCCCTGCCACATCCGACGAACGTCAGAGCCGGTGTAGTACGATTCAATCTTAGTCCTGTATTGACTCTTTGCCTGTTTGATGGTTTGTCGGAGGGCATAGCGGGATTTCTTATAAGCGTCCAGGTTAGAGTCCCGCTCCTTGAAAGCGGCAGCTCTACCCTTTAGCTCAGTGCCGATGTTGCCTGTAATCCATGGCTTCTGGTTTTGGTATGTACGTACGGTCACTGTGGGGAAGACATCATCGATGCACTTATTGATGAAGCCAGTGACTGATGTGGTGTACTCCTCAATGCTATCTGAAGAATCCCGGAACATGTTCCAGTCTGTGCTAGCAAAACAGTCCTGTAGCTTACCATCTGCATCATCTGACCACTTTTTCATTAACCGAGTCACTGGTGCTTCCTGCTTTAGTTTTTGCTTATAAGCAGGAATCAGGAGGATAGAGTTATGGTCAGATTTGCCAAATGGAGGGCGAGGGAGAGCTCTGTATGCGTCTCTGTGTGTGGAGTAAAGGTGGTCTAGAGTTTTTTTTTCCTCTGGTTGCACATTTAACATGCTGGTAGAAATTAGGTAGAACGGATTTAAGTTTCCCTGCATTAAAGTCCCTGGCCACTAGGAGTGCTGCCTCTGGATGAGTGTTTTCCTGTTCACTTATGGCCTTATACAGCTCATTCAGTGCAATCTTAATGCCAGCATTGGTTTGTGGTGGTAAATAGACAGCTATGAAAAATATAGATGAAAACTCTCTTGGTAAATAGTGTGGTCTACACCTTATCATAAGATACTCTACCTCAGGCGAGCATAACCTCGAGACTTCCTTAGTATTTGATTTTGTGCACCAGCTGTTGTTTACAAATATACACAGACCGCCACCCCTTGTCTTACCGGAGTCAGCCGTTCTATCCTGCCGATGTAGCGTATAGCCTGCTAGCTGTATGTTGTCCATGTCGTCGTTCAGCCACGACTCGGTGAAACATAAGATATTACAGTTTTTAATGTCCCGTTGGTAGGATAACCGTAATCTTAGGTCATGCAATTTATTCTCAAATGATTGAAGATTGGCTAATAGGATTGATGGAAGAGGCAGTTTACTCGCTCGCCGTCGTATCCTTACAAGGCACCCCGACCTACGTCCACGATATCTCCGTCTCTTTCTCATGCTGTAGGATATCCTTCGCGTCCGACTTGTTGAAGAAAAATTATTCATCCAATACGAGGTGAGTAATCGCTGTCCTGATATCCAGAAGCTCTTTTTGGTTGTAAGAGACGATGGCAGAAACATTATGTACAGAATAAATTACAAATAACGCGGAAAAACACACATAATAGTACAATTGGTTAGAGGGCTGTAAAACGGCAGCCATCTTCTCCCCGAGCCATTCTAATAAGTAGACTACAAATGCATGCTGGGGCGGGCATGCCCTGAGCTCGTGAAGTGAGCGCTACTGGAGCGCAACTGGAGCGAGATGTTGGTATAAAGATCCATTGAATCTGTGGAGCATCACAATCACCAGTGTGCTGGAGTTTCTTTTCAATACAGTACAGAAAAAGAAGTTCAGGTACGGCCAACTTGAAGTCCTTTATAGAATGGTTTATCCGTGCTGTCTTAACAGGCTATGCATGCGAGTGCATACATAATCCCCTCTATCTTTGCAGATAACAGAAACTCAAGTCATGGATAATCAGTGTTGTTGTCAATGATTATGTAAATGAGGCATTTTGTTAACGGAATCCAGAATTACACATCTTTCCACAGGGCAAAACATCCCCCGTAGTGAATAGTTATATTTAGGCCTGCCAAAACAAGGGGAATCGGCAGTAATGGGATTTGTCCGTTTTTCTACAGATGCTTCCTCTCTGGTACCCCATAACCACATGCTATGCTTTAATAAATACTTTATTTATAGATCTATCTTCATTATGTTTTCCCACTGTATATTTACTGCTGATTTTCTCCCATTAGATTACTTCAGAATCTTATCTCAGCAGGCAGTCATTTTCTGATTAAATCACAATTTACAACCCATTTGTTAGTTAGCTCCCATCAGCATCTCAATTAGCAAACTTTTCCTTTGAGTTCCTGACCAAGTTGTGTGTTTAGTTTATGACAATGAAAATGTGTGGGTGAAACAATTCAGCGCTCATAATAACTGATATTTCTAGTCCTGGACACTATTCATTATACCTTCCACCCACCACGTACAGCTAGGTGTAATGTTGTCTGCAGATACAGTTGTCTCCAGTCCAAAATAGTAGGCACATGCCCCGTATGATCCCTATGAGAAGGATTTACCTCTGAGAGAAAGAAAAGAGCTCTTGGGGCTCTTCCCAGCAGGAGTATATTGGAGGATGAAGGAAGACTCACTCACTCACACACTCTCTCTCTCTCTCTCTGACTTTCTCTCTCACTCAGACTTTCTATCTCTCACACACACAGGCTGATATGCTACATTATATGCTAAATAATAGCTCCTCACAACCCTTTACAGTATGTCGCTTTACAAAATATGGTGATTCTTAAAAGCCGTTTGGAGACGGTTGTGCACCAAAAGCTCTACAGTAGTCCAATGATTTGTGTGAGACGTGGCAGACAGTCTTTATATGACAGATAATTTATTGATGCTGACTTCCTTCCTTTTCTGTGTGTAACTACAGGTATGGCAATGTGGGGGCAGTGTGGAGGTTTTGCCCTGTTCTCGGATAGCGCATATTGAGCGCGCTCACAAGCCCTACACTCAAGACCTGACTGCTCATGTGCGGCGGAATGCACTTAGGGTGGCCGAGGTGTGGATGGACGAATACAAGAACCACGTTTACATGGCCTGGAACATTCCCCCACAGGTAAAGACCACAGCCTCCTTAGAGTGGGTCATTATCCTACCCTCCTGACCATGTGACCTGAGCAGGAAAAACTCCAGGCCCTAGTGAATTCAGTCTAAACATGGATTCCATAAATGTTTTATTTAAGGATAGGTTGTCATGTGGGTATCCATCGCAGGTGGCTCGTGAGGGGAGGACGGCTCATAATAATGGCTGGAATGGAGTTAATGGAATGGAATCAAACATCTGGAAACCATGTTTGATGTGTTTGATACCGTTCCATTTACTCCGTTCCAGCCATTACAATGAACCCGTCCTCCCCAATTAAGGTGCCACCACCCACCTGTGTTATCCCATGTGTTGGTGTGTCTATTTCTAGAACTCAGGGATTGACATAGGGGACCTCACGGAGAGGAAGGCTTTGAGGAACAGACTGCAGTGTAAATCTTTCAGCTGGTTCTTGGCCAACATCTACTCTGAGATGAGAACCTACAGTGACACCGTTGCCTATGGAGTGGTGAGTATGTTATATCTGTTCATGGGTCGTTTCACGAAAAGCCTTTTTGTGTCTCTTTCATATTTTAAGTAGAAATTGTGCACCAATACTGAATTTTAAAAGCCTGTTATATTAAATGAAGTGCCCTTTAATATAGACCACATGGAGAATTCAATAAATCAGATTTTTCTGTATGAATAAAGGCCTGCTAAATTGCTGAAATTCAGCAACCCTGTGTCAACCCTGTGTCACTTCTAGGAAGATTTCAACTCACTTAATCCCAACATTTCTCCAAGTTTCACCATCAATGTAAATCCCTAGTTACAGTGGGGGAAAAAAGTATTTAGTCAGCCACCAATTGTGCAAGTTCTCCCACTTAAAAAGATGAGAGAGGCCTGTAATTTTCATCATAGGTACACGTCAACTATGACAGACAAAATGAGGAAAAAAATTCCAGAAAATCACATTGTAGGATTTTTTATGAATTTATTTGCAAATTATGGTGGAAAATAAGTATTTGGTCAATAACAAAAGTTTCTCAATACTTTGTTATATACCCTTTGTTGGCAATGGCACAGGTCAAGGTTTTCACACACTGTTGCTGGTATTTTGGCCCATTCCTCCATGCAGATCTCCTCTAGAGCAGTGATGTTTTGGGGCTGTCGCTGGGCAACACGGACTTTCAACTCCCTCCAAAGATTTTCTATGGGGTTGAGATCTGGAGACTGGCTAGGCCACTCCAGGACCTTGAAATGCTTCTTAAGAAGCCACTCCTTCGTTGCCCGGGCGGTGTGTTTGGGATCATTGTCATGCTGAAAGACCCAGCCACGTTTCATCTTCAATGCCCTTGCTGATGGAAGGAGGTTTTCACTCAAAATCTCACGATACATGGCCCCATTCATTCTTTCCTTTACACGGATCAGTCGTCCTGGTCCCTGGAGTTTTTACCAAAAAGTTATATTTTGGTTTCATCTGACCATATGACATTCTCCCAATCCTCTTCTGGATCATCCAAATGCACTCTAGCAAACTTCAGACGGGCCTGGACATGTACTGGCTTAAGCAGGGGGACACGTCTGGCACTGCAGGATTTGAGTCCCTGGCGGCGTAGTGTGTTACTGATGGTAGGCTTTGTTACTTTGGTCCCAGCTCTCTGCAGGTCATTCACTAGGTCCCCCCGTGTGGTTCTGGGATTTTTGCTCACCGTTCTTGTGATCATTTTGACCCCACGGGGTGAGATCTTGCGTGGAGCCCCAGATCGAGAGAGATTATCAGTGGTCTTGTATGTCTTCCATTTCCTAATAATTGCTCCCACAGTTGATTTCTTCAAACCAAGCTGCTTACCTAGTTTGGAGTGTGACTGTTTGAGGTTGTGGACAGGTGTCTTTTATACTGATAACAAGTTCAAACAGGTGCCATTAATACAGGTAACGAGTGGAGGACAGAGGAGCCTCTTAAAGAAGAAGTTACAGGTCTGTGAGAGCCAGAAATCTTGCTTGTTTGTAGGTGACCAAATACTTATTTTCCACCATAATTTGCAAATAAATTCATTAAAAATCCTACAATGTGATTTTATGGAGAAAAAAATTCTCAATTTGTCTGTCATAGTTGACGTGTACCTATGATGAAAATTACAGGCCTCTCTCATCTTTTTAAGTGGGAGAACTTGCACAATTGGTGGCTGACTAAATACTTTTTTCCCCCACTGTATTTAGTTGCTTTGAGAAAGTAATTTCAGAAGATTATTATTTATTTCATGTGATTAGTGATTCATTTACGTCAGTCCCTCATTTTAAGGTCAACCCTGTTATGTGAACTGAACTCTCGTTTTAATATGGTGAAACTATTCCTTTTAAAATATTTTTTTCAATAGAAACATTGAACATCTAATAGTCAAATTATAGTGTAGAAGGAAGTGAGCTGGTTATATTCTTTTTGGCCATATTCGGGTGTTTTATGGTGGAAAACTGAGCGGGTCGAGCATATAACACGTCAACCCTGTTACCCATAGATAATAGACAGGCTGGAAATGTATTAGCAATTTAAAAAATATTGTTAGCTTTCATTCAATTGCCACTCCCTGTTGCACAAAACAAGCTTTCGTTCCCCCTGTCCCGAGGGGATTTATAGCTGATTTAAGATAAAATCGTCAACCCTGTTACGGTCAACCCTGTTACTTTATTTGTCACTTAATAGGCACTTATTATAGTCATTTTTGTATTTTAACCTCTTGATGGGAAAACAACTTGTTTTTTATGAAGTTGAACATGTCCTCTTCATGACAATGTTAAATGAGGTGAAATCTAACGTTTTTTTGGGACAAAGTTACACTTCTTAAAAGGCACCGAATTGGTGGAACGACCCACATACTGTTCATGCTGAAACAGTCTTTTGAAATATCTTAGCGAGAACATTACTGTCATAGGAGTCGATTTCAAGCCACAGCTTGTGGACATACCTCCACTGAAGCAATGAAAGGTTGAAGGTCAGTTGTATTTAAACATGAGTAATAAAATGGTCCAAAAATATCTTCACCACCCCTCTAGTGCTTTTCTTGGTTGTTTGATGAGCACTTCACTTCACAACTGTGTTAGAAATATTTGATGCGGGATCATGACACTACTGAGCATGTGTGGGAGTCGAGCTGTGAATATGATTTTGAAGGCATTGCTATCAAAACAACTTGTTGAAACACATTTAAAGAATACATATTTGACCAAGGATGTGATCACTAAATTCACATGATAGTTCTCTTAAAGCTGAACTGAATATAAGTGCGTTGTTGAGAGTGATATTATCATGACAATAACATTTAATACACAATATCATATTAAAAAGTGCGATTTATTTATTTTTGTAGATGTAGCTCTAAAATGTGACTAAATTTGTTGTCATATTTATTTAGTGGCAAAACATATTTCTTCCCTTGTTGATGTGAGGATAATGAAATACAATTGTTTAAACTATTGTGTTATCTCTGTAATTAGCCTAAAGTGCTTCCATTTGTCAAACTCTTCGTTACACAGACCAGTTATGTGCTGTGTCATTCTATCGTTAACAGACTAATTAACCGTTGTCGTTGGCCAGACAGAAGAAGGCACAGCTTAAGTGCTTTTCAGAAACAGATTGTCCGTTAACGCGTGCAGAGCCATAGCTTCTGCATCCTTAATCTGTCTCCGTCTCTGCTCCATGGTTATGTGGTTGAAACAGCCTTGGTTTTCCTCCTCTGTGTCTGTCTCCTCCAGTTGAAGAACACTCTGAGGAGTGACCTGTGTCTAGACCAGGGGCCTGACTCGGACAACATCCCCATCCTGTACATCTGCCATGGGATGACGCCACAGGTGAGTGCCCTCTGACCCCTCCATCTGTAAGGTCACTCCCTATTCTGTCCTGGTTCTAACGTATACACCACAGCAATTACTGTATTACTGGGTCTTTTCTCCCACTTAAAATAAGATCCTTGCTTTAACTATGACTCAGGCTATTCATCCTTGTTTCCTTGTCTGTTGTTCAATGTAAAAGCTCTTGAAAAAGGTATTAATGTTTCTAAATGCCTAGTGCTTTTATACTACTTGTCCCTTTTACCTTTTGGAAATGTGCTGGATTTTACAGCAAATTTAAAAAAATGTCTGTCCGTCTACATACAGTGGGGAAAAAAAGTATTTAGTCAGCCACCAATTGTGCAAGTTCTCCCACTTAAAAAGATGAGAGAGGCCTGTAATTTTCATCATAGGTACACGTCAACTATGACAGACAAAATGAGGAAAGAAATCCAGAAAATCACATTGTAGGATTTTTAATGAATTTCTTTGCAAATTATGGTGGAAAATAAGTATTTGGTCAATAACAAAAGTTTCTCAATACTTTGTTATATACCCTTTGTTGGCAATGACACAGGTCAAACATTTTCTGTAAGTCTTCACAAGGTTTTCACACACTGTTGCTGGTATTTTGGCCCATTCCTCCATGCAGATCTCCTCTAGAGCAGTGATGTTTTGGGGCTGTCGCTGGGCAACACGGACTTTCAACTCCCTCCAAAGATGTTCTATGGGGTTGAGATCTGGAGACTGGCTAGGCCACTCCAGGACCTTGAAATGCTTCTTACGAAGCCACTCCTTCGTTGCCCGGGCGGTGTGTTTGGGATCGTTGTCATGCTGAAAGACACAGCCACGTTTCATCTTCAATGCCCTTGCTGATGGAAGGAGGTTTTCACTCAAAATCGCACGATACATGGCCCCATTCATTCTTCCCTTTACACGGATCAGTCGTCCTGGTCCCTTTGCAGAAAAACAGCCCCAAAGCATGATGTTTCCACCCCCATGCTTCACAGTAGGTATGGTGTTCTTTGGATGCAACTCAGCATTCTTTGTCCTCCAAACACGACGAGTTGAGTTTTTACCAATAAGTTCTATTTTGGTTTCATCTGACCATATGACATTCTCCCAATCCTCTTCTGGATCATCCAAATGCACTCTAGCAAACTTCAGACGGGCCTGGACATGTACTGGCTTAAGCAGGGGGACACGTCTGGCACTGCAGGATTTGAGTCCCAGGCGGCGTAGTGTGTTACTGATGGTAGGCTTTGTTACTTTGGTCCCAGCTCTCTGCAGGTCATTCCCCCGTGTGGTGCTGGGATTTTTGCTCACCGTTCTTGTGATCATTTTGACCCCACGGGGTGAGATCTTGCGTGGAGCCCCAGATCGAGGGAGATTATCAGTGGTCTTGTATGTCTTCCATTTCCTAATAATTGCTCCCACAGTTGATTTCTTCAAACCAAGCTGCTTACCTATTGCAGATTCAGTCTTCCCAGCCTGGTGCAGGTCTACAATTTTGTTTCTGGTGTCCTTTGACAGCTCTTTGGTCTTGGCCATAGTGGAGTTTGGAGTGTGACTGTTTGAGGTTGTGGACAGGTGTCTTTTATACTGATATCAAGTTCAAACAGGTGCCATTAATACAGGTAACGAGTGGAGGACAGAGGAGCCTCTTAAAGAAGAAGTTACAGGTCTGTGAGAGCCAGAAATCTTGCTTTTTTGTAGGTGACCAAATATTTATTTTCCACCATAATTTGCAAATAAATTCATAAAAAAATCCTACAATGTGATTTTCTGGATTTTTTTCTCTCAATTTGTCTGTCATAGTTGACGTGTACCTATGATGAAAATTACAGGCCTCTCTCATCTTTTTAAGTGGGAGAACTTGCACAATTGGTGGCTGACTAAATACTTTTTTCCCCCACTGTATTCACATTGAATAATTCATAATTGCAACAAGACAACAAGATGCAGTACGAGGCTGAGTTTTTTGAGGACACTATGTTCTTCTATTGTCAGAGAAGTCAATATAATCGATTGGTGCCTGAAATGTTAAACCTTTGGCTTTTCTCTGGGTCATACCCAGCTACTGTATCTCTCCAAACTGCTGCGTGACTTTTCTGTCTCACGGTCACAATAAATGTTAATTATATCCCTGAGACGTACATTTAGCTCATGTAAGAAAAGGTACTTATTATGCATAAAACTTTTACTTTATAATTTTTTGCTGAAACCCAACATATGAGATTATCAATTGTTAAGCTGCTGGATCCGAAATGCAGTTTAGTTCTAGACAGAAACTCAACAGGATTTACTGTAGAATACAAACTGAGAGAAGATCATGTTTTACATTGGGTATGCAGGCTGAAGCCATGCCAAATAGCAGGACATGTCCTCTGCATCTGCACTACGATGGAGTGTGTAGGCCTATACAAACACTATCAGTGCATTATCTGGGTATGGTGGTGAATGTCAGGGACCAGGAACTAATTAGATAGTGATGGCCTGTCTATTATTGAGGAGGTAGAAGGGTGTTTCTTGTGGGAACATATGGGCTGCCATGCCACCAGGAGATTCTCCCCTCTCAGCAGGGATCCTCATTTGTACATCTCCCAGTGTTCCTCATTAGAACTGGTGTTACCTAGGAGACCAGACCCTCTAGACTGTATGGAGATGAAGCTCCAACTGGCACTGAACGTGTGTGTGTGTGTGTAGAGCAGTGGCGTAAAGGACTTAAGTAAAAATACTTTAAAGTACTACTTAAGTCGTTTTTTTGAGGTATCTGTACTTTACTTTACTATTTATATTTTTGACAAATTTTACTTCACTACATTCCTAAAGAAAATAATTTACCTTTTAGTCCATACATTTTCCCTGACACCCAAAACTACTTGTTACATTTGGAATGCTTAGCAGGACAGGAAAATGGTCCAAATCACATACATAGCAAGAGAACACATGGTCATCCCTACTGCCTCTGATCTGGCGGACTCACTACACAAATGCATCATTTGTTAATTATGTCTGAGTGTTGGAGTCTGCCCCTGGCTATCTGTACATTTTAAAAACAAGAAAATTGACTTTTACTTAAGTATCTATACTTTTACTCAAGTATGACATTTGGTACTTTTTCCACCACTGGTGAGGAGGACACTTTAGGGATCCATATTGCTTATCAAAGAGCACTCTACAGGTGACTGCAGAGAGTGGAAGGGATACCTTAGTACAGAAAAAAAGTGTGTTAAATTGGTAATTCTGTCTTTACTGGTTTGCGCTATACTGTAGTACCTAAGGTGGTGGTTTTCTCAGTCATACCTGTTGAAAGTTACAGTACCTTGCAAAAGGATTCATCCCCCTTGGCATTTTTCCTATTTTGTTGCATTACAACCTGTAATATAAATTGATTTTTATTTGGATTTCATGTAATGGACATACACAAAATAGTCAAAATTGGTGAAGTGAAATGAAAAAAATAGTTTAAAAGAATTCTAAAAAATAAATAACGGAAAAGTGGTGCGTGCATTTGTATTCACCCCCTTTGCTATGAAGCCCATAAATAAGATCTGGTGCAACCAATTATCTTCAGAAGTCACATAATTAGTTAGATTGCACACAGGTGGACTTAAATAAAGTGCCACATGATCTCAGTATATATACACCTGTTCTGAAAGGCCCCAGAGTCTGCAACATCACTAAGCAAGGGGCACCACCAAGCAAGCGGCACCATGAAGACCAAGGAGCTCTCCAAACAGGTCAGGGACAAAGTTGTGGAGAAGTACAGATCAGGGTTGGGTTATAAAAAAATATCAGAAACTTTGAACATCCCACAGTGCACCATTAAATCCATTATAAAAAAATTGAAAGAATATGGCACCACAACAAACCTGCCAAGAGTGGGCCACCCACCAAAACTCCACAGACCAGGCAAGGAGGGCATTATTCAGAGAGGCAACAAAGAGACCAAAGATAACCCTGAAGGAGCTGAAAAGCTCCACAGCGGAGATTGGAGTATCTGTCCATATGACCACTTTAAGCCGTACCCTCCACAGAGCTGGGCTTTACTGAAGAGTGGCCAGAAAAAATCCATTGCTTAAAGAAAAAAATAAGCAAACACGTTTGGTTGATCAAAAGCCATGTGGGAGACTCCCCAAACATATGGAAGAAGGTACTCTGGTCAGATGAGACTAAAATTGAGCTTTTTGGCCATCAAGGAAAACGCTATGTCTGGCGCAAACCCAACACCTCTCATCACCCCGAGAACACCATCCCCACAGTGAAGCATGGTGGTGGCAGCATCATGCTGTGGGGATGTTTTTCATCGGCAGGGACTGGGAAACTGGTCAGAATTGAAGGAATGATGGATGGCACAAATACAGGGAAATTCTTGAGGGAAACCTGTTTCAGTCTTCCAGAGATTTGAGACTGGGACGGAGGTTCACCTTCCATCAGGACAATGACCCTAAGCATACTGCTAAAGCAACACTGAAGTGTATTGTAAGGGGACACATTTAAATGTCTTGGAATAGCCTAGTCAAAGCCCAGACCTCAATCCAATTGAGAATCTGTGGTATGACTTAAAGATTGCTGTACACCAGCGGAACCCATCCAACTTGAAGGAGCTGGAGCAGTTTTGCCTTGAAGAATGGGCAAAAATATATATATATTGATATCTTAAAGGTAATGGAAGTCAGATATGCTTCTGTAATAGTGTTGTCTAAGCAGAGAGATTGGCTTGTGGAGCTCAATATCTCCTTAAAATTAAACTTGAGGTGAATTACCAGACTATTGAACAAGTGAAATGAATAATCCAGAAGAATGGCTTGTTGGAAGTGTTTTAGCAAATAAATTATTATGTAAAAAACTAAGTCAACCAGCCGAACAAGTGTAATGAAAGTTGTATTAAAAAACAGTCTGTCTTTGGAGACAGAAGTTTTATTTAAACAGCCCTAATACTTTACTAAGACCTCGCTTTAAAGCACTCAAGACATTGATTCATGTTTAATCTAATTTTGGAGTATAAATGATTAAAACAATGTCTCCCATTAGGGAGTTAGTATGTTATTTATTTTATACAGAAAAAAACTCTAATTATCTGACTCTAAATTTCCAGAACAACTTCAGACATATTTGTCAGTGGAAAAGCTAATAATTAATCACAACTGAGATCAAAGTATGAACTTGCTTATTGAAAAACTGCACATCTATCCTAGCCATCTTTTTTCAGAGCCAATAAATTGTTTCCCCAAGCAATTTCCATTGAACTTGTTTTCCGCTTAGAAGCAGATGATACATCATATCAGAACATGTGAAAATACCTTACCTAGTATTCTGAGGTAATGAAGGCGATTTGTGAAATTAAGACATTAAAACGATTGTCATTTCGTTACGTCAAGCTCATTTCAAAGATGACTCCCTTTAAGCCCATTAATAAGACAAGGAAATGCGCACTGCTCCACAGCAATAGGGAGCGAGCCAAGGTGAGGAGGGGGAGGGAACGTGTCCCCCCTGCCTGTTAATGTATGCCACCGTCTTCATGTTGTTGGATCTGACCAGAGGGTGGAGGCGCCTGAGCGCAATGTACATCGTCAGAAGTTCCAGGTAATTGATAGCAGTGTGTGGGTAAAATCACTTGGGAAGCCAAACCAGAAAAAAGCTGTATTATAACCTATCAAATTTTATTTGTCACATGCGCCGAATACAACAGGTGTAGACCTTACCGTGAAATGCTTACTTACAAGCCTTTAAGAAAATAGAGTTAAGAAAATATTTACTAAATAAACTAAAGTTTAAAAAATAAAAAAAGATTACAAAAAAAGTAACACAATAAAATAACAATGAGGCTATATACAGGGGGTACCGGTACCGAGTCAATGTGCGGGGGTACAGGTTCCTGGATGGCAGGAAGCTTGGCCCCAGTGATGTACTGGGCTGTACGCACTACCCTCTGTAGCGCCTTATGGTCGGATGCCGAGCAGTTGCCATACCAGGCGGTGATGAAACCGGTCAGGATGCTCTCGATGGTGCAGCTGTAGAACTTTATGAGGATCTGGGGACCCATGCCAAATCTTTTCAGTCTCCTGAGGGGGAAAAGGCATTGTCGTGCCCTCTTCACAACTTTCTTGGTGTGCTTGGACCATGATAGTTTGTTGGTGATGTGGACACCAAGGAACTTGAAACTCTCGACCCGCTCCACTACAGCCCCGTCAATGTGAATGGGGGCGTGTTCGGCCCTCCTTTTCCTGTAGTCCACGATCATCTCCTTTGTCTTGCTCACGTTGAGGGAGAGGTGGTTGTCCTGGCACCACACTGCCAGGCCTCTGACCTCCTTCCTATAGGCTGTCTCATCGTTGTCGGTGATCAGGCCTACCACCGTTGTGTCGTCAGCAAACGTAATGATGGTGTTGGAGTCGTGCTTGGCCATGCAGTCGTGGGAGTACAGGAGGGGACTAAGCACGCGCCCCTGAGGGGCCCCCGTGTTGAGGATCAGCGTGGCAGATGTGTTGTTGCCTACCCTTACCACCTGGGGGCGGCCCGTCAGGAAGTCCATGATCCAGTTGCAGAGGGAGGTGTTTAGTCCCAGGGACCTTAGCTTAGTGATGAGCTTCGTGGGCACTATGGTGTTGAACGCTGAGCTGTAGTCAATTAACAGCATTCTCACATAGGTGTTCCTTTTGTCTAGGTGGGAAAGGGCAGTGTGGAGTGTGATTTGAGATTGCGTCATCTGTGGATCTGTTGGGGCGGTATGCGAATTTGAGTGGGTCTAGGGTTTCCGGGATAATGGTGTTGTGAGCTATGACCAGCCTTTTAAAGCACTTCATGGCTACCGGCGTGAGTGCTACGGGGCAGTAGTCATTTAGGCTGGTTACCTTCGCACAGGCACTATGGTGGTCTGCTTTAAACTTGTAGGTATTACAGACTCGGTCAGGGAGAGGTTAAAAATGTCAGTGAAGACACTTGCCAGTTGGTCCGCTCATGCTCTGAGTACATGTCCTGGTAATCCGTCTGGCCCTACGGCCTTGTGAATGTTGACATGTTTAAAGGTCTTGCTCACATCGGCTACAGAGAGCGTGATCACACAGTCGTCTGGAACAGCTGGTGCTCTCATGCATGCTTCAGTGTTGCTTACCTCAAAGCAAAAATAAAAGGCATTTTGCCCATCTGGTAGGCTCACGTAACTGGCCAATTCACGGCTGGGTTTCCCTTTGTAGTCCGTAATAGTTTGCAAGCCCTGCCACATCCGACGAGCGTCAGAGCCGGTGTAGTTGGATTCAATCTTAGTCCTGTATTGACGCTTTCCCTGTTTGATGGTTCCTCTGAGGGCATAGCGGGATTTCTTATAAGCGTCCGGTTTAGTGTCCCGGTCCTTGAAAGCGGCAGTTCTAGCCTTTAGCTTGGTGCGGATGTTGCCTGTAATCCATGGTTTCTCGTTGGGATATGTACGTACGGTCACTGTGGGGACGCCGTCGTCGATGCACTTATTGATGAAGCCTGTGACTGAGGTGGTATACTCCTCAATGCCATTGGATGAATACCGGAACATATTCCAGTCTGTGCTAGCAAAACAGGCCTGTAGCGTAGCATCTGCGTCATCTGACCACTTCCGTATTGAGTGAGTCACTGGTACTTCCTGCTTTAGTTTTTGCTTGTAAGCTGGACTCAGGAGGATAGAATTATGATCAGATTTTCCAAATGGAGGGTGAGGGAGAGCTTTGTACACGTCCCTGTGTGTTGAGTAAAGGTGGTCTAGAGTTTTTTCCCCTCTGGTTGCACATGTCACCTGCTGGTAGAAATTAGGTCAAATGGATTTAAGTTTGCCTGCATTAAAGTCCCCGGCCACTAGGAACACAGCTTCTAGATGAGCGTTTTCTTGTTTGCTTATGGCCTTATACAGCTCGTTGAGTGCGGCCTAAGTGCCAGCATCGGTTTGTGGTGGTAAATAGACGGCCACGAAAAATATAGATAAACTCTCTTGGTAGATAGTGTGGTCTACAGCTTATCATGAGGTACTCTACTTCAGGTGAGCAATACCTCGAGACTACCTTAATATTAGACATCGCACACCAGCTGTTATTGACAAATAGACACACACCCCCCACCCCTCGTCTTTCCTGACGTAGCTGTTCTGTCCTGCCGATGCACGGAAAACCCAGCCAACTGTATATTATCCGTGTCGTCATTCAGCCATGACTTGGTGAAACAAGATATTACAGTTTTTAATGTCCAGTTGGTAGGATAGTCTCGAATGGAGCTCATCCAGTTTATTCTCCAGTGATTACATGTTGGCTAATAGAACGGATGGTAGAGGCGGGTTATTCACTCGCCGGCGAATTCTCACAAGGCACCCTGATCTCCGCCCCTTGTATTTCCTTTTCTTCATGCAAATGACTGGGATTTGGGCCTTGTCTGGGAGCAATATTATATCCTTCGCGTCCGACTCATGAATGAAAAAATCGTCATCCAGTTCGAGGTGAGTAATCGCTGTTCTGATATCCAGAAGCTCTTTTTTCGGTCACAAGAGACGGTAGCATCAACATTATGTACAATATAAGTTACAAACAATGGAAAAAACACACAAAATAGCACAATTGGTTAGGAGCCCATAAAACTGCAGCCATCCTCTCCGTCGCCATTCTTCACCTATGTGTTTTGATAATTGCATTGTTTGCTCTATAACCTGTTAGTTCATATGCCTTGCCACCGTGATATATAGGCCTAAGGCCAAGACAATAAGAAGACACAGTGGCAGAATAAATTAAACCACACCTTTGTTTTATCACGAAACCGGAGAGCAACATCTGTCCAGTGGAGTCCACAATGCATATTGCATGTAACAAACAGCTACACAACCTACAGCATGGTCAATAAAGTTAATGTTTCTGACATTTTTGAACTACTAAACAACTATTGATTTTAGAACCACAGAGAGTTACCGGCACCATTTCAACTTCAACATTTAATCAAATCACCAGTCTAATACAGTGAAACCTAAAAGATACCAAAAACTATTTAGTCCAACATAAGCTAAATGTTATGTGGCTCTCCATGGTACTGATAGAAAAAACATGTTGACTCACCCTACTTGTAGAGAAACGCCAATGCCATCCTCCTTTCTTTCATGTTCCCGAAACAGTATGACTGTCAAACAGTACATGCTTTTAGTTTTTGTAGTCATTAAATGGTTGCTCGCTAGCCTAACTTCCTTTCATGGACAACGATTAGCCAGCTAGTTAACATTAGCCTACTACATCTAGCTACATACCGAACTTCCATCCGCTCAGGCCAGAGGCACAATGTATGAATTTATGGTTGGATCAGAATCGCTCTTATACCTATAGAATCTGCCTTTATTGCATTATTCGGAATGGCACCACAGGAGGCCCCTCTAAACAGCTCTATGGGTAACATGCTGGCATTTACTACTCTTCTAGCTAGACGTCTTATACTATATGTAAGTGGAAGGATCGGTTTCCTCCTACTTTTAACCATTGGATAAAGGAAGTTATGCAACAACTTAGCTAGAGAAAATACGCTACTCCGTTAGGGGATCTGCAATTACATTTTATAATATCTGGCAACCTTTTCTATCCTTTGTAGAAGACATGGACGGGGCTAATTTCACAACTCCATAAACCAACCCAAATTAGAATTTGTATTAAATGTATTAATGTATAATTTAAAAAATCTTATTTTTTATTTATGTTTTATTATATTATATATCATGCCTGCTTTAAGTCTGGTTTTGGGGTGGGGCTCTGTTAGAGCATGGGGGGTTGGGGTGGGTTTGATTTGGTTTGGTTTGGTAGGGGATCCGTGTGTGTTCTGCCCTCTACCTGTTCTGTCTGTTATCTGTATAATCATAAAAAATTCCAAAGAAAAAAACGTTTAAAAAATCGCTGTTATAATCATTGGCCAGTATGGAGAATTAAGTAAAACCACACGTCCAAATCCCTATCTTCGTCCATGGTTAATGTAGGAAAGGGCCAATTTTTGCTAGCTAGCTAGCCACCGGAGGACAACAACACAACGAGATGCAACAATTCAAGTTTTTTCTGTTAATGATGTTTGGTTTGATGTGATATGATTGGTGTGAAGCCATATCCAAGCTGGTTTCCCTTGACACTTTTTTTTTTGGGTGTTCCAGGACCATTCACAGTTGAGCTCACTCAGTTTAGCTAAACGCTGATTGGCTATTCTTGTGTAAAAAAAATGTCAAGGGAGGCCAAATGCTCGCTGGCTTCCCTTGCATTCAATGCTATGGGCGGCAACAGTATCATACTATTTTTGACCAGACAACATCAAATAGATGGGCTACATATACAGAGACAGAGGGGCGCTGTTACGCTTGCTTGGATGTGTTCTCCAGTGAGATACATTCAGCCTCTTGCGAATTGAAGGAAAATTATGAAACACAGTGAGATTAAAGATGAATTATTTTTTATTTTGCAATATTTTTCTTGGTACATTTTTTGGGGAAGCCTGGCTTCCCTTGGCATCCATGAATACACAACACTGATGCCGGGCACAACTCCAGTCCTCTGGGGCCTGATTGGTGTCACACTTTTGCCCCAGCCCCAGCAAACACCTGACTCCAATAATCAACTAATCATGATCTTCAGTTTAGAATGCAATTAGTTTAATCAGCTGTGTTTGCGAGGGATTGGGAAAAGTGACATCTCTCCGGCCCCCGGTGAACCAGTCTCCGGGATGCACAGACCGTATCAGCCGATCGGTTGTGAGCATTTTGAACATGTGAACTCTGAGGTGCTTGCTGAGGACACATAAGTCTAGAACGGGGTGTAAAGTCCCGACCCCTTTCCGGAACCAGGAAATACCAGCTGTACCAGCCGTCCTGGATCCGAAATAGGAACCACTCGGATTACACGCGTCTGGAGACTGGAGGATATTCCCTCCCTCAAAACGGGCACAGGCCTTGCGAACAGTCGACATGATGTGTCGTATAAATATTTAATTCAATAATAGTTAACTCAAAAATATCTCTCAAGAAACCGGAGCTTGTGAATTCAAGGATAGACTTTATTATAGCGCAACAAAGCCGAGCTGCTCCATGGAACATCTGTTTGCTTTGGCTACGAGCTCTCCTTTTATACAGACACAAGTGCATAGTTATGTTTATACATCCTACACAGTTACTCCCTTATATATACATGGTTAACATCTTTCGATGTCACGTCACCACCATCTTCCAAAGTCCATGTCCAAGTGCCATGCATAGTTTCCTTACAAAGGGCTAAGTGCGCTTCTCTAGGTGTAGCCTCTTTACACCCTATCATATTGGTGGCGTGACTCAGACACTTTCTTAAAAATGATATTCATACACACACTAAAGAACAGTTAAACACTGCATTGACTACATTCACTATTCAGGCATGCATCTGAATTACAAAGTATCAATCATGTTTACTATGTTTTACCTTTATAATTTCACAACATTTGTATTAGAAAATGATCTATATATTCCCGCCTTTGGGACTTTCAAAAGTCCCAATCAATAAAACAAAAGTTATCATAAAATGAATGTATGCATATACAGTGAGGGGGAAAAAGTATTTGATCCCCTGCTGATTTTGTACGTTTGCCCACTGACAAAGACATGATCAGTCTATAATTTTAATGGTAGGTTTATTTGAACAGTGAGAGACAGAATAACAACAAAATCCAGAAAAACGCATGTCAAAAATGTTATAAATTGATTTGCATTTTGATGAGGGAAATAAGTATTTGACCCCTCTGCAAAACATGATTTAGTACTTGGTAGCAAAACCCTTATTGGCAATCACAGAGGTCAGACGTTTCTTGTAGTTGGCCACCAGGTTTGCACACATCTCAGGAGGGATTTTGTTCCACTCCTCTTTGCAGATCTTCTCCAAGTCATTAAGGTTTTGAGGCTGACGTTTGGCAACTCGAACCTTCAGCTCCCTCCACAGATTTTCTATGGGATTAAGGTCTGGAGACTGGCTAGGCCACTCCAGGACCTTAATGTGCTTCTTCTTGAGCCACTCCTTTGTTGCCTTGGCCGTGTGTTTTAGGTCATTGTCATGCTGGAATACCCATTCACGACCCATTTTCAATGCACTGGCTGAGGGAAGGAAGTTCTCACCCAAGATTTGACGGTACATGGCCCCGTCCATCGTCCCTTTGATGCGGTGAAGTTGTCCTGTCCCCATAGCAGAAAAACACCCCCAAAGCATAATGTTTCCACCTCCATGTTTGACGGTGGGGATGGTGTTCTTGGGGTCATAGGCAGCATTCCTCCTCCTCCAAACACGGCGAGTTGAGTTGATGCCAAAGAGCTCCATTTTGGTCTCATCTGACCACAACACTTTCACCTAGTTCTCCTCTGAATCATTCAGATGTTCATTGGCAAACTTCAGACGGGCCTGTATATGTGCTTTCTTTAGCAGGGGGACCTTGCGGGCGCTGCAGGATTTCAGTCCTTCACGGCGTAGTGTGTTACCAATTGTTTTCTTGGTGACTATGGTCCCAGCTCCCTTGAGATCATTGACAAGATCCTCCCATGTAGTTCTGGGCTGATTCCTCACCGTTCTCATGATCATTGCAACTCCACGAGGTGAGATCTTGCATGGAGCCCCAGGCCGAGGGAGATTGACAGTTATTTTGTGTTTCTTCCATTTGCAAATAATCGCACCAACTGTTGTCACCTTCTCACCAAGCTGCTTGGCGATGGTCTTGTAGCCCATTCCAGCCTTGTGTAGGTCTACAATCTTGTCCCTGACATCCTTGGAGAGCTCTTTGGTCTTGGCCATGGTGGAGAGTTTGGAATCTGATTGATTGATTGCTTCTGTGGACAGGTGTCTTTTATACAGGTAACAAGCTGAGATTAGGAGCACTCCCTTTAAGAGTGTGCTCCTAATCTCAGCTCGTTACCTGTATAAAAGACACCTGGGAGCCAGAAATCTTTCTGATTGAGAGGGGGTCAAATACTTATTTCCCTCATTCAAATGCAAATCAATTTATAACATTTTTGACATGCGTTTTTCTGAATTTTTTTGTTGTTATTCTGTCTCTCACTGTTCAAATAAACCTACTATTAAAATTATAGACTGATCATTTCTTTGTCAGTGGGCAAACGTACAAAATCAGCAGGGGATCAAATACTTTTTTCCCTCACTGTACTTATTCTTAGCCTTGCCATCTGTGGTTATATTTTATAAGAATATATTCAGACCAATGTATCTTCCTCATTGTCTGACCCATCACGATGAGGACGAGGAGCCCAGTCAGGTACTGGGTACAAGTCCGGAAGGTTTCCCTCTAAACTAACCTCCAATTTTTGCTGTTGAGCTTTTTAACCATAACAGGCCCATCCACCCCCAGGGACAACACCATACAGACATTCAGGATTCCCAAATGGGCAGTCCTTTGGTCCTCCTTTAATGTTACAGGGCTTTCCATATTCATTAACATATCGTCCTGGAGATCCCTGAACAAGGTGTATTTCTTTGGTTGAATTATTAACAATTGTCTGTACAGTCATTTGCTTTACTGTGGTTTGGATCAAAAGTGACTTCAACAGAGGTAGTATACAGCAAAAAACCATTCCCATTACTACAAGTGCTATGCCTATCATGATTGCCATCTTTGTAAACATTGCTCCCCACTTTCCCAAAGTTAAGTCCATCCAATCCCAAGTGTAAGCGTCATGCCCAGCATCGTCCTTAACTTATTTTCGTAGTCCTTTGAGCTTATTCATTGTTTCAGTGAATGAACCATCCGGGGAAGTGTTATTAGGAATTAAGGTACAACATTCATCCCCAAACATAACACAAACTCTACCTTTTTCTGCCAACAGACAGTTTAAAGCCTGCCTGTTCTGCGATGTCATTCTACTTGTAGCCTGTACTTGTTCTCCCAGAGCTGTTAACGCAGAGTCTGTGTAATTAATAAACCTTTGTTGGTTATAATAAATATAATTGATCCATTCTAGGTTTTTGTTAGGTGATATCCAGACAAATATTGATTCAAATCCGGCTTTTATTTCATCTCTTGCCTTGTATTCATTTGGAATTCCTCTAGGCTGACCTATTGAATCCAAATATACATTGGGGTCATGTTCATATGCTCTTTTTACCCTTTTATTATTATTCTGTGTGTTCTGGTTTGTTGTTTTTGCTACCTCCCATTCTGATATAACTACTTCCTGAAGCATTTGTACTCTAGCACATATTCTCTTCCAACCTCCAGGCAAAGTGGCTCTAATCCTTTGTTCTCCACATACCCAAAATAAATCTGCCACTGCCACCGATTGCTCCTCATAAGGAGAGATCAGTGGCAGTGATAGTGTCTGCTTCTCGCATTCCCCAGGGTCACCAGGCCTCCCATTTAGTAATTATCACCACAGTGCTTGACCCTGCTGCCTGATAGGTTGCTCTTCGAGGGGTGTCTGCGTTCCAAGAGATATCGTTGTCTAAATGCCATGTGGTTTCACACTTTCCCATAACTTTTCCCAAATCATGTTCCCCATTTTGTTTTGTTGTAGCATTCATACTCCTGCTCATAATCTATTCGATATTTCTCTGGTGTTTCCATTTTTCTTGGTTCTATTCTGACATCTAACTTTTTACACCACTCCCCCCCATCCTGCTTGATTATAGTATTTGTGGTGGTCAGAACTTCCTAAGAAGGATAAGCATTCTGCAGGGCAATAGGGTCTTTCTGATCTTTTGAGGTGACATAATCTTTGTTTAAAGTCAGCACAGTCCCTGTGGCTATGTGGACTTGGTATTGCTATCAATTCCTTTAATGGGTAGGGGGCGCATACTAGACAATTTGTTTTCTTATTAATTATTTTAGCTGAATACTGTGCCCTTCTGTATCAATAATTTTGTAATGCTCCCCCCCATAGTCTCAGTTTTGTTGGTGCTGTCATTATTTCCGGTATTACTGCTGGGGCTGAGCTAGATTGTTTATTTTCCTGGTTTCCCCAATTAGTCTAAGATTCCCATACATTTTGAAAGAACCAAGTTGATTCTGTTGTTTCTAATTCTTTCTTTATTGATTTAGTTGTTACAACAATTGACGGTCCTTGGGTGATTGCCATAGTTACATTAACTGTCCCTATTTCTCCTTCCTGTCTAGGTTGACGCGTGGGAACAGGAGTAATATCGATCGTTGTTATATTATTCCCTTCTGACCATTTAGTGCTAACTATTTCCAAAACATACTTTGCATCATTTTCTTGTGTCAACTCCTCTAAGGTAATTTCCCAAGTGGTGTCTCCTTTGTTAATTTCTATTTGACAGCCATATTCATCCCAAATTTCTTCTCCTATTGTTTGATGATTAGCCCACCCACAAAGTGATAGTTCTGGTAGAGGTTTTATCCTCTGTATTGAAAAGGATCTTTGAGTTTCTGTAACTGTCATTTCTTGGGCTGGAATAAAAATACTAGTTCGAGCTGTTTCCAATGGTACCTGCTTTTTTATTCTATTTTTTATTCTAGCTTCAGGGGCCAATTCCTTAAGTACTGGTGAGATCATAAGATGTTTGGCTTGTTGTATATCCATTATTTTTGCATACCTATTCCCTACAAGTTTTCCATTTTTATTTGTTTTTGGGTTAACTTCCACACAATGATTTTTTTTGCATTTTATTTTAAACATTGCATATCCTTCTATCTGACATCTACCTAGTCTAGGCCAGCCTGTGTACAATATTTGGTCTCTGTTCACAACAGATACTCTTCCTGGTTCAGTAAGGCTATCTCTAGAATACTGTATAGTTGTGGGCAGACTCACTACCAACTTTCCTAGGTTAACTGCTATTAGTGTTAGAGCAATTACACAACTCTTCAGTTGTTGGGGACCATAAGAGGGCAGAGAAGTCAATTGTAGGGAAGTCACTTTCCTCAGTGACAGGGGAGTCACTTTCTTCAATGGCGGAGAAGTCACTTTCCTCATTGGCGGGGAAGTCACCTCCCTCAATGGCAGAGAAGTCACTTTCCCCTCCATCTCCTGTTGTCCCTCCATTACCTGGGTCATTGCTTGTGCTTGGGGCATCTGCCATAGCAGGTATCCTATTAGCAGTATTCCCCACACCATCAGGCCCCACTTCCCGACTCTCCAGATTTTCAGGAGGGAGTGCCTGCTGTCCTTCGACGTTGGTGCTGAGACTCGTGCTTGCTTCTTCCTCTTGGACTCCGCCTGGTGCCTCGACATCCTCCGCTTCCTCATGGCTCGCTGATGGCAGGCCTGTTCTCTTCGGGAACCTGGTGCAGTGGTTCAGATGGCACCACGTTGTACTTCCTTCCACCTGTATCGCTGTGGGTGTCGCCCGGATCACCGTGTATGGTCATTCTCTCCTAGGCTCGTTCCACTTTCTGCGAAACACTCAGATGTAGACTTGGTCTCCTGGAATCACCGGTCCTGGCTCCTCTGGTCCAGGTTCCGGTTCTCACTTTATGTATAGCAGTTAGTTGTCTTACATATGCTTTAAGCTCCATCTCTAATTGTTCCAATGAGGGTCCTTTGTAGGGCCTTCTCAGAACTGGTACTGGCATGGGTCGACCCGTAAGCATTTCATGCGGGGTTAGATGTGTATTTTTGTTAGTTTGCATGCGATAGCTCATCAAAGCTAGTGGTACTGCATCCACCCAATTGAGCTTTGCACTGGTACAGATTTGATTCAGTTTAGCCTTGAGGGTTCCGTTTATTCTCTCAACCATTCCTTGCGACTGCGGGTGATACACACACCCCAGTCTTTGCTTAATCTTTAGCTGCTGTAATACTTGCTTCACTGTTTTCTGAATAAATGTTGATCCATTGTCTGAGCTAATTTCTGTTGGTATTCCAAATCTGGGTATTACTTCTCTGGTTAGAAATTTGATTACTGTCCCTGATCCTAGATCTGCTGATGGTACCGCCTCTACACATCTGCTAAATCTGTCTATGATCACTACCATGTATCTTTTGCCATTCACCTTTTTTATCATATCTACATAGTCCATGATTAAGTGTCGAAATTGTCCTTCTGGAACCGATATGTGCCCTATAGGCGTAGTTATTCCTTTTCGTACATTGTTTTGTGCACACACCTTACATTTTGTTAATGCCTCATCTATCATTGCCTGTAGATATGGTGACCAGTATCCCTGTTTTTCTATTTTCCTTATCACATCCCCCCTTGCGCAATGGTCAAAACCATGCGCATCAGTTATCAGTAGATTAAGCAACACAATGGTTGCTACTATGGTTCCTTCATGAGACCTCCATAGTCCTGTCGCATCTTTGGTGGCCCCTCTTTGGTGCCACATAGTCTGTTCGTAAGGTCCTGCCCTTTCCTGCATCCTAATTATATTATCTGGTTGTGGTATAGATTCAATAATGACCATTGGTGCCATTAACACTGGGATGGTGCATTTAGATGCCTTCTTGGCAGCTTCATCAGCTGCATTGTTTCATTTGATTATAAATCAATTTCCTTTCTTATGCGCCTGACATTTTACTATCACCAATTTTGTGGGGTACATTAACGCCGTCATTAATTCTACAATCTGCTCGTGGTGTTGTATGGGTGTACCATCACTTTTCCTAAACCCTCGTTGTTTCCAGACTTCCCCAAATAAATGACATACCCCATGTGCATATGCTGAATCAGTATAAATGTTAACTGTCTTTCGTTTTCCTAGTATGCAAGCCGCGGTGAGTGCTTTTAGTTCGGCTAACTGGGTTGAACATGGCTGTGGACAGTATTCTGCTATCACTTCTTTAAACTCCTTTCCTTGTTTTTGTACTACTGCATAGCCTGCATGATTTCCCATATGATCTTTATAACAGGACCCATCCACAAAATATTATTCTATATACTCTTCCCCCACATTAGACAACGGGGTTGACTCTAGGTCTGGTCTTAGTCGAGTAAACGTCAAGGAGTCTGCTACACAGTCATGTGCCTGTCCCTCAAACTCCAAAGGAATTCTTTCAGCTGGATTTACTGTACTTTCCTCTATTTGTCAGTTCTTCCAGCTGGAGTTGAGTCAGCTTTCTTTGAATGTCTCTCCCCTGTTCCATGAGTCTCTGTTCATCCTTTCTGTGTTTTTCTACTGCATGTATCACATGGTCACAGAATTCTTTGTGTGACTTTGAGGTTAGTTCTAACACATCCTCCAGCCTGCTTTTCACTGGTTGGGGCATGGCCTCTATTACTGAGTTTCGGAATAGGGTAGTCATTACTGGGTCCCCTTCTGGGTCTCGTTCTGTTTCCAGTCTCTATCGTTTAATCTGTTTGTGTAGGTAGGCAGCTGGATTCTCCGTTTCCCCCAGTGCCCCCCCTTTCAGTGACTTGGGGTCAATTCTCGCCGGATATTCCAGTCTCAGTGCTCGCCAGACTTCAGGGCGGTGTGAATCAAAGTCCATCCCGTCTCCTTGCGGGTCACTCACTTCTCTCCTCAGGTCACTGTTCCCCAGTATATCCTCCATTTTTGCCTTTCCTACCACCCTTGCCAACAGTGCCTTCAGATCCCCCACAGCCAGCAGTTTCCCCATGGTTTGTTCCTCAAAGGTCCTTATCCATTTTCCTGCCCCATCATGCAAATCTGGCAGACGGGCAACCAACCCTTCCAGGTCTTGCGATCCCCATGGAACATAATGTGCCTGGGTACCTTTTATTAAGATTGGATACTGCCCCTCATATTTTTCAGGTTTTTTCAGTGTTCTCCTATTCCGCACTCTTTCCTCCCTTACTTCTTGGTTGCAGGATCCCCATATTTCAGCCGCTGCTCCTTCTTCCTCCTCCTCTAGTTCCCTGTCCGTCTATTGTCTAACCCAGCTCTGCTCTCTCTCCCTTTCTTCCTTTTTCCTCAATTTTCTTGTCATTTTGTCTATTTCTCTTCCTATTAGTTTGTTTTGTTGCTTCAATATTTGTCATATCTTCATCCGGAGATTCCCCATCACCTTATTTTATCATCTTCATTCTTCCCAAGGCCTCCCTCAGCTCTCCATAGCAGTCCAATCTGTTTGGCTTTGTTTCTGCCCTTTGTTTGATTCTTCCTGCTTCTTTTGGGTCCTTTTCTCTCCTTCGGGAAGATGTAAAAGGAGTTATTTCTTCTTCCATTTCTATTTCTCCTTTAATTGATACTACTCCGGACACCTGTGGATATTGTCCACCGGTGTATGGTGGAGGTCCCATAGACCAATCCACTTTTTTGTTTGTTTTCTCGTAATCTTCTCTCAACATGTTTCTGGCTTCTTGTATGTTCTTTAGCAGTCCTTCTCCCTCTATTTGGCCATCCTCTTCTTTCCTGTATCTTTTGTTTTATAGTTTTTTATTAGTGTTTCCATTTCCTCACACACCGTGACGTCAAATGTTCCTCTCTCTGGCCATTTGGTGCCCATCTTCCTGGTGCGTTGTTCCCATTTTTTTGATGTTTTTGTTATTTCTCCCTTGTATAGGGGATACCTAGCACTCAGGATTTCTATCGCCGTTTTATTCATATTTATGGCCTGTATTTTTGAACTCCCCAATGCCAGTCCCAAGTTCAACCCTTGTTTTTTATTTATTTATTATTATTATTATTAGAATGTTATTTTTATTTTTTTGGGGGGGGGGATCTATTTTAATATTTGTCCTATTATTTGTTACCTAATTCCTTTTTATATTGGTACTTGCTTTTTCTCTTATTGTTAATCTGTTCATGTCTCTGATTATTTTAGCCAGAACTTATTTATCATAAACGTGTGTTTGGTTATTTCTTATATCTCCCGATGTTCACTTTTCTTTTGTGTGGAACACCTCATGAATCTTCCCCTTGCATATTTCTCCTATTTCCCAACCACTGAATATCTAGTTATCATAAATATATGTTTGTTTTTTCTCTTATCTTTCCTGATGTCCACTTTCTTTTGTGTGGACACAAGAAAAACGGTTTTATACAGGATTTGTTGTCTACCCATGCAGCCCTATCAATGCTACACTTCCATATGCTTTCCTAAGCGACCTGTCAATTTTAGCCCCCTTTCCTGATTCACTTCCTCAACACAGGAAAAAAGGTATTATACAGGATTTTTGTCTATCCATGCAGCCCTATCAATGCTACACTTCCATACGCTTTCCTAAGCGACCTGTAAATTCAGCCCTTTTTCTGATTCACTTCCTCAACACGGAAAAAGCGGTATTATACAGGGTTTTTGCCCACCTATGCAGTCCTCTAAGCGATTCACTTCCTTAACACGCCTAGAGCGGTAACACTGTAGGACTTCTACCTATTTATTTTCTGATCGCCCAAGCAGATGGACAGCCGCCCGTGCCGAAGTGACCCAGACAGAGCGATCAGCAGGATGAATCAAATGCACCGACCGAACCGAACAGATGTCTCAGATGACCCACCAAGTGACTTAGATTATTATTGAATGCACGAATTGAGTGATCGACCCAACAAATTGACCGGACTGACCAGATGAGCAACCTGAATGAGACAGATGAAACATCCAACCCAATCACACCTGAATGAATCACAATGAGTCAGACAGAATGACCAGTTGGACGAACAAATGAATCAGACCAATTAGAACAAATGCCTCAGACGAATCAACCGAGTGGCACCGATGAGTACAAAACGAGTCAGACAAACCAATCGAATGAACCAAACGGATGTGATCATACTGACCAAATGACCAATTCAACCGAGACAGATAACACACCCAACCCGACCACAAATGAATGAACCCTACCGACCCAAGCAAACCACCCACCCGCTCGGACCGAGCAGATCTACTCTTACTTAAACTATTTTCTACGTATTGCAACCCTCGGGGCTTTTTATCCCTTTATCATTTAGCATGCATTTTAAGTTCAAATACATTTGGAGAGACCTACTTGGTGTACTGCAGCTGAGGCTGGGCCCCGGATCGAACCACACAAACTTTATACTATATAAGTAAGAACTTGGCTTACCTTTTTTAAGCGGCCGTTTGTATGGTCCGTCCAAGCCGTTTCACAGCCGCAGGTGTTCACCGTCTCTGGTCCCTGTTCTCAACTCCTGGCAAGCTCGCCATTTATGTCATAGAAATATTTAATTCAATAATAGTTCACTCAAAAATATCTCTCAAGAAACCGGAGCTTGTGAATTCAAGGATAGACTTTATTATAGCGCAACAAAGCCGAGCTGCTCCATGGAACATCTGTTTGCTTTGGCTACGAGCTCTCCTTTTATACAGACACAAGTGCATAGTTATGGTTATACATCCTACACAATTACTCACTTATATGTACATGGTTAACATCTTTCGATGTCACGTCACCACCATCTTCCAAAGTCCAAGTCCAAGTGCCATGCATAGTTTCCTTACAAGGGCCAAGTACCACACATATTTTCCTTACAAAGGCTAAGTGCACTTCTCTAGGTGTAGCCTCTTTACACCCTATCATATTGGTGGCGTGACTCAGACACTTTCTTAAAAATTATATTCATACACACACTAAAGAACAGTTACACACTGCATTGACTACATTCACTATTCAGGCATGCATCTGAATTACAAAGTATCAATCATGTTTACTATGTTTTACCTTTATCATTTCACAACATTTGTATTAGAAAATTATCTATAGATGAAGCTGCAGCAAATTGTAGCCTGTACCCCCGACTGTTCACATGATGCAGAGCAATATTGTGCATGGTCGCCATCTGTTGGAGCAGACTGCAAGCCTCCTGTCAAGTGCCATCTGAATGGGCGGGACCCCACCTTGTGGACTGGAAGAGATTGCTTATTTTTCCCTTTCCACCACTCTCGACCACCACGTGTCAATGTGGAGAAGATAAACTTTTCATTGCATCCACATGTGGGAGACGCAACCCTTTTGACACCCGTGAACACTGTGGAACTTTGGATTGACACAGCTGTGTTTATGCGTGAAGGTTTGCCTGAAGCCCGGTCCACTCTGGGTTTGGGGGCTCCAGCAATCAGTGACGTACCCCAATTGGCAGTGCCCCTTGGGGGTACTTCTGTCACAACGAGCCTGTGTCCCGGTAACCGTCTGGCACCCAGCGCTGGACCACACGCATTAAAAATAGACCCAGGGGAAAACCACTATCATGAGATTATCATACCCACCAGTCATAGGTACCGGTGCCATAGCACCTTGTAACCCAGCTGGAAGAGGGACGGACAGCTCTGAATCACAGACGCCTTCTGTGGTAACAGACAGGGGCGATTCGTAAATTAATCTAATGCCCAGGAATGAAACCAATCGCCTATAGAACCCATAACCTGTATCACCAAGCACCTTATAGGGACTAGTGAGCTACAGGCAGGAATCAGCACTGAATCCCAGTAATGAGCCACCTATGGGGAGGAGTGCCTCCTTGTGGACAGAGAGCGAATCACCCAATTTATTACTCTCACCCTGGAGAGATTGAGATCAGTGAAGGCTCCTCAGAGGAGGAAGGGAAGGACCATCCTCCTCAGTGAATTTCATAAAAATAAAAATTGCAAAACATAAAAAAAGTTATCCTTTTTAGATAAAACTATGCTAAATATATTCACATTTCACCAAATAATTTATTAAAACACACTGTTTTGCAATGAAGGTCTACAGTAGCCTCAACAGCACTCTGTAGGGTAGCACCATGGTGTAGCCGGAGGACAGCTAGATTCCGTCCTCCTCTTGGTACATTGACTTCAATACAAAACCTAGGAGGCTCTTGGTTCTCACCCCTTTCCATAGACTTACACAGTAGTTATGTCAACTTCCGGAGGACGTCCTCCAATCTATCAGAGCTCTTGCAGCATGAACTGACATGTTGTCCACCCAATCAAAGGATCAGTGAATGAATCTAGTACTGAAAGCATAAGCTACAGCTAGTTAGCACTGCAGTGCATAAAATGTGGTGAGTAATTGACTCAAAGAGAGAGAAAGACAATAGTTAAACAATTTCCAACAAATTCATTTCTTTAAAAATGGAAAAGCAAGAGTTTCATTTTTTTTCAGTTTCACTTACTTAGCTAGCAAATGCAGCTGTCACTGTCTGTCACCTCAAATTTGTCTCTCGACCTGTGTGCACCTACGTTGTAAACTTTCATTCATAGGCTAGGTTGTATAGGGAAAATTTGAGTATCATGTAGTAGCCTAAACCTATCGATATTACATTGAACTGGGTGAATGGAATATGAATCACAGTCATTCAATATGCTGTAATAGAAATAAGGCCATGCTCAATGAGAAAAAAATATCATCCTCCCTCATCATAAACGGCACTGACCGCCACTGATTGATATACCCCTTGAACACCATGAAACGCGCTGTAAGAGAGGGGACTTTAAACATGGACAAGCTTCCAAACTAAGTTGTGTTTCCGTGAGACTGTATAGCCTGGATGAAGCCCGTCCCCTAATGGACACAGGGGGCTCCAGCAATGGCTGACGTAGCACCCCGTTTGGCCGCAACCAAACGTGGAGCCACTGACGTCACAGTAATATTTTAGTGGAGAGGCTCACCGGTCGCTCAGATCCGTGCTAAACAAGAGCTACCCAAGCAATTCCACTGTTAGGAAGCCAGAATAGCTCGCCTCGGCAAGTTCGCTAACCTGGCTAGCACGCTATGCAGCTCTTGTTAGCTGAATCAAATCAAAGTTTATTGGTCACGTATACAGATTTGCAAATGTTATCCCAGGTGCAGTGAAATGCTTGTGTTTCTAGCTCCCAACAGTGCAGTAATACCTAGCAATAATTTTTAAAAAACAATACACACATAATCCAGATTTTTTTTTTAATGAGTTATATAGGATGAGGCCTGACTAGAATACAGTATATACATACTGTATAAAGTGCGTGAAACAGTATGTAAACATTATTAAAGTGATCAGTGTTAAATGACCTCATCTCTCCCAAATGGACATAATCTATTTTTCCCCTGACCCATCTGTCTATCTCCTCATTTGAATTCCATGCTGTCACAGTCACTAGCCCATTTAAGCTTAATATCCTTGTCATCTATCGCCCTCCAGGTTCCCTTGGAGAGTTCATCAATGAGCTTGACGCCTTGATAAGTTCCTTTCCTGAGGATGGCTCACCCCTCACAGTTCTGGGGGACTTCAACCTCCCTACGTCTACCTTTGACTCATTTCTCTCTGCCTCCTTCTTTCCACTCCTCTCCTCTTTTGACCTCACCCTCTCACCATCCCCCCCTACTCACAAGGCAGGCAATACGCTTGACCTCATCTTTACTAGATGCTGTTCTTCTACTAATCTCACTGCAACTCCCCTCCATGTCTCCGACCACTACTTTGTATCCTTTTCTCTCTCGCTGTCCTCCAACACTACTCACTCTGCCCCTACTCAGATGGTAATGAACCGTCGCAACCTTCGCTCTCTCTCTCCCGCTACTCTCTCCTCTTCCATCCTATCATCTCTTCCCTCTGCTCAATCCTTCTCCCTCCAATCTCCTGATTCTGCCTCCTCAACCCTCCTCTCCTCCCTTTCTGCATCCTTTGACTCTCTATGTCCCCTATCCTCCCTGCCGGCTCGGTCCTCCCCTCCAGCTCCGTGGCTTTATGACTCATTGCGAGCTCACAGAACAGGGCTCCGAGCAGCCGAGCGGAAATGGAGGAAAACTAGACTCCCTGCGGACCTTGCATCTTTTCACTCCCTCCTCTCTACATTTTCTTCATCTGTTTCTGCTGCTAAGGCCACTTTCTACCACTCTAAATTCCAAGCATCTGCCTCTAACCCTAGGAAGCTCTTTGCCACCTTCTCCTCCCTGCTGAATCCTCCTCCCCCTCCCCCCTCCTCCCTCTCTGTGGATGACTTCGTCAACCATTTTGAAAAGAAGGTTGACGACATCCGATCCTCGTTTGTTAAGTCAAATGACACTGCTGGTCCTGCTCACACTGCCCTACCCTATACGTTGACTTCTTTCTCCCCTCTCTCTCCAGATAAAATCTTGCAACTTGTGACGGCCGGCCGCCCAACAACCTGCCCGCTTGACCCTATCCCCTCCTCTCTTCTCCAGACCATCTCCGGTGACCTTCTCCCTTACCTCACCTCGCTGATCAACTCATCCTTGACCGCTGGCTATGTCCCTTCCGTCTTCAAGAGAGCGAGAGTTGCACCCCTTCTCAAAAAACCAACACTCGATCCCTCTGATGTCAACAACTACAGACCAGTATCCCTTCTTTCTTTTCTCTCCAAAACTATTGAGCGTGCCGTCTTTAGCCAACTCTCTTGCTATCTCTCTCAGAATGACCTTCTTGATCCAAACCAGTCAGGTTTCAAGAATGGTCATTCAACTGAGACTGCTCTTCTCTGTGTCACGGAGGCTCTCCGCACTGCTAAAGCTAACTCTCTCTCCTCTGCTCTTGTCCTTCTAGACCTGTCTGCTGCCTTTGATACTGTGAACCATCAGATCCTCCTCTCCACCCTCTCCGAGCTGGGCATCTCCGGCGCGGCTCACTCTTGGATTGCGTCTTACCTGACCGGTCGCTCCTACCAAGTGGCGTGGCGAGAAGCTGTCTCCGCACCACGTGCTCTCACCACTGGTGTCCCCCAGGGCTCAGTTCTAGGCCCTCTCCTATTCTCGCTATACACCAAGTCACTTGGCTCTGTCATATCCTCACATGGCCTCTCCTATCATTGCTACGCAGACGACACACAACTAATCTTCTCCTTTCCCCCTTCTGATAACCAGGTGGCGAATCGCATCTCTGCATGTCTGGCAGACATATCAGTATGGATGACGGATCACCACCTCAAGCTGAACCTTGGCAAGACGGAGCTGCTCTTCCTCCCGGGGAAGGACTGCCCGTTCCATGATCTCGCCATCACGGTTGACAACTCCGTTGTGTCCTCCTCCCAGAGTGCGAAGAGCCTTGGCGTGACCCTGGACAACACCCTGTCGTTCTCCGCTAACATCAAGGCGGTGACCCGATCCTGTAGGTTCATGCTCTACAACATTCGAGAGTACGACCCTGCCTTACACAGGAAGCGGCACAGGTCCTAATCCAGGCACTTGTCATCTCCCGTCTGAATTACTGCAACTCGCTGTTGGCTGGGCTCCCTGCCTGTGCCATTAAACCCCTACAACTCATCCAGAATGCCGCAGCCCGTCTGGTGTTCAACCTTCCCAAGTTCTCTCACGTCACCCCGCTCCTCCGCACACTACACTGGCTTCCAGTTGAAGCTCGCATCTGCTACAAGACCATGGTGCTTGCCTACGGAGCAGTGAGGGGAACGGCACCTCCGTACCTTCAGGCTCTGATCAGTCCCTACACCCAAACGAGGGCATTGCGTTCATCCACCTCTGGCCTGCTGGCTCCCCTACCTCTGCTGAAGCACAGTTCCCTCTCAGCCCAGTCAAAATTGTTCGCTGCTCTGGCACCCCAATGGTGGAACAAGCTCCCTCACGACGCCAGGACAGCGGAGTCACTCACCACCTTCCGGAGACATTTGAAACCCCACCTCTTTAAGGAACACCTGGGATAGGATAAAGTAATCCTTCTAAACCCCCCCTTACCCCACCCCACCCCCCAAAAACTAAACAAAAACTAAAAAACATTGTAAAGAGGTTATCCCACTGGCTATAAGGTGAATGCACCAATTTGTAAGTCGCTCTGGATAAGAGCGTCTGCTAAATGACGTAAATGTAAATGTAATTAGGCCTACCACTGTTGTGTCGTCAGCAAACTTGATGACTGAGTTGGAGACGTGCATGGCCATGTGGTCATGGGTGAACATGGAGTATTCCTTCTCTCACAGTTGAAGTGTACCTATGATAAAAATTACAGACCTCTACATGCTTTGTATGTAGGAAAACCTGCAAAATCGGCAGTGTATCAAGTACTTGTTCTCCCCACTGTATGTCTGTTGTCCAGGTGGGATAGGGCAGTGTGCAGTGCAATGGCGATTGCGTTGTCCATGGATCTGTTAGGGCAGTATGCGAATGTGGAGGTGATATGGTCCTTAACTAGCCTCTCAAAGTACTTCATGATGACAGAAGTGAGTGCTACAGGTCGATTAGTCATTTAGTTCAGTTACCTTTGCTTTCTTGGGTACAGGAACAATGGTGACATCTTGAAGCAAGTGGGGACAATAGTCTTGGATATGGAGAGATTGAATATGTCCGTAAACAATCCAGCCAGCTGGCCTGCAAATATGGGGGCGTGGGGGGTTCTACTAAGCTATATGGAATAGTTTTAAGAATATTTTTAATTTTAAGACCCCTTGACGTATAACCCATCCCCCCCATTATTTGATAACTTATTTTTGGCCTTACTGCTATTAGCCCATACAAAACGCATTGAATAACAGATTCACTACATGGAACAACAGATAGTCCCCCAAAAACATCTAAAGGAAGTTTGTTCTGAAGTGTCTGTCCTATATCTGAGAGATATAAGAAAGATCAGGAAACAATATATACTTTTTTTAAAACGTATTTAACCGCTTAGTTTTGCCACTAAACAGTCTCCATACAGACTTCCATTAATTTATTCCACTGGTACCAGGGGACCTTCAGACGAGTCTTGTGAGGCCTGTGGGCATCCTAGAGCAAAACAACCAACATGTACGTGTTTGTGAGAGTCTCACCTTTCCACAGGGGAGTCATATTAGTGTGTAGTGCAAACCGCTACAGACAATTTTGTGAGAAGACCGATTTTCGGGATGTGTTGATAGAGTTTCGGTAGAATTTTCCTCCGATCTCCTTTATTAATGTCCCCAGCTATATAAATGCGGCCTCAGGATATGCAGTTTCCAGTTTGTACGTAGTCCAGTGTAGTTCCTTGAGAGCCGTCGCCGTGTCTGCTTGGGGGGAATATATACTGCAGTGACGATGACCGAAGAAATTATCTCAGGAAGTAATGTGTTGGCATTTGATGGTGAGGTATTCCAGATCGGGAGAACAAAAGGACTTGAGTTCCTGTACGTTACCACAATCACACCATGATTTGTAATCATGAAACAAACCCAGCTAGCCTGGTCTTGAAAGTCCACGTAGAACCAGATCACAGAGGTGGGATCCGGACCCTTCTGGGAAGAGAGGCAAGCGGGTCTTAACCAAGGCAGACACAGGCAGTGGGGGGATAATATAAATAAATAATACCCACAGAACCTGGTCGGCCTCTCTTCGAGTAGCCTCGCGTAACCTTCAACAGAGCGCACAGGAGCCGGGAGATATTCGGCCCGACCAACGACCCAATCCATCTCCGCGTCCCGCAACTCAGACCCAGCTGAAGTACGGGCACCCGAGAGAGGAAGTCACTATCAGAAACACCAAGACCCCTAAAGAATGTTACACAATTGTCAAGAGAACCTGCGCTGCGGACTAGTAGGGGAACAGTGCCAGCCGTCCCCTAGTCTTACACACAAACTGATTCGAGCGAGGGCAGCCTGAGCATGCACAGACCCGAGACATACAGTATGAAAATGTATGCACTCACTAACTGTAAGTTGCTCTGGATAAGAGCGTCTGCTAAATGACTAAAATGTAAAAATGTAATACAAGACAGCAACGTGAGTATCTTCTAATTCATTGGGCATGGTCGAGAACCCGGCTTGTTAGCCTTTGTCGTTTCAGTTGCATTAGCCATCTTACTTGTTGCTATAGCCAGGCCAAGCAATTTCGAAGAATAATTTATGAGAATTATACAAACTTCAGGACACAATGTCCAGGTGGTGAGCACGCTTTACCACTAACGGACAGCTTAGTTGGCGCAACATGAGACAGTCTCTTATTCCAATTGTTTGTTTTAGTAGCTGAACAGTTCCTGTTCACACCGAGGTGAAGAGCGGAATAATTGAAGGAATTAACCCGAGCCTCACGCTTATCACCTGTGGAAGGCGGGGGTTCCAGCAAGGCTCGGATTTCATTGGCCTTGTCAGGCGTGATTGTAGATCCTTCAACCGAAGTCGCGAAAGTGCGACTCCCCATAGTATGTTGTACAGAAGTTGACTTACTGAAAGGGAACCTTTTCATCACGTATGGAAACAACATGGCTCTTTTCTTCGCAGGTTGATGTTTGTCATGAATCCTGGAGGCAGAACTGAGCGATTTCCCTTTAGATAGTCCAGCTGCAAAGTCAAAATTGGCTATATTGTAAAAAATTAATGAAAACTAAAATGTGCTTAATTTAAGGTTAGGGTTAGGCATCAGGGTTAGCAGTGTGGTTAGGTTTAAAATCAGATTTTATGACTTTGTGGCTGTGCCACCTTGTGACCACTCTGCAGAGCTGCCTCCAGAACAAGATTCATGACGAGAAACGCTAACCAGAACAGCTGTTGTTTCTGTCCTACCACCACCTCTCCACTGTTAGAACAGTTGGTTGTTTCTGTCCTACCACCTCCTCTCCACTGTTAGAACAGTTGGTTGTTTCTGTCCTACCACCTCCTCTCCACTGTTAGAACAGTTGGTTGTTTCTGTCCTACCACCTCCTCTCCACTGTTAGAACAGTTGGTTGTTTCTGTCCTACCACCTCCTCTCCACTGTTAGAACAGTTGGTTGTTTCTGTCCTACCACCTCCTCTCCACTGTTAGAACAGTTGGTTGTTTCTGTCCTACCACCTCCTCTCCACTGTTAGAACAGTTGGTTGTTTCTGTCCTACCACCTCCTCTCCACTGTTAGAACAGTTGGTTCTGCCAAACCCCAGCTATTAAGATGTCCCATTACATTTAAGCCCCTGTAAATAAGCACTCAACTAGATTCCTCTTATCGGTTAGCGTTTTTATGTGGCTGGCTGTGTAAGAGAGATGGACACTGTCATGGTCTACAATGAACCTCCTCTCACTCAGTTATCACAATTTAAGAATGTATTTGTAAATCAGTTATCACAATTTAAGAATGTATTTGTAAATCCTTAAATAAGTGCATGCCACAAGCGAGTCTACAGGAATAACAGGTGTGTGCTATGTAGCAACACTTAATGTACCTACACTGTCATTTCACTGTACCCATGGAACTACCATGTAATTGGATGGCATTAGGGACACCTATTGCGTATCACGGAAGTCTGTGAGTCTGACCTACACTTGGTTTGTTGTTTTTACGTAAAATGTTTATATAGTTTTTTAATCAAAGTTGAAGTTCTGATAGCTAAGGATTCCACAATGCGGTTAGCTTTTTCAGCTGGGACCGCAAGTTTTAATAATAATAATAATAATAATAATAAATTGTGACATAAAAGACTGTGAAAACACCAGGAAATCAACTCCAAGTGATTTTAATGTAAGAAATCTGTTCCCAAGTATTCTCACACATAATAGAGAGACACGTGATCGTATACAAATGTAAGCAAGGTTTAAAATGTTTTAGTCAAACGTTATCTATGTTTGGGCTTGTTGCGGACAATTTGCAGTCTACAAATTATTTGTAATTATGTTCCGGCCCCCCCGATCATCCGCTCAAGAAAAAATCGGCACGCGGCTGAATGTAGCTGTCCTAGAAGAACAGATCCAGCTATTAAACAGCTTTGCCCCGCTGGAGGCGGACATACCGGCCATGGAAGTCAGCTCTGATCCTGGGAGTACACCAACAGCACCATCCTCCACAGCTCAGCCATCCGCTGCTACTGGTACATGTGCGGTGAGTCAGGCTGGCATGAGTCGAAGCACGACCACCATTGTCGTGGGCAGCTTGATTGTGAGAGATTTTGGCCTGCCTAAGGCCTGTGTGCCGACCAAGGTCCACTGTCACCCAGTCGCCCATGTCCAAGACATCAACTCCCTCCTGCCCACAGTTCTAGCCAACTACTCTAATATTGGCACCATTATCACGCATGTTGGACTTAACGACATTCGCTTTTAGCAATCTGAGGAACTGAAGAAAGACTACAACATTCTCTTGAAGACCCTTGTTTGCACAGGGAAAAGAACAATCATCTCTGGCCCACTGCCATGCCATAGAAGGGGTTTGGAACGTTACAGTGGCCTTGCTGCCCAAACGAGTTCCTGAAGAAACTCTGCAAAGACAGGAATGTCTCCTTTTTGTGCCAATTTTGACTTGCTGTGGGAGCAACCAACACTCTTTAAAAGAGATGGGATGCACCCTAACTGCAGGGGTTCAGGATTATCTCCATCAACATAGTGAACTGCTTAAGATACTGACAGCCTGGGTTTGGTAGCACTCCAGTCCTCCCTGTGATAATAAGCAACAGAGGACATGGAAATCGTATTATATCCCAGAGAAATAGAAGTGCAGTGAATGTAAGTAACCTAATTTATGTTCCTTTAACTGGTAGCTCCGAGGGTATTATCTGCAATAATCATATGCACATAGAATTGAATTCCAAAACTGTCTGCCTTGGGAAGAAGCCCACTGTGGGCAGCCCACTCAGTACCATTGACTCAAATGTAAATGTCACTGACATGTCTACCTCGGATCAGCCTCAGAATAGCACTAAAAACAAACAAGCAACCCAGAAAATGACAGAAAATAGCCCATATTAACATACGTAGCCTGAGAAACAAGGTTAATGAAATTGACAACTTATTAACGTCAGAAAACATTCATATTCTGGCCATCTCTGAAACACACTTAGATTATTCCTTTTATCATGCAGTAGTAGCTCTACATTTTATATCATTTAGTCATTTAGCAGACGCTCTTATCCAGAGCAACTTACAGTTAGTGAGTGCATTCATTTTCATACTGGCCCCCCGTGGGAATCGAACCCACAACCCAGGCGTTGCAAGCGCCATGCTCTACCAACTGAGCTACACGGGACATAATGCCCTGAATCTATTCTACAATGCCCGGAAATCTGCCCCTTTTATTCTATGTACTCAACGCACTAGAAGATCAGTTCTTAAAGCCTTTAGCCGTATCCTTATTCTATTCCTCCTCTGTTCCTCTGGTGATGTAGAGGTTAACCCAGGCCCTGTAGCCCCCAGTATCACTCCTACTCCCCAGGCGCTATCATTTGTTGACTTCTGTAACCGTAAAAGCCTTGGTTTCTTGCATGTTAATGTCAGAAGCCTCCTCCCCAAGTTTGAGTTATTCACTGCGTTAGCACACTCTGCCAACCTTGATATTCTAGCAGTGTCTGAATCCTGGCTTAGGAAGGCCACCAAAAATTCAGAAATGTCCATGCCGAACTACAACATTTTCCGTCTAGATACAACTGCCAAAGGGTCGGAGTTGCAATATACTGAAGAGAGAGCCTGCAGAGCTCTATCATACTATCCAGGTCTGTGCCCAAACAGTTTGAGCTTTTACTTCTAAAAATCCACCTTTCCAGAAATAAGTCTCTCACTGTTGCCACTTGCTACAGACCCCCCTCAGCCCCCAGTTGTGCCCTGGACACGATATGTGAATTGCTTGCCCCACATCTATCCTCAGAGTTCGTACTGCTTGGTGACTTAAACTGGGATATGCTTAACACCCCGGCCGTCCTACAACCTAAACTAGATGCCCTCAATCTCACACAAATATCAAGGAACCTACCAGGTACAACCCTAAATCCGTAAACATGGGCACCCTCATACAGTGGGGAGAACAAGTATTTGATACACTGCCGATTTTGCAGGTTTTCCTACTTACAAAGCATGTAGAGGTCTGTAATTTTTATCATAGGTACACTTCAACTGTGAGAGACTGAATCTAAAACAAAAATCCAGAAAATCACATTGTATGATTTTTAAGTAATTAATTTGCATTTTATTGCATAATGACTTAATGACTTGGAGAAGATCTGCAAAGAGGAATGGGACAAAATCCCTCCTGGAATGTGTGCAAACCTGGTGGCCAACTACAAGAAACGTCTGACCTCTGTGATTGCCAACAAGGGTTTTGCCACCAAGTACTAAGTCATGTTTTGCAGAGGGGTCAAATACTTATTTCCCTCATTTAAAATGCAAATCAATTTATTGAAAAAAAATTCCAGACAATTTTTCTGGATTTTTTTGTTGTTATTCTGTCTCTCACTGTTCAAATAAACCTACCATTACATTTATAGACTGATCATTTCTTTGTCAGTGGGCAAACGTACAAAATCAGCAGAGGATCAAATACTTTTTTCCCTCACTGTATAGCCCCTGGTTCACCCCAGACTTCACTGCCCTTGACCAGCACAAAAATATCCTGTGGCGTACTGCATTAGCATCGAACAGCCCCCGCGATATGCAACTTTTCAGGGAAGTCAGGAACCAATATACACAAGCAGTTAGGAAAGCAAAGGCTAGCTTTTTCAAACAGAAATGTGCATCCTGTAGCACTAACTCCAAAAAGTTTTTGGACACTGTAAAGTCCATGGAGAATAAGAGCACCTCCTCCCAGCTACCCACTGCACTGAGGCTAGGAAACACTGTCACCACCGATAAATCTACAATAATGGAGAATTTCAATAAGCATTTTGCTACGGCTGGCCATGCTTTCCACCTGGCTACCCCTACCCCGGCCACCAGCTCTGCACCCTCCGCTGCAACTTGCCCATGCCCCACCCGCTTCTCCTTCACCCAAATTCAGATAGCTGATGTCCTGAAAGAGCTGCAAAATCTGGACCTCTACAAATCCGCAGGGCTAGACAATCTGGACCCTTTCTTTCTAAAATTAGCCGCAGAAATTGTCGCAACCCCTATTACTAGCCTGTTCAACCTCTCTTTCGTATCATCTGAGATCCCCAGAGATTGGAAAGCTGCCGCGGTCATCCCCCTCTTCAAAGGGGGTGACACTCTAGATCCAAACTGTTACAGACCTATATCCATCCTGCCCTTCCTTTCGAAAGTATTTGAAAGCCAAGTTAACAAACAGATCACCGACCATTTCGAATCCCACCGTACCTTCTCCGCTATGCAATCTGGTTTCCGAGCTGGTCATGGGTGCACCTCAGCCACGCTCAAGGTCCTAAACGATATAATAACCGCGATCGATAAAAGACAGCACTGTGCAGCCGTCTTCATCGACCTGGCCAAGGCTTTTGACTCTGTCAATCACCGCATTCTTATTGGCAGACTAAATAGCCTTGGTTTCTGAAATGACTGCCTCGCCTGGTTCACCAACTACTTCTCATATAGAGTTCAATGTGTCAAATCGGAGGGCCTGTTGTTTGGACCTCGGGCAGTCTCTATGGGGGTGCCACAGGGTTCAATTCTCGGGCCGACTCTATTCTCTGTGTATATCAATGATGACGCTCTTGCTGCTGGTGACTCTCAGATCCACCTCTACGCAGATGACACTATTTTGTATACATCTGGCCCTTCATTGGACACTGTGTTAACAAACCTCCAAACGAGCTTCAATGCCATACAACACTCCTTCCGTGGCCTCCAACTGCTCTTAAACGCTAGTAAAACTAAATGCATGCTCTTCAATCGAACGCTACTTGCACCCGCCCGCCCGACTAGAATCACTACTCTCGGCGGGTCTGACATTGAATATGTGGTCAACTACAAATACCTATGTGTCTGGTTAGACCGTAAACTCTCCTTCCAGACTCACATTAAGCATCTCCAATCCAAAGTTACATCCGGAATAGGTTTCCTATTTCGCAACAAAGCCTCCTTCACTCATGCTGCTAAACATGCCCTCGTAAAACTGACTATCCTACCGATCCTTGACTTCGGTGATGTCATTTACAAAATAGCTTCCAACACTCTACTCAGCAAATTGGATGTAGTCTATCACAGTGCCATCCGTTTTGTCACCAAAACCCCATATACTACCCACCATTGTGACCTGTACGCTCTCGTTGGCTGGCCCTCACTACATATTCGTCGCCAAACCCACTGGCTCCAGGTCATCTATAAATCACTTCTAGGCAAATCCCCGCCTTATCTTAGCTCATCGGTCACCATAGCAACACCGACCCGTAGTATGCGTTCCAGCAGGTATATCTCACTGGTCATCCCCAAAGCCAACACCTCCTTTGGCCGCCATTCCTTCCAGTTCTCTGCTGCAAATGACTGGAACGAACTGCAAAAATCTCTGAAGCTGGAGACTTATCTCCCTCACTAACTTTAAGCATCAGTTGTCAGAGCAGCTTACCGATCACTGCACCTGTACACAGCCCATCTGTAATTATCCCTCCCAACTACCTCATCCCGATATTGTTATTTATTTTGCTCATTTGCACCCCAGTATCTCTATTTGCACATCATCTTCTGCATATCTATCACTCCAGTGTTAATACTAAATTGTAATTATTTTGCTCTATGGCCTATTTATTGCCTTACCTCCATATCTTACTACATTTGCACACACTGTATATAGATTTTCTATTGTGTTATTGACTGTACGTTTTGTTTATTCCATATGTAACTCTGTGTTGTTTTTATCGCACTGCTTTGCTTTATCTTGGCCAGGTCGCAGTTGTAAATGAGAACTTGTTCTCAACTGGCTTACCTGGTTAAATAAAGGTGAAATAAATAAACAATTAAATTTAAAATTGTAAAAAGCTCTGGAGTACTTTAAATGAAATTCTAGGTAAAAAAGCAAACTCGACTCCATCCTTCATTGAGGCAGATGGCTTGTTCATAACAAACCCTTTGATATTGCCAACCACTAACTTTTTTGTTGACAAAATTAACAAATTTAGGCATGACATGCAAACAACAAATGCTTTGCCTTCATATTCATGCATAATGGACCAAAAAATGAAAGACAAGCACTTTGGTTTTGAGTTCCACAAAGCGGGTGTTGAACAGGTGAAGTTTTTTTGCTATCTATAAATAAGGACAAACCACCTGGTACCGACAACCTGGATGGTAAATGGCTGAGGTTGGTAGCGCAATACATTGGGACTCCTGTTTGCCACATCTTCAATTTAAGCCCTTCAGACATGGAGGGAGGCAAAGGTCATTCCGCTACCCAAGAATTGCAGAGCACCCTTTAATGGTTCAAACAGCTGACCGTCATCCTGTTACAAGTGCTTAGCAAACTTTTGGAAAGAATTGTCTTTGATCAAATACAAAGTTATTTCACAGAAAACAAATGAACAGACTTTCAGCATGCTTATAGGGAAGGGCACTCAACATGCTCGGCACTGACACAAATGACTGATGATTGGCTGAAAGAAATTGATAGGAAGAAGATTGTGGGAGCTGTTCTGTTAGACTTCAGTGCTGCTTTTGATGTAATTGATCATAACCTATTGCTGAAAACTTCAGAGAGTTACCTATCTAATACAACAGAGGGTTTTCGTTAATGGAAGCCTCATGAAAATTCAGTTGAGTGTGGTGTGCAGCTGGCTAAGGCCATTATTGTTTTCTGTTCGCTGACGACTCAACAATATACACTTTGGCTGCAACAGTAAAATAAATAACTGAAACCCTTAACGAAGAGCGCCAGTCAATTGTATAATGGGTAACTAGCAATAGGCTGGTGCTAAATATCTCAAAAACTAAAATCATAATTTTGGGGACAAATCCCTCGCTCAACACTAAACCTAATTTATATCTATTATTGAATAATATGGCGATGGAGCAAGTTGAGGAGACTAAACTGCTGGGTGTAACCCTAGATAGCAAACAGTCATGGTCCAAACATATACACTTAATGGTTGCTAAAATGGGAAGAGGTCTGTTCATGATAGGGCGTTGCTCCTAGTTTTGTTGCACCTGGACTACTGCCCAGCTGTGTGGTCATGTGCGACAAATAGGGACATAGGTAAATTGCAGTTGGTCCAGAACAAAGAAGCACATATCGCACATATACAGTTGAAGTCGGAAGTTTACATACACTTAGGTTGGAGTCATTAAAACTTGTTTTTCAACCACTCCACACATTTCTTGTTAACAAACTATAGTTTTGGCAAGTCGGTTAGGACATCTACTTTGTGCATGACACAAGTAATTTTTCCAACAATTGTTTACAGACAGATTATTTCACTTATAATTCACTGTATCACAATTCCAGTGGGTCAGAAGTTTACATACACTAAGTTGACTGCCTTTAAACAGCTTGGAAAATTCCAGATGATGTCATGGCTTTAGAAGCTTCTGATAGGCTAATTGTCATAATTTGAGTCAATTGGAGGTATACCTGTGGATGTATTTCAAGGCCTACCTTCAAACTCAGTGCCTATTTGCTTGACATCATGGGAAAATCAAAATAAATCAGCCATGACCTCAGAAAAGCAATTGTAGACCTCCACAAGTCTGGTTAATCCTTGGGAGCAATTTCCAAAATGCCTGAAGGTACCACGTTCATCTGTACAAACAATAGTACGCAAGTATAAACACCATGGGACCACGCACCCGTCATACCGCTCAGGAAGGAGACGCGTTCTGTCTCCTAGAGATAAACGTACTTTGGTGCGAAAAGTGCATATCAATCCCAGAACAACAGCAAGGACCTTGTGAAGATGCTGGAGGAAACAAGTACAAAAGTATCTATATCCACAGTAAAACAAGTCCTAAATCGACATAACCTGAAAGGCCGCTCAGCAAGGAAGAAGCCACTGCTCCAAAACCGCCATAAAAAAGCACGACTATGGTTTGCAACTGCACATGGGGACAAAGATCATACTTTTTGGAGAAATGTCCTCTGGTCTGATTAAACAAAAATAGAACTGTTTGGCCATAATGACCATCATTATCTTTAGAAGAAAAAGGGGAAGGCTTGCAAGCCAAAGAACACCATCCCAACCGTGAAGCACGGGGGTGGCAGCATCATGCTGTGGGGGTGCTTTGCTGCAGGAGGGACTGGGGCACTTCACATAATAGATGGCATCATGAGGAAGGAAAATTATGTGGATATATTGAAGCAACATCTCAAGACATCAGTCAGGAAGTTAAAGCTTGGTTGCAAATGGGTCTTCCAAATGGACAATGACCCCAAGCATACTTCCAAAGTTGTGGCTTAAGGACCACAAAGTCAAGGTATTGGAGTGGTCATCACAAAGCCCTATAGACATTTGTAGGCAGAACTGAAAAAGTGTGTGCGAGCAAGGAGGCCTACAAACCTGACTCAGTTACACCAGCTCTGTCAGGAGAAATGGGCCAAAATTCACCCAACTTATTGTGGGAAGCTTGTGGAAGGCTACCCGAAACGTTTGACCCAAGTTAAACAATTTAAAGGCAATGCTACCAAAAACGAATTGAGTGTATGTAAACTTCTGACCCACTGGGAATGTGATGAAAGAAATAAAAGCTGAAATAAATAATTCTCTCTACTATTATTCTGACATTACACATTCTTAAAATAAAGTGGTGATTCTAACTGACCTAATACAGGGAATTTTTACTAAGATTAAATATCAGGAATTGTGAAAAACTGATTTTAAATGTGTAGGCTATGTGTGACGTTTTACATTTATGTAGTTCAGTCCTTGAATAATAATGTTCTGTACTATGTATTATGTCATGTTTCATGTGGACCCCAGTAAGAGTAGCTGCTGCTTTTGCAGAGGCTATTGGGGATCCTAATAAATACCAAATATCAAAGTGGAACAACTATTTTTATTAGAAGAATGTCCATCATTTAATGTATGTATTTTTGTTACGATTTCCCTTATACTATTTGCTGTTTTGAATGACAATGTTTATGATAAGGTGTGTAAACACTGCAAGCTGTATCTTTATTGCAATACACACCATTAGGACCTATCAAAGGACCTGGCAGGTAAGGAATGACTGACTCTTCTCTTCACAGGGATTCAGACTAATGATATTCTGTCACCAGCTCTGTATGGAGAGGCAACACAATTAAGCATTCTGTTGGAATGGAATGTCAATCTATAGACAGACTCATGTTTAATAACCACTAATATCACTGTGTCCCCCATCTGCTGTACACTTTCAGTGTACTGAATCACAGCTTAAAGGCTCTATTGCTTTAATTGATTTTCTAAATGTCTTGTTTGCGATAGACAAACATCATTCCACCCAATTACCTCCTTGATGCTTGCCTTCAGTGCATCCAGTCAGATGCATGGTATTTCTGTTCCTTGTTCCTAATCGTTCTGTTTGCTTGACAATCATCTGGTACTTGTCCGTTCCTTCTCTAGAACGTATACTACACGAACACACAGCAGCTACACCTGGGGGTCCTGAGCCCCACCATCGATGACGACGACAACAAGTGCCTGGTGGATGTGAACAGTCGGCCGCGGCTCCTGGAATGCAGCTACGCCACAGCCAAGCGCATGAAGCTCGCCTGGCAGTTTACTCAGGTAAAGGCAACTCCTCTCTTCTCTCATGATGGGTAATGAATCAGTCACAAACAAAGTCACAAATGTGGTAGATGAACCAGGCTAATAAGGCACTGCACTGGGATGTTGAGCATTTGAAGAAGAGGAGCAGATGTGAAGAGTGAGTTGAGTGTGTGGTTCACCGGCCTGCACTCAAGTGGCCTTGATTCTCATTACGGAGTGTCACAAAAAAGCATCAGCCCCATATGAAAAGCCATAGTGGATCATTGGACCCTGTCTCATTAAGCATGTTAGACCCTCTCCGTGGAGAACAATGAACATCGCCTAACGACTCTGTGTCTTCTCCACTGCAGACGATGGCATTAAATCTCACCCTATTTAGGCCTAATGTCACCCTGCTGTCAAAAAATCACATGCGAAATTTACTTCTTTGTCCTTTTATATCTTTGAGAGCATCACCATTAGGCGTTCCTCAAGGTTCAAATAAGGGCCCCTTCATTTTTTATAGTTGAAAGGAAGCGGCCAATCAGGAGCTGTGAATTATTGATAAGTGATCTTTTGAAATATTGAACTGTGTTTGACCCTGAGTGAAGAGTTGAAGAGGGAAAATGCATTGTAAATCTGAGAGCCCACATCTAAAAGTAAAAGAATGGAATTAAGATATAAAGAAACATTAGGACGAGCAATGTCGGAGTCCGGAGTATATGTATGTATGTATTTATGTATGTATGTATGTATGTATGTATGACACTACCGGTCAAAAGTTTTAGAACACCTACTCATTCAAGGGTTTTTCTTTATTTTTACTATTTTCTACATTGTAGAATAATAGTGAAGACATCAAAACTATGAAATAACACATATGGAATCATGTAGTAACCAAAAAAGTGTTAAACAAATCAAAATATATTTTATATTTGAGATTCTTCAAATAGCCACCCTTTGCTTTGATGACACCTTTGCACACTCTTGGCATTCTCTCAACCAGCTTCATGAGGTAGTCACCAAGAATGCATTTCAATTAAGAGGTATGCCTTCTTAAAAGTTAATTTGGGTATACAGAAGATAGCCCTATTTGGTAAAAGACCAAGTCCATATTATGGCAAGAATAGCTTAAATAAGCAAAGAGAAACGACAGTCCATCATTACTTCAAGACATGAAGGTCAGTCAATACGGATAATTTCACGAACTTTGAAAGTTTCTTCAAGTGCAGTCGCAAAAACCATCAAGCGCTATGATGAAACTGGCTCTCATGAGGACCGCCACAGGAATGGAAGACCCAGAGTTACCTCTGCTGCAAAGAATAAGTTCATTAGAGTTACCAGCTTCAGAAATTGCAGCCCAAATAAATGCTTCACAGAGTTCAAGTAACAGACACATCTCAACATCAACTGTTCAGAGGAGACTGTGTGAATCAGGCCTTCATGGTCGAATTCCTGCAAAGAAACCACTACTAAAGGACACCAATAAGAAGAAGAGACTTGCTTGGGCTAAGAAACACTAGCAATGGACATTAGACCTGTGGAAATGTGTCCTTTGGTCTGGAGTCCAAATTGGAGATTTTTGGTTCGAACCGCCGTGTCTTTGTGAGACGCGGTGTGGGTGAACGGACGATCTCTGCATGTGTATTTTCCAGCGTAAAGCATGGAGGAGGTGGTGTTATGGTGTGGGGGAGCTTTACTGGTGACACTGTCTGTGATTTATTTAGAATTCAAGGCACACTTAACCAGAATGGCTACCACAGCATTCTGCAAGGATACGCCATCCCATCTGGTTTGGGCTTAGTGGAACTATCATTTGTTTTTCAACAGGACAATGACCCAACACACCTCCAGGCTGTGTAAGGGCTATTTTTCCAAGAAGGAGAGTGATGGAGTGCTGCATCAGATGACCTGGCCTCCACAATCCCCCGATCTCAACTAAATTGAGATGGTTTGGGATGAGTCGGACCGCAGAGTGAAGGAAAAGCAGCCAACAAGTGCTCAGCATATTTGGGAACTCCTTCAAGACTGTTGGAAAAGCATTCCAGGTGAAGCTGGTTGAGAGAATGCCAAGAGTGTGCAAGGCTGTCAAGGCAAAGGGTGGCTATTTGAAGAATCTCAAATATAAAATATATTTTGATTTGTTTAACACTTTTTTGGTTATTACACGATTCCATATGTGTTATTTCATAGTTTTGATGTCTTCACTATTATTCTAACATTTTGAAAATAGTAAAAATAAAAAATTAAACTGGAATGAGTAGGTGTGTCCAAACTTTGGACTGGTACTGTATACATTCTATATATGTGATGGGATGTATACACATTATGGACAGTATGTGGAGACAATATATAGTATATCTGAAGAATACATGGATAGAATAGTATATGTACAGCAATAGTTGAATAGGATGGACTTGACTAAAATACAGTATATACATATGAAATGGGTAAAACAGTATGTAAACATTATTAAAGTGACCATTGTTCCATTTATTAAAGTGACCAGTGTTCCATGTCTGTGTACATAGGGCAGCAGCCTCTAAGGTGCAGGGATGAGTAACCGGGTGGTAGCCGGCTAGTGACAGTGACTAAGTTCAGGGCAGGGTACTGGGTGGAGGCCGGCTTGTAATGCCTATTTAACAGTCTGATGGCCTCTGCCGGCCGCGACTTGAAGCAGCCTCTGGGATAAGTTCAATCGCCTTGGACGGTACGAACAAATGATCCAATTTAGGAAAGTCGCATTCCTGGTCTAAATGCTGGTGAGTTACCACCCCTCTGATATCTTTCTGGCTGTATGTAATAATGCAAAGAACGTTTTGGGCTAATAAAGTGAGAAATAACATTTTGAAAAAGTTGCTTAGTAGCCTGAAACAAGGCAGCCATGCATATCGGCGCCATCTTTCCCATCTTTCCCTAGAGCTGCTCAGCTGGAAACAAGTCACACCTCAGCAGGAATGCTCAGCAATTAGGGCTATCAAATTATTATAAAAAGTAATCATGTTAATCGCATTGTATTCTGTAGTTAACTATGATTAATCGAGAACAAAGAAAGTATCGCCAAGAAAAGCTTAGTTGAAAAATGGGTGCCAGAGCTTTCCATTAGCTAAGCTGTAACAGGTATGGAGGATCACATATCACGTTACAATTCTGTATAAGTCACAAGCTGCTACTATTAGAATTTGGTTCATTAGCTTCAATCTTTTGACCTTAGAACTACAACAAAAACAGTACCTAAATTAAATGGATGTCCTGTTGTGTTCTAGAGTTGAATCTAGAGGAATTCAGCCATTGCATTCTAAACATTCTCGTTTGGTTCGCTAGCTAGCGTTAGCATAACTAGCTAGCTACTTCTGTGAAATTAAGTATTTGCTGTTATCGAAAGAAACGCCTGGGAATGTGTTTATGGTTGAACTTTCTGTAAGTTTTCCATCAAAATAGTTGTTGCTCAAAGCTGCGCGCATAGTGGATGTTTTGGCACCACAGTGAGACAGACCGCCCTACAGCTGCTGCTACTTGCCAACTAACCTCATTCCCAGGCTATCGCATATAAGCCTGGGATATCAACGATTCAAAGTTTGCCTTAGTAGGAGTGACCATAGAATTCTATTGGAGTGACCTACTTAGTAAAGTATTTGTCATTTAATTTGAGCGAATCAGTTGACAGCATGGCATTTGCAATGCCAGGGTTGTGGGTTCGATTCCCACAGGGGGTATGAAAAAATAAATAATAATGTATGCACTAACTAACTGTAAGTCGCTCTGGATAAGAGCGTCTGCTAAATGACTAAAAATGTAAATGTAAAATGTAAATTACTGTTGTGGGAGATGATTGGTTGGTATATTAAGCCGATTAAGGCAATGCATATGTAATAATAATAATAAAGTGCCATTTAGCAGACGCTTTTATCCAAAGCAACTTACAGTCATGCGTGCATACATTTTTGTGTATGGGTGGTCCCGGGAATCGAACCCACTACCTTGGCGTTACAAGCGCCGTGCTCTACCAGCTGAGCTACAGAGGACCACCATATGTGCTGGGAGTTTCTCCCGGTATTCCTGTATTGGCTAACAAAGTTAGACTTTTCGGTCTACCAGATTCTTTGCACATTTGGGCTGAAGTTTCTGGGAACTAAATTACTTGCTGACCAATAGCTGAACACGTTGTGTGTTGCACTTAAAAAGGGTCTGTGAGGAAACCCTGATTTTTGGGTGGAAAATGGAGACTTGATTAAATGTGGTAATAAAATTGCTGCCGTTAAACATTTAAATAGTTAACGCATTAACTTTGACAGCCCTATCCGCAAAATGCATAATTTACTACCACAGCTGCTCCAGCCTCCTTCTACCCTACACAGACGGTTCAAAAAACGATGTTTTCAGAAGAATGTTGTTTTTATCTATTCATATCAAATGCTCTCTGCTGAGAACTCATACTGATATAATACTGCCATCTAAAGACCCATTAAGTTTCTAACATGTACACAATTTCCATTTGTGAACATTGGCTACCTACTATGACCGAGCCAGTGCAATTGAGAATGATAAATTGAAAAAAGGTTTCCCACCTTCTATTGTACCATAAAATAAATAGCTGTTTCATGAAAATCAGTGTGTAGACAGTTTTTGTGCCTGTAATTTATGACTCTACTTTCAGACTAGAAGTAGATGGTACACAGTGTGACATTTCCAAGTTCATAGACTCCCTGATTCCCGAATCGAGCGCAGGTCACATAGGCCTCACAACCTTCAAAGCCAGATGAATTTCAGTTTCTACTTAGGATAGCAAATCAATATTTTGATTTGGCCCACTCAGGAGATTGAATGAGCGATTGTTGTATGGAGAGGAGAGCAGAGTTGGTCCGGTGCCAGAGGTAAAGTCCATCTCAGACCCTCTCCCCTGGGATCAAGGAAAGAGCACACTCCTGAGCACACTGCACTGGAGGAGTAAACACAGGTCTTACGCACACAGAAAACTAATACCCACTCATGTGGAGGAGTTGACATAAATGCAAAAAGATGAGTGCAGGATAAACAGTCTCTGCAATAATTCATTCATATCTGAGTGAACAGATTAATTAGGAATCAAATTAAATTCATTATCTAAGGAATTTAGATTTAGGGCCCTCTGGTATTGGAGTTCAATAGTTACTGTCTGGGCACAGTAGTCTGTAGCAGCATAAATTACTAGCTGCACTGCTGAGAGATGAAAATCTAATGTAATTTGTTTCAGATTTAACAGCAATATGCAATCATTGAATTGTTTTGCATTTGTTAACCATTGTGAACCTGCCTTATGTTTTGCAGATGACAGCGTTATCATCAATGTAATATTTATAGAAACCCTTCTAATAACGCACTGAAAAAAGACAGTTAAAAACATACAGTATACTATTAAAATGATCACAACAAAACAATCTACTTTCAATGCTAAAATCAGTTTTATTTGGTATGCAGGTAAGGAACCTTCAGCGGATCAGTCTTTTCACATTCAAGATGAAAGATAAAGATGAAACCCAACAGCAACAGCCACAGCATGGTGGGAACTCTGCTGTAAGGGATTACACCCAATCCCAATATATCCAGTCCCTCCTCGACTTGGGCTAAAACCACCTTTCACCTGTGGGACCTCTGCCATGCGGTACACCTAAAAGACAATACAACCTTTTTATGAGACTCCTACAGTGGCAACATGAGCCATGAAACGGACATCTGAATGATGGGGGTAACAGTTCTGTGACTGTCACTGATCTGCTCTCCATGTCCACGTCTCCTCACTGTTTTGATGAGCCTTATGGTAGACAGCAGGAGGTGAGCGGTGTCTTGGCCAGGTTTGGGGCTCACCACAACCAGCTTAGGGCTGGTGCCGGTCCGTAGTATGACCACAGGCTGGTCCAGGGAGAAGCAGAGGAAATAAATCCTGCCCCTGACCAGCCAGAGAGACACAGGGAACATGTTGTAGGAGCCAAGACAGAATTAATTGGGGTTGCAAAGAAAAAGTAGAGTCAATGTACCTGGCCAGCGGCATCTCCTGAGGGTAGGTCAAATATTGTTGTTTTTATCGCACTGCTTTGCTTTATCTTGGCCAGGTCGCAGTTGTAAATGAGAACTTGTTCTCAACTGGCTTACCTGGTTAAATAAAGGTGAAAAAATAAATTAATAAATTAAAAAAATTAAAAATAATAATTGGCTAGGTGGGCAGGTACCCTCAGGGGTGGAAGCCAACGCACCCCTCTGCCCACACCAGATCCAGAGGCTTTTTTACCGAGATGGCTGGCTCCTCTCAGGATTGTGGAGGGAGACGGGCAGCTTGGTCTACCTCTACGTGTAATGGAGTAATATTTATCATATAGCCTAAGTATATATTAAACTGTATACACCTCACATGTAACCAATCATAAGACTATGCAATTTGTATGTTAACAAAGTCTATTAAACTGAATATCTGACTACATATTATAGTTAAACCATGTGCGATCCTAAGTATTATGCTGTGTAAGATCAAGGAATGGTAATGAGAAGCGAATATCAAAGTAGGCATTATTTAATATCTTTGTAAAATGAATGGATTTACATACAAGGCATAAAGCTTAAGTTACAAGGCAATACTGACATTAGCATAGCATTCACAGTCTAGGCATACAGATCCTAAGGTTAACTTACAAGACAAAGCATGAACTAATCAGACCTACTCAGGCCATGGGCCTGGGTAGCTCACAAAATAAAAATGTCCATACAACCTTATTCCATGGGCAGGATACAGGAGAAGAGAGAGAACCACAGACTTTCATTCTATTTATACCAGATCTGACTTGTTTGTATTCAAAAACAATTGCTGACCAATCCACAGACCAAACCAAAGGTAGTAAACATAAGCATTGATGTGCATCGATCTCCTTGATGAGGTTCCGTCCTCCAGTTTTTTTTCTTTGAAGAGCTAATATTGTCCCCCTCTCCATTTCCAACTTCAATCTTCTTTGATTTGTGGCTTTTTGCCTTATGGCACTTGAAGAGCCCACTGAAGCCCATGTTGACTGTTTTGACTATCAAATCAACACTGAGCAAGTTTAAAGTTTTGTCCAGTTCTGTGACATCATCGATGTCATTATGTGAAATATGGTGTAATAGTAGGGACAACCAACCAAGATGATGTGATACAGTAGTAAGTGCAACCAACCTAGGACCAAAATTCAAAATCATGGACCTAGTAACAAACTAGCTAGATTGCCATCTGAATAGCCACAGAATATGCGATATTAGATTCAAGACAACAGTAATAATGCAAAGTAACTTAATCCCATTTTAAAATGGAATTCCAATTATTGTGTTTTATGGCATGTAAAAAGCAGTTTGACAGTGGCCTTATGATTTGATTCAATGTGATTCACCATTATGTACAGTGCCTTCAGAAAGTATTCATACCCCTTGACTTATTCCACATTTTGTTGTTACAGCCTGAATTCAAAATGGATTAAAAAACACACAATGTCCCATAATGACAAAGTAAAATCATGTTTTTAGATTTTTTTGCAAATGTCTTGAAAATTAAATGCATAAATATCTAATTTACATAAGTATTCACAACCCTCAGTCAATACATGTTAGAATAACTTTGGCAGCGATTACAGCTGTGAGTCTTTCTGGGTAAGTCTCTAAGAACTTTACACACCTGGATTGTACAATATTTGCACATTATTCTTAAAAAATTTATTCAAGCTCTGTCAAGTTCGTTGCCATACATTTTCAAGACGATTTAAGTCAAAACTGTAAATAGGCCAATCAGGAACATTCAATGCTATCTTGGTAAGCAACTCCACTGTATATTTTGCATTATTGTCCTGCTGAAAGGTGAATTTGTCTCCCAGTGTCTGTTAGAAAGCAGACTGAAATAGGTTCCTCTAGGGTTTTCCTGTGTTTAGCTCTATTCCATTTGTTTTTATCCTAAAAAACTCCCTAGTCCTTGCCGATGACAAGCATACCCATAACATGATGCAGCCACCACCATGCTTGAAAATATGAAGAGTGGTACTCAGTGATATGTTTTGTTGGATTTTCCCAAAACACAATGCTTTGTATTCAGGACATAAAGTTAATTTCATTGCCACATTTTTTGCAGTTTTACTTTATTCATTATTGCAAACAGGATTCATGTTTTTGAATATTTTTTATTTTGTACAGGCTTCCTTCTTTCCACTCTGTCATTTAGGTTAGTATTGTGGAGTAACTACAATGTTGTTGAGCCATACTCAGTTTTCTCCTATCACAGCCATTAAACATTGTAACTGTTTTAAAGTCCTCATTGGTCTCATGGTGAAATCTCTGAGCAGTTTCCTTCCTCTCCAGCAACTGAGTTAGGAAGGATGCCTGTATCTCTGTAGTGACTGGGTGTATTGATATACCATCCAAGTGTAATTAATAACTTCACCATGCTCAAAGGGATATTCAGTGTCTGCTTTTTTTTCTCCCATCTACCAATAGGTGCCCTTTGTGAGGCATTGGAAAACCTCCCTGATCGTTGGGGTTGAATCTGTGTTTGACATTCACTGCTCGATTTAGGGACCTTACAGATAATTGTATTTGTGGGTTACAGAGATGAGGTAGTCATTCAAAAATCATGTTACACACTATTATGGTATCGTGTGTAGGCCAGTGACCAAAAATTCCAATTTAAACCATTTTAAATTCAGGCTGTAACACAACAAAATGTGGAAAAGTCAAGGGGTGTGAATTTCTGAAGGCACTGTACCTCTTTTCTAAGGAATATTATTACTAGGGCTGTCAAAGTTAACAAGTTACAGTTCACTTTTGAAAATTTTAAAACCGTTAATTTGTTTGACAACTTTAATCACATCTCAATTTTTCACCCAAAAGTCTGTGTTTCTGCACAGACCCTTTTAAGTGCAACACACAACGCGCACTCTGTGTTCTTGGACGCAGCTAGCATCAGCAGTACAGCAGTCTCTCTCTCTTGTGGTGCTAAAACATCCACTATGCGTGTTGCTTTGAGCAACAATTTTGATGGAACATTTTGATAACAGCAAAGACTTAATTTGCACAGACGTAGCTAGCCAGCAAACGAAATTAGAATGTTTAGAATGCCACGGCTGAATGCCTCTAGATTCAACTCTAATTTCCCACAATGAATTTAATCAGAATACGACGTCCATTCCATTTAGCTACTGTTTTTGTTGTATTTCTCAGGTAAAAAGACTTAAGCAAATAATCCCAATTCTAGTAGTAGCAGTTCATATTGAAGAACATGGGATAAGAAGTAGCCTACGTACTGTAAGTTTACTCAACAGCATAGCTTGAAATATTGCTGATGGAGCTATTGAATTAGATTTTTCAATATCTCAAACGGTTTGTACGTTGTCAAGGAGGGAGGTCACTTGTGTCTGCGAGCAGAGGATCACTCGTTCGAACCCGGTATGGGGACAGGGACAGTGGAGGAATCTATACTGTTAGCAACACACTGATGTCCGTTTCACTACTATACATCATGGTTAGACTCGCTCCCATTTGCAACTCTCATGACCTGCTTTCTCTCTGGCATTTACGCTGGAGGGGGCAGGACCAGTCACTAAGGTTTTTAACTTAATGTATTAAAGGTTCGGCTTCGTGATTTGAATGTATTCATGTACAGTGGGGAGAACAAGTATTTGATACACTGCCGATTTTGCAGGTTTTCCTACTTACAAAGCATGTAGAGGTCTGTAATTTTGATCATAGGTACACTTCAACTGTGAGAGACGGAATCTAAAACAAAAATCCAGAAAATCACATTGTATGATTTTTAAGTAATTAATTTGCATTTTATTGCATGACATAAGTATTTGATACATCAGAAAAGCAGAACTTAATACTTGATACAGAAACCTTTGTTTGCAATTACAGAGATCATACGTTTCCTGTAGGTCTTGACCAGGTTTGCACACACTGCAGCAGGGATTTTGGCCCACTCCTCCATACAGACCTCCAGATCCTTCAGGTTTCGGGGCTGTCGCTGGGCAATACGGACTTTCAGCTCCCTCCAAAGATTTTCTATTGGGTTCAGGTCTGGAGACTGGCTAGGCCACTCCAGGACCTTGAGATGCTTCTTATGGAGCCACTCCTTAGTTGCCCTGGCTGTGTGTTTCGGGTCGTTGTCATGCTGGAAGACCCAGCCACGACCCATCTTCAATGCTCTTACTGCAAAGCATCCCCAAACCATGACACTACCACCAACATGCTTGACCGTTGGTATGAGGTCCTTTCTGCAGAATGCAGTGTTTGGTTTTCGCCAGACATAACGGGACCCATGTCGTCCAAAAAGTTCCACTTTTGACTCATCTGTGCATAGAACATTCTTAAAATCTAAATCTATTTTTATTTGTCACATGCTTCATAAACAACAGGTGTGGACTTACAGTGAAATGCTTACTTGCGAGTCCTTTTCCAACAATGCAGAGTTAACATGAAGAAATAGAAATAGTGACACAAGGAATAAATACACAGTGAATAACAATAACGAGTAAAAGTAACATGGGAGTACCATGTACCATACAGGGAGTACCATGTACCATACAGGGAGTACCATGTACCATACAGGGAGTACCAGTAGTGAGTCGAGTCAGTGCAAGAGAGTTAGTACAACAAAAGGGTAAATGTAGGTAGTCCGGGTAGCCATTTGATTAGCTATTTAGCTGTCTTATGGCTTGGGGGTAGAAGCTGTTCAGGGTCCTGTTTGTTCCAGACTTGGTGCACTGGTACAGCTTGCAATGTGGTGGCAGAGAGAACAGTCTAAGGCTTGGGTGGCTGGAGTCTTAAAAATTTGGGGGGGCCTTCCTCTGACACTGCCTGGTATAGAGGTCCTGGATGGCAGGGAGCTCTGCCCAATGATGTACTGGGCCTTACTCACCACCCTCTGTAGCGCCTTGCGGTTGGGTGCCTTGCAGTTGCCGTACCAAGCGGTGATGCAGCCAGTCAAGATGCTCTCAATGGTGCAGCTGTAGAACCTTTTGAGGATCTGAGGGCCCATGCCAAATCTTTCAGCCTCCTGAGGGGGAAGAGGCACGGTCGTGCCCTCTTCACAACTGTGTGGGTGTGTGGACCATGTTCATTCCTTAGTGATGTGGACACTGAGGAACTTGAAGCTCTCGACCTGCTCCACTACAGCCCTATCGATGTGGATGGGGGCATGCTCGCCCCTCCATTTCCTGTAGTCCACGATCAGCTCCTTTGTCTTGCTGATGTTGAGGGAGGAATTGTTGTCCTGGCACCACACTGCCAGGTCTTTGACCTCCCTATAGGTTGCCTCATCGTTGTCGGTGATCAGTCCTATCACTGTCGTATCGTCAGCAAACTTGATGATAGTGTTGGAGTCGTGCGCGGCCACGTAGTCGTGGGTGAACAGGGAGTACAGGAGGGGAGTAAGCACACACACCTGAGGGGCCCCCGTTTTGATGGTCAGCGTGGCGGATGTGTTGTGCCTACATTCACCGCCTGGGGGCGGCCTGTCAGGAAGTCCAGGATCCAGTTGCAGAGGGAGGTGTTCAATCCCAGGGTCCTGAGCTTGGTGATGAGCTTGGAAGGGACTATGGTGTTGAATGCTGAGCTGTAGTCAATGAACAGCGTTCTTACATAGGTATTCCTTTTGTCCAGGTGGGTGAGGACAGTGTGTAGTGCAATATAGATTACATCATATGTGGATCTGTTGGGGCAGTATGTGAATTGGAGTGGGTCCAGGGTGTCTGGGATGATGGTGTTGATGTAAGCCATGACTTTCAAAGCATTTCATGGCTATAGATGAGACTGCTACGGGGTGATAGTCAGTTAGGCAGGTTACCTTGGCGTTCTTGGGCACGGGGACTATGGTGGTCTGCTTGAAACAAGTTATTACAGACTGGATCAGGGATGGGTTGAAAATGTCAGTGAAGACACTTGCCAGCTGGTCAGCACTTGCTTTGAGGACGCGTCCTGGTGTTCCGTCTGTGAATGTTAACCTGTTTAAAGGTCTTACTCACACTGGCTATCGAGAGCGAGATCACACAGTTGTCCGGAACAGCTGGTGCTCATGGTTGTGTTGCTTGCCTAGAAGCGAGCATAGAAAGCATTTAGCTTGTCTGGTAGGCTCACGTCACTGGGCAGCTTGCGGCTGGGTTTCCCTTTGTAATCCGTGATAGTTTGCAAACCCTGCCACATCCGTCTAGCATCAGTGCCAGCGTAGTAGGATTTGATCTTAGTCCTGTATTCACGCTTTGCCTGTGTGATGGTTCGTTGTAGGTCGTATCGGGAATTTTTATAAGCGTCCGGATTAGCTCCTTGAAAGCGGCAGATCTAGCCTTTAGCTCAGTGCGGATGGTGCCTGTAATCAATGGCTTCTGGTTGGGGTATGTACGTACGGTCACTGTGGGGACGACGTCGTCGATGCACTTATTAAAGATTCACTATGCAGAAATTGCTCCGCCATTTCCTGGTTGCTAAAATTCTAATAGTTCGCCTAATTTCAGTTTGTGACAAAACAATCAAGTAGTGTAGAGAATCTTTGTACCATGTAAACCGCTGTGAAATATATTTTCCATAATGAAAAATATTGTATTTTCAGCTGTTTTAAAGCTGGTGTACAAAACCAAAAGTAAGACGCAAAAACAAATCTTAAGAACAGAAAGCATAGAAATAGCACACAGAACAGATCTACCGCTTCTCAGACTTGCTTTCAATGAGAATGACAGATTTCTATGTGAATTTTATCGGGTGATCCAAAAAGTTACATATTGCAGCTTTAATGAAGCCGGTGACTGATGTGGTAAACTCCTCAACATTATCGGATGAACCCCGGAACATATTTCAGCCTGTGCTAGCGAAACAGACCTGTAGCATCCATTTGCTTGCGCTGCGGTGGCAATATTTGAGGTGTGTCCTTAAAAACAAACGCAAAAGTAAACGAAAAGTTTTAAGAGCATGGATGTTGAGCTGTTGAATCCAGCCATGACGCACAGTGCCCATGGATCAAGAGATGTGCCTTTTGTGCCGGTGAATCTCGTATTTAGAAACAGAAAAAAAGTATTGGTTTCCCTCCATTTTGTTTAATTTGATAAAAAACTAAGCATACCTCCTGCGCCTGACTCCTTCTTTCACACCTCGTCACAGAATCACTCACCTGATCTGATATGGAGTCAGCAGGAGAAGACCGCATGCCTGGAGTTGTGGCAAGGGTCCAGGAGCATTCCTCGATGTTGGCCGGCTTGGGGGAAGCGATGCATCAGGTTCTTCAGGTGGTAGAATGCCTGGAGAGGAGAGGATCCGATCTATCGAGACCAGCTGGTCAACCGGATCCAGCCACCTACACCCCAGCCCCTGGAGGGATCCAGATATCCCGGCCACCGGCGTTTGATGGGACGGCAGCGCGATATAAGCGATTCCTACTCCAACTGGAGTTGTATTTCTCCAGCATCAGGCCGGAGCCCTGGGAGCAGGAGAAGGTATCCATCCTCGTTTCCTGCCTTTGTGGGAGAGCCCTGGAGTGGGCCAACGCGGTGTGGAATTGGAGAACTACGGGGAGTTTGCTTCGCTCTTTCGGGCCGTTTTTGATCACCCACCTGAGGGTCGAAAGGCGGGCGGACGACTGGTTCATCTGAGGCAGGGGACGAGGACCGCTCAGGACTACGCGCTGGAGTTCCGGACGCTGGCAGCGGGGTCCGGGTGGAACGAGCGGGTCCTGATAGACCCTTTCCATGCCACCTAAGGGAGGACGTCCGACGGGAGCTAGCCTGCCGGGATGCCATGCTATCGTTCTCCCAACTGGTGGACATGGCCAATCGGCTGGACAATCTGCTTGCAGCCAGAGGACGTCCTGGTAGGGGTCTGCCCGTTCCCACTCCGAACGACTCTGACCCCGAGCAGATGGAGCTGGGGGGAGCCGCCGGTCGAGAGAGCGCAGGAGGACAGCGACAGTGCCACTCTGGTGGCACGAAGGGACAATCCACCTTACGTCGCAGTCAATGTTCTTTTGGGTCTGGAGGCGGTAGACAGGGTACTCACGCATCACCCCAGGTAACGAACACCCAAACGTGTTCAGAGCCCTTTGCGGTGCACTGTACTTTATCTATCTCCTTTTCCGATCACTTGGTAGGTTCCCAGTGTAAGGCGCTAGTCGATTCAGGCGCAGCTGGGAATTTTATGGACACGGCATTTGCACACCGTCAAGGCATTTCATTGGTTCCCCTAACCGTTCCACTCCCCATCAGAGCACTTGATAGTCAACCATTAGGGTCCGGGTTGGTTAAGGAAGTTGCGGTACCAGTCACCATGATTACGCAGGAGACGCATGTTGAGCAGATCACCTTTATGATTATTGAGTCTCCCGTGGTTGGGTATCCTGTGGTTAGCCCTTCACAACCCCAATTTCTCATGGCCGCAGAGGGTCCTTACGGGGTGGTCGTGTGAGTGTCCGGGTAGGTGTCTAGGTGTTTCCGTTGGTGTGACCACGGTGGAAAGTCCAGACGGTACCCCCACCGTGCGCATTCCCCCGAATACCATGATCTGGCACTCGCGTTTTCCAAGATTCAAGCGACTAAATTACCACCTCATCGGGAAGGGGATTGCGCGATAAACCTTCGGGTAGACACTGTACCTCCCAGGAGTCATGTGTATCCCCTGTCGCAGGCTGAAACGGAGGCTATGGAAATATACGTCACCGAGTCCCTGCACCAGGGGTATATACGTCCCTCCACTTCACCTGCCTCCTCGAGTTTCTTCTTTGTGAAGAAGAAAGATGGCGGTTTACGCCTGTGCATTGATTATCGACCACTGAATAATGTGACAGTACGATTTAGTTATCCTCTTCCCCTCATTCCTTCAGTGATTGAAACAATGCATGGGGCCCGTTTTTTCACCAAATTAGACCTCAGGAGTGCCTACAACCTGGTGCGTATTCAGGAAGGGGATGAGTGGAAAACAGCATTCAGCACAACCTCTGGGCATTATGAATACCTGGTGATGCCCTACGGTTTGATGAATGCTCCATCCGTTTTCCAGTCCTTTGTGAACGAGGTGTTTCGGGACATGCTTGGTCGCGGTGTGGTGGTCTACATCGATGATATCCTGGTTTATTCCGCTATGCGCGCCGAGCATGTGTCCCTGGTTCGCAAAGTACTGGTCCGACTGCTGGAAAATGATCTTTATGCCAAGGCAGAGAAGTGTGAGTTTTTCCAGCCGTCAATCTCCTTCCTCGGATATCGCATTACCACCACAGGTGTGGAGATGGAGGGAGACCGCATTGCAGCCGTGCGTAATTGGCCGACTCCAACCACGGTAAAGGAGGTGCAGCGCTTCTTTGGCTTTGCCAACTACTATCGAAGGTTTATTCGGGGCTTTGGCAAGGTCGCAGCTCCCATTACCTACTTGTTTAAGGGTGGGCCGTCCCGGCTCCGCTGGTCTGCTGAGGCTGATTTGGCATTCAGTAGATTGCAGGGTCTGTTCACCTCAGCCCCGGTACTGGCTCACCCCGATCCATCACTACCGTTGGTAGTGGAGGTGGATGCGTCCGAGGTAGGGATAGGAGCTGTCTTATCCCAATGCTCGGGCACGCCACCCAAGCTCCGCCCCTGTGCCTTATTTTCTAAGAAGCTCAGCTCGGCGGAGCAGAACTACGGCGTTGGTGATTGGGAGCTGCTGGCTGTTGTCCGAGCTTTAACGGTGTGGAAACATTGGCTCGAAGGGGCGAAACACCCTTTCCTCGTCTGGACAGACCACCGTAACCTGGAATACATTCGGGCAGCGAGGAGGCTGAATCCTCGCCAGGCCAGGTGGGCCCTCTTCTTCACCTGGTTTGATTTCACACTCTCATACATTCCGGGTACGAAAACGTGAAGGCAGACTCACTGTCTCGGTTGTATGACACAGAGGAGAGGCCCAGAGACAACACTCCCATACTCCCGGCCTCATGCATTGTGGCGCCTGTAGTATGGGCAATGGACGCAGATATAGTGCAGGCATTACGCACAGATCCATCTCCACCGCAGTGTCCAGCTGGGCTGCAGTACGTGCCTGCACTTATCCGTGATCGTCTGATCTACTGGGCACACACGTCACCCTCCTCTGGTCATCCAGGTATCGGTCGTACAATGCGCTGCCTGACCGAGAAGTACTGGTGGCCTACCTTGGCTAAGGACGTGAGGGCGTATGTTTCCTCATGCTCAGTGTGCGCCCAGAGTAAGGCACCTAGGCACCTCCCAGCGGGTAAGCTACAACATTTACCAGTTCCACAACGACCATGGTCTCACCTGAGTATTGATTTTCTCACTGATCTTCCCCCTCCCAAGGTAACACCACTATCCTGGTCGTTGTGGACCGCTTTTCAAAGTCCTGCCGCCTCCTTCCTCTGCCCGGTCCCCTCCCCACGGCCCTACAAACTGCGGAGGCTCTGTTTACTCACGTCTTCCGGCACTACGGGGTACCAGAGGATATAGTGTTCGACCGAGGTCCCCAGTTCACGTCTAGAGTCTGGAAGGCGTTCATGGAACGTCTGGGGGTCTCGGTCAGCCTGACCTCTGGTTTTCACCCCGAGAGCAATGGGCAGGTGGAAAGGGTGAATCAAGATGTGGGTAGGTTCCTGCGGACCTACTGTCAGGACTGGTCGGGGGAGTGGTCGGTGTTCCTGCCATGGGCAGAATATGCTCAGAACTCTCTCCGCCACTCCTCCACTAACCTAACACCCTTCCAATGTGTTTTGGGTTACCAACCGGTCCTGGCACCGTGGCACCAGAGCCAGACAGAGGCTCCCGCGGTGGATGACTGGTTTCGGCGCGCGGAGGAGTTTTGGGACGCTGCCCACGTTCGCCTCCAGTGTGCCGTGCGTCGTCAGAAGGCCAACGCTGACAGCCACCGCAGGGAGGCCACGGTGTTTGTACCGGGGATCGGGTCTGGCTATCGACCCAAAATCTGCCCCTCCGCCTCCCCTGCCGGAAGCTGAGCCTGCGGTTTGTGGGGCCATTTAAAGTCCTGAGGAGAATAAACGAGGTGACATACAGGTTGTTGCTCCCCCCTGATTACCGTATTAACCCCTCGTTTCATGTGTCTCTCCTCAGGCCGGTGGTAGCTGGTTCGCTCCAGGAGTCTGAGGTACGGGAGGTTCCTCCACCTCCTCTGGACATTGAGGGGAGAGGCGTTGTGCCGTGAGATGTTGCTTTATCTGTTTTTTGAATCCAGGTTTGCTGTTCATTTGAGCAATATGAGATGGAAGGGAGTTCCATGCGACAATGGCTCTATATAATACTGTACGTTTTCTTGAATTTGTTCTGGATTTGGGGACTCTGAAAAGACCCCTGGTTTCATGTCTGGTGGGGTAAGTGTGTGTGTGTGTGTGTGTGTGTTTGTGTCAGAGCTGTGTGTTTGTTGACTATGAAAACAATTTTCAACACATTAGTGTTTGTTATAAAAATAAGAAGTCAGTCTCTCCTCAACTCTTAGACAAGAGAGATTGGCATGCATAGTATTTATATTAGACCTCTGATTACAATGAAGAGCAAGACGTGCCGCTCTGTTCTGGGCCATCTGCAGCTTAACTAGGTCTTTCTTTGCAGCACTTGGCCACATGGCTGGACAATAATCAAGATAAGACAGAACTAGAGCTTGCAGGACTTCTCTTTATTATGGACAGCGCTCTCCCCATCTTTACAACCATTGAATCTATATGTTTTGACCATGACAGTTTATGATCTAAGGTAACACCAAGTAATTTAGTCTCCTCAACTTGTTCAACAGCCACGTGGCAGACATAATGCAATTTACAGTAGGCCTAGCCCCTACATGTTTTTACTTTTTTTTATTTCACCTTTATTTAACCAGGTAAACCAGTTGAGAACAAGTTATCATTTACAACTGCGACCTGGCCAAGATAAAGCAAAGCAGTGCGATAAAAACAACAACACAGAGTTACATATGGGGTAAAACAAAACAAAGTCAAAAATACAACAGAAATACATATATATACAGTGTGTGCAAATGTAGCAAGTTATGGAGGTAAGGCAATAAATAGGCTATAGTGCAAAATAATTACAATTAGTATTAACACTGGAATGATAGATGTGCAAGAGATGATGTGCAAATAGAGATACTGGGGTACAAATGAGCAAAATAAATAACAATATAGGGATGAGGTAGTTGGGCGGGCTAATTTCAGATGGGCTGTGTACAGGTGCAGTGATCGGTAAGGTGCTCTGACAACTGATGCTTAAAGTTAGTGAGGGAGATAAGTGTCTCCAGCTTCAGAGATTTTTGCAATTTGTTCCAGTCATTGGCAGCAGAGAACTGGAAGGAATGGCGGAATGACTGCCTCGCCTGGTTCACCAACTACTTCTCAGATAGAGTTCAGTGTGTCAAATCGGAGGGCCTGTTGTCTGGACCTATGGCAGTCTCTATGGGGGTGCCACAGGGTTCAATTCTTGGGCGACACTTTTCTCCGTGTATATCAATGATGTCGCTCTTGCTGCTGGTGACTCTCAGATCCACCTCTACGCAGACGACACCATTTTGTATACATCTGGCCCTTCATTGGACACTGTGTTAACAAACCTCCAAACGAGCTTCAATGCCATACAACAATCCTTCAGTAGCCTCCAACTGCTCTTAAACACTAGTAAAACTAAATGCATGCTTTTCAATCGAACGCTGCTGGCACCCGCCCACCCGACTAGAATCACCACTCTCGACGGGTCTGACCTAGAGTATGTGGACAACTACAAATACCTAGGTGTCTGGTTAGACTGTAAACTCAACTTCCAGACTCACATAAAGAATCTCCAATCCAAAGTTAAATCTAGAATCGGCTTCCTATTTCGCAATAAAGCCTCCTTCACTCATGCTGCCAAACATGCCCTCGTAAAACTGACTATCCTACCGATCCTTGACTTCGGCGATGTAATTTACAAAATAGCCTCCAACACTCTACTCAGCAAATTGGATGTAGTCTATCACAGTGCCATCCGTTTTGTCTCCAAAGCCCCATACACTACCCACCACTGTGACCTGTACGCTCTTGTTGGCTGGTCCTCACTACATGTTCGTCGTCAAACTCACTGGCTCCAGGCCATCTATAAATCACTGCTAGGCAAATCCCCGCCTTATCTTAGCTCATTGGTCACCATAGCAGCACCCACCCGTAGTCTGCGCTCCAGCAGGTATATCTCACTGGTCATTCCCAAAGCCAACACCTCCTTTGGCCGCCATTCCTTCCAGTTCTCTGCTGCCAATGACTGGAACGAATTGCAAAAATCTCTGAAGCTGGAGACTCTTATCTCCCTCAATAACTTTAAGCATCAGTTGTCAGAGCACCTTACCGATCACTGCACCTGTACACAGCCCATCTGAAATTAGCCCACCCAACTACCTCATCCCTATATTGTTATTTATTTTGCTCTTTTGCACCCCAGTATCTCTATTTGCACATAATCTCTTGCACATCTAGCATTCCAGTGTTAATACTATTGTAATTATTCTGCACTATAGCCTATTTATTGCCTTACCTCCATAACTTGCTACATTTGCACACACTGTATATATATTTTCTGTTGTATTTCTGACTTTATGTTTTTTACCCCATATGTAACTCTGTGTTGTTTTTATTGCACTACTTTGCTTTATCTTGGCCAGGTCGCAGTTGTAAATGAGAACCTGTTCTCAACTGGCTTACCTGGTTAAATAAAGGTGAAATTAAAAATAAAATAAAAAATAAAAAAAGGAGGTGTTGGCTTTGGGGATGACCAGTGAGATATACCTGCTGGAGCGCAGACTACGGGTGGGTGTTGCTATGGTGACCAATGAGCTAAGATAAGGCGGGGATTTGCCTAGCAGTGATTTATAGATGGCCTGGAGCCAGTGGGTTTGGCGACGAATATGTAGTGAGGACCAGCCAACAAGAGCGTACAGGTCACAGTGGTGGGTAGTATATGGGGCTTTGGAGACGAAACGGATGGCACTGTGATAGACTACATCCAATTTGCTGAGTAGAGTGTTGGAGGCTATTTTGTAAATGACATAGCCGAAGTCAAGGATCGGTAGGATAGTCAGTTTTACGAGGGCATGTTTGGCAGCATGAGTGAAGGAGGCTTTGTTGCGAAATAGGAAACCGATTCTAGATTTAACTTTGGATTGGAGATTCTTAATGTGAGTCTGGAAGGAGAGTTTACAATCTAACCAGACACCTAGATATTTGTAGTTGTCCACATACTCTAGGTCAGACCCGTCTAGAGTAGTGATTCTAGTCGGGTGGGCGGGTGCAAGCAGCGTTCGGTTGAAGAGCATGCATTTAGTTTTACTAGTGTTTAAGAGCAGTTGGAGGCTACTGAAGGAGTGTTGTATGGCATTGAAGCTCGTTTGGAGGTTTGTTAACACAGTGTCCAATGAAGGGCCAGATGTATACAAAATGGTGTCGTCTGCGTAGAGGTGGATCTGAGAGTCACCAGCAGCAAGAGCGACGTCATTGATATACACAGAGAAAAGAGTCGGCCCAAGAATTGAACCCTGTGGCACCCCCATAGAGACTGCCATAGGTCCAGACAACAGGCCCTCCGATTTGACACATTGAACTCTATCTGAGAAGTAGTTGGTGAACCAGGCGAGGCAGTCATTTGAGAAACCAAGGCTATTTAGTCTGCCAATAAGAATGCGGTGGTTGACAGTCGAAAGCCTTGGCCAGGTCGATGAAAACGGCTGCACAGTACTGTCTATTATCGATCGCGATTATAATATCGTTTAGGACCTTGAGCGTGGCTGAAGTGCACCCATGACCAGCTCGGAAACCGGATTGCATAGCGGAGAAGGTACGGTGGGATTCGAAATGGTCGGTGATCTGTTTGTTGACTTGGCTTTCAAAAACTTTTGAAAGGCAGGGCAGGATGGATATGGGTCTGTAACAGTTTGGATCTAGAGTGTCACCCCCTTTGAAGAGGGGGATGACCGCGGCAGCTTTCCAATCTCTGGGGATCTCAGACGTTACGAAAGAGAGATTGAACAGGCTAGTAATAGGGGTTGCGACAATTTCGCGGCTAGTTTTAGAAAGAAAGGGTCCAGATTGTCTAGCCCAGATGATTTGTAGGGGTCCAGATTTTGCAGCTCTTTCAGAACATCAGCTGTCTGGATTTGTGTGAAGGAGAAGCGGGGGGGGCATGGGCAAGTTGCAGCGGAGGGTGCAGAGCTGGTGGCCGGGGTAGTGGTAGCCAGGTGGAAAGCATGGCCAGCCGTAGCAAAATGCTTGTTGAAATTCTCGATTATTGTAGATTTATCGGTGGTGATAGTGTTTCCTAGCCTCAGTGCAGTGGGCAGCTGGGAGGAAGTGCTCTTATTTTCCATGGACTTTACAGTGTCCCAAAACGTTTTGGAGTTAGTGCTACAGGATGCAAATTTCTGTTTGAAAAAGTTAGTCTTTGCTTTCCTAACTGCTTGTGTATATTGGTTCCTAACTTCCCTGAAAAGTTGCATATCGCGGGGGCTATTTGATGCTAATACAGTACGCCACAGGATGTTTTTGTGCTGGTCAAGGGCAGTCAAGTCTGAGGAGAACCAGGGGCTATATCTGTTCTTAGTTCTGTATTTTTTGAATGGGGCATGTTTATTTAAGATTGAGAGGAAATTACTTTTAAAGAACAACCAGGCATCCTCTACTGACGGAATGAGATCTATATCCATCCAGGATACCTGGGCCAGGTCAATTAGGAAGGCCTGCTCGCTGAAGTGTTTTTGGGAGCGTTTGACAGTGATGAGGGGTGGTCGTTTGACCGCGGACCCGTTACCGGCGCAGGCAATAAGGCAGTGATCGCTGAGATCCTGGTTGAAGACAGCGGAGGTGTATTTAGAGGGTAAGTTAGTCAGGATGATATCTATGAGGGTACCCATGTTTACGGATTTAGGGTTGTACCTGGTAGGTTCGTTGATAATTTGTGTGAGATTGAGGGCATCTAGTTTAGATTGTAGGATGGCCGGGGTGTTAAGCATATCCCAATTTAGGTCACCAAGCAGTACGAACTCTGAGGATAGATGGGGGGCAATCAATTCACATATGGAGTCCAGGGCACAGCTGGGGGCTGAGGGGGGTCTGTAGCAAGCGGCAACAGTGAGAGACTTATTTCTGGAAAGGTGGATTTTTAGAAGAAGAAGCTCAAACTGTTTGGGCACAGACCTGGATAGTATGATAGAGCTCTGCAGGCTATCTCTACAGTAGATTGCAACTCCACCCCCTTTGGCAGTTCTATCTAGATGGAAAATGTTATAGTTGGGGATGGAAATTTCAGAATTTTTGGTGGCCTTCCTAAGCCAGGATTCAGACACTGCTAGAACATCAGGGTTGGCGGAGTGTGCTAACGCAGTGAATAACTCAAACTTAGGAAGGAGGCTTCTGATATTTACGTGCAGAAAACCAAGACTTTTACGGTTACAGAAGTCAACAAATGATAGCTCCTGGGGAGTAGGAGTGATACTGGGGGCTGCAGGGCCTGGGTTAGCCTCTACATCACCAGAGGAACAGAGGAGGACTAGAATAAGGATACGACTAAAGGCTTTAAGAACTGGTCTTCTAGTGCGTTGGGTACATAGAATAAAGGGGGCAGTTCTCCGGGCGTTGTAGAAAAGATTCAGGGCATTATGTACAGAAAAGGATATGGAAGGATATGAGTACAGTTCAGGTAACCCTAAGCGTTGGGTAACAATGAAAGAGATAGCGTCACTGGAGGCACCGATTGAGCCGGTCTCGGCGTGTATGGGGGGTGGAACAAAGGAACTATCAGTGTGAATGTTTAACAACATATTTCCATATTGACGCCATGCAATTAGGCTTCTTACAATGTGGACTGCAAACATGTTCAACATTTTTAGCAAAGATGGGATCGGCCATTGTTATTTTTTTTCTGTAGGTTATAATGGACTAACAATCGAATTGGAGTTGATGACAACGCAATACATAAAAGACCGTAAATACACAACTTGAAGCAAAAATAAATTTAGCCATGGAGCACATTCTGATTGGCCAGTGAAGGGTCAAGTCGGGATATGCCGATCTCTTCATACTCATATTCGTAATCGTATTCGTTTTATCACACTTGATAATCGTATATATACTCGTAATCTCATTTCGTATATATACTCGTAATCTCATTTCTAATGATCTGTCGCTCTGTAAACATGCCTGGGCGAGAATAAATTAGCCAATAGTTGTTTAGCGCACACTGTTTGTATGTCATGCAATAAAATGCAAATTAATTACTTAAAAATCATACAATGTGATTTTCTGGATTTTTTTTTTTTGATTCCGTCTCTTACAGTTGAAGTGTACCTATGATAAAAATTACAGACCTCTACATGCTTTGAAAGTAGGAAAACCTGCAAAATCGGCAGTGTATCAAATACTTGTTCTCCCCACTGTATCAGTCATAGTAAGTACATTTTACCAATCAGCAAAGTCAGCTAGTAAGGGGGAAAAGAGTCAAGTGTGAGTGTTAGTTCCCAAAAGTTTATGGAAGAATAGCATCAACAGCAGAGTTACATCTCCCCTCATTCTGAAATGACACCTCTTCAGAAATGATATAGTCTACGGTGCTCAGATTACCAATGGTTAACTAGGTAGCTAGGATGTAACAGTTAGATAACAATTTACAGTAACAGCAGTTCATTAATAAGTCAGTAAAAACTATAATTGTTGTGACTAGCTTAAAATCTTAAATCTAAAGTAGAAATTGAAAAATATCACCTTATCTAGCTAGGCATTGGTAGATGAATTCATAGCTATTAATAATTGAATTAATAGATTCATATAATGAAGTTAAAAGGGTGAACTTCTATTTTGAAGGGACAGGAAGTGTTGGCTGTGCATTTGGCCAATGACATGTCAGGACAAATAAGTGAAGAGAAACTTGTTTGACAAGACATTTAATTGCTCTGTCCTTCTGTAAACAAGTCCCCACTTCTCTTTCTGAGCCAGACGTTATCATCATTAGAAGAAAAACTTGCGAAACTTTGTTTTCTTATAACCTATTTATACAAACATGCTAATTCATGTTGAATTCCTCTATGTTCCAGTACAAGATCACATGACTAGCTGATGTCAGCATAGTTCTCCTTTTGTTTACCTTTCTTTATGAAGGAAGGTCACTCACAACTATTATCAGACATGAGAAAATGGAACTTGCTGACTTCTAGTTTCTGAACCCCCCAGATATTAAAGAGGTCCTGCAGGAAGTATTTATTTATTGAAATACATTTTTAAAAATACATTGGCAATGGCATCAGCAAACAAAGGGGAAGGCATTATCGTCAGTAAGCAGTGGTAATTTGCTGAATTTAGCGCTTCTTGGCAGCGATCTTCAGCAGGTCATCTTTCTTAATCGCATAGTCGCCAGCTCTCCTCATCGGACAGGTCTAAGGCTCTGCGGCGCTTGTAGAATTCAATGGACGGCTTGTTCCACTCTGCTATGATGAAGTGCAGCTAGTTAAAGGTCCCCAAAGCACACACATCCCTGGGTCGCTCCTCTTTTTAGTTCGCTGCAGCTAGCGACTGGAACGAGCTGCAAAAAACACTCAAACTGGACAGTTTTATCTCCATCTCTTCATTCAAAGACTCAATCATGGACACTCTTACTGACAGTTGTGGCTGCTTCGTGTGATGTATTGTTGTCTCTACCTTCTCGTATGTTGTGCTGTTGTCTGTGCCCAATCATGTTTGTACCATATGTTGTGCTGCTGCCATGTTGTGTTGCTACCATGTTGTTGTCATGTTGTGTTGCTACCATGCTGTGTTGTCATGTGTTGCTGCCATGCTATGTTGTTGTCTTAGGTCTCTCTTTATGTAGTGTTGTGGTGTCTCTTGTAGTGATGTGTGTTTTGTCCTATATTTGTATTTTCTTTTTTATTGTTAATCCCAGCCCCCATCCCCGAGGCCTTTTGCCTTTTGGTAGGCAGTCATTGTAAATAAGAATTTGTTCTTAACTGACTTGCCTAGTTAAATAAAGGTTAAATAAATAAAATAATGCATGCTACTACAGCGATTACTAATTGCCGTCTGAGGAAGGTAGGTCAATAAACAAAGTTAGACAGGACGGGGTCATTATATAGCCTGGACTATATAGTGAGCTCCAAAAGTATTGGGACAGCGACACATTTTTTTTTTTTTTTGGCTCGGTACTCCAGCACTTTGGAATGAAATGATACAATGACTGTGGTTAAGGTGCTGACTGTCAACTTTAATTTTTAGGGATTTTCATCCATATCGGGTGAACCGTTTAGAAATTACAGCACTTTCTGTACAAAGTCCCCACATTTTAGGGGACCAAAAGTATTGGGACAAATTCACTTATGTCTATTCAATGTCAAATGTTTAGTATTTGGTCCCATATTCCTAGCACGCAATGATTACATCAAGCTTGTGACTCTACTAACTTGTTGGATACGTTTGCTGTTTGTTTTGGTTGTGTTTCAGATTATTTTGTGCCCAATAGAAATGATTGTAAATAAGAATAGAGTATATTTCTGAACACTTCTACATTAATGTGGATGCTACCATGATTACAGATAGTCCTGAATGAATTGTGAATAATGAGTGAGAAAGTTAGACGCACAAAGATCATACCCCCAAGACATGCTAACCTATCACCATTACAATAACAGGGTAGGTTCGCATTTTTGCGGGGGTATGATATTTGTGCTTCTAACTTTGTCACTGATCATTATTCACGATTAATTCAGGACTATCCATAATTACGGTGTTTAGAAACATTCTATTCTTATTTACAATAAAAGTGCTGGAGTACAGAGCCAAAACATCAAAAACTAGGCCTGTGCAAAATGGCCTGGCTCGCAGTCGGCGTTCCAATAAATCCCAAAGGTGTTTGATGGGGTTGAGGTCAGGGACCTGTGCAGGCCATTCAAGTTCATCCACACCGATCTCGACAAACAATTTCTGTATGGATCTCACTTTGTGCATGGGGGAATTGTCATGCTGAAACAGGAAAGGGCCTTCCCCAAACTGTTGCCACAAAGTTGGAAGCTCAAAATCGTCTGGGAACTCATGCTGTAAGTGATTACACCCAATCCCAATATATCCAATCCCTCCTCGACTTGGGATAAAACCACCTTTCTGCTGTGGGACTTCTGCCATGAGGTACACCTGAAAAAGACATTAATTTTTTATTGCCTACAGTGGCAACATATATATTTTTTATTAACAACAAATATGACTAAATATACAGTCATACTTTACAACACAGTATACAAAAAAAGAGTCAAGATTACTTTGAGTCAAAATGGAAGCCGAGATCTACCGCCCAGATAAAAAAAAAAAACGTAAGCCTATGCAACATTAACCAATTAAAAACAGTTCTGTAGCAATGAGGTTTGTGCAGTAGGCTATAGGCATTATCACTACATTATCACTTCATATTGGCTATGCTTGAATTGCCCCTGCCAATGTTGTTCTTCTCAGACCATTTAGAAATGTAGGTGTATGATCACACTGTTAATAAATAATTTGTTGTATTACTTGTGAGGCACAGCTAAGTGAGCATAATAATTTAATTATTTATTTTTTACTGGACTGATGGCCTCTGATGGTCAGTCTGAGGGGCGGGAGCAGCGGTGAGGCTGCCTCTCACCCGACTCACCTTCCCTCTGCTCTCCCTCCCTCCGCTGAGAAAAGGGGACACCATGTTCCAGCTGATGGCCAACCTCAAGTCGCACTGCATTATTTCTGCCTCATGCACCAATTCATGTTGTTACTCCTATAACCAGAGAAAATGAGGAATGGCTTGAGGAAACTGTGCAGAAACGGTGATCTGAGCTGTCTGATTGGTCAGCGGTAGGCCTATAGGTGCACTTGATTTGCTCTCTGGGCCTGCCGGGTAGGTGGAGTTCTACCTTCAGACACATGAAATGGTTCAAAATGGGAACACTTTGCCTTCCCAGCGCTAGGGCTGCTGAATCAAGTGTACCTACCGCCAACTGAATACAAAGTGTTATGTTTGGGGCAAATCCAATTCAACACATTACTGAGTAGCACTCTCTATATTTTCAAGCATAGTGGTGGCTGGATCATGTTATTGGTATGCTTGTATTCGTTAATGACTGGGGAGTTTTTCAGGATAAAAAAGAAACAGAATGGAGCTAAGCAGAGGTAAACTCAGAGGAAAACCTGGTTCAGTCTGCTTTCCACCAAACACTGGGAGATTAATTCACCTTTCAGCAGGACAAAAACATAAAACTCAAGGCCAAATGCAAACACTGGAGTTGCTTACCAAGAAGATGGTGAATGTTCCTGAGTGGCCGAGTTACAGTTTTGATTTAAATCTACTTGTAAATCTATAGCAAGATCTCAAAATGGTTATCTAGCAATGATCAACAACCAATTTGACACAGCTTGAAGAATTTTAAAAGAATACTGGGCAAATGTTACACAATCCAGGTGTGGAAAGCTCCTTGAGACTTACCCAGAAAGACTGTAATCACTCCCTAGGTGCTTCTACAAAGTATTGACTCAGGGGTGTGAATACTTATGTAAATTAATATTTCTGTATTTCATTTTCAAAAAATGTGCAAAAGATTCTAATAACATGTTTTCACTTTGAATGATGGGTTATTGTGTGTAGATGGGTGAGAATATATATATATATATATTATTTTTATCTATTTTGAATTCTGGCTGTAAAACAACAAAATGTGGAATAAGTCAAGGGGTATGAATACTTTCTGAAGGCACTGTACATAAAACATCCTCCATTCAGGCTGCAAAGGCTTTGGTTTCCTCCTTAACTAGATTTATTGGCGTGCCGGCCCCCCAAAAAAACTGGGGAAAATATGCGTAGTGTCTTCATAAAACACAATTTTCCACCACCATGCTGAGGTGGCTAATGCTGCTTCCGGACATTCCGCACGGCATTAAATATAGTTAAGGAGGAAACCAATGCCTTTGCAGCCTGAATGGAGGATGTTTTATGTACGAGCTGGTGGCGTGGGGACACGAGTGCATAACCAGCTGGGCAGATCAAGCTTAGACATCAGAGGACAAACGACGTCAGGAATAATAGATCTTCAGTTTCCCTGCAGAGACAATGAAGCCATTATTGACTTTAGACAAATCGTCCTCCACATCCACTGGCACCTGCAGAGTCTAACTTTGTTACAGTAATGTAAGAGAGAGAGAGAGGAACAGCTAGCGCAACAGAACGTAAGCTCGCGAGATCAGGATGGTTCGTTCGAGGCAAAGGAACAGTAGGACCCAACAGAGACATTAACCTGTGTTTGAGTGGTTTTATATAATTTTCATTAGTGATTAGTTTCAAGTTTTAGTAGTCTATGTACGGGATACACATGGTATACACAGTACAATGAAATGCTTACTTGCAGGTTCCTTCGACAATGCAACAACAATAAGAAATAAAAGATAAGAGTACAAACATAAAGTAAATGGCTCAGTAGAATAGAATAAACATTTTAGCATAAGTATAATCCAATATTTACACATGTTTGGAGAAGGGGGGGATTGGGGGGCATATGTTTTAAAGGGTAGGTAGCATAAACGTAACCACATGTAACATGGATTTGCGTTAGTATACACATCAAAAGTCGCAATGCAAAGTTTCACCTCACTTTTCTATGTTTGGAGTTATCACATAAAACCGATCAGAATGCCGAAATTACGTTGGAAAATGTTTTTCCAGGGTGTGATGTAATATGGACAACCCAGGAAGCCAGCCTATTTCCTAGAATGTAAACTCCAACAGAAATAACTTCATGTATAAATTCAGATTAAACCAAATCGTTTGCACGCATGACTACTGGTTTCAATTACATTTTCAGCCAACTTACAAGCAAATACTTTATGAATTTATTGTTGCAAGGTTGCTAGCCAACTAGACTGCTAATGTTAGCCCATCTAGCCTGCTAACGTTAGCCCTACCAGCCTGCTAACGTTACATTAGCACTGAATGAGTCAACCAGTTGCTATCAACACCTATCTTACAGCTACATTAAAATAATGGAAATACATAATGCCATTTAACCAAATATCAGAAAATGTTAACTATATGCAGTTATCTTAGCCAGCAAGCTAGCCAGCCAACCCCCCAAAAATTAAAGCTAGCCAGCCAGCTAACTTTAGCCATTTAGCCAACTAACGTTAACTATTAGCCTAGCCAATGCTAGAGCCCAACTACTGGAAAGCAGTTAGAACACAACTAACACAACTAAAACAAAACCGCAGAACAAAAGAGCAGACACTTACAGATTGATAGCTGCGGCCCATCCGATGGTAAGAGTCAGGGAAAATCGAATAGCTTTAGCGTGAAAAAAAGTTGACACAACAAAAAGACCAGACGAGGTACCACCGTTACACAATTAGAGCAAACAGGTATGATTTTCTCTTTACTTTTGAGCCCACGGCAAGAAGGCAACAGAGCCTGCAGTGCTAACAGGTTCCCACTAGATAACACAGCCACAAAGTCTGTGAAGAACATGAGGTGTAGCCAGGGGTGAAAGTAAGGCGGTACGGTCTGGTACAGCGTCCCGGCAAAATAAATAGTGGGGGGTACAACGTACCGGTAAAACATGAGCCTATCACAATACTTTAAACAAAATGTAAAAAACTGTAGGCTATTACACCATTATTTGTCATTTCCATATGTCAGAGGCATTAAAAATGAGCGAATGGACTTGAAACAGGTAGGCCTATAGCCTATGCTCCAAAATGCAGTGTGGTTTGACTAGAACGCTGACATTTTGCAAAGGCAGAGATGAGTGGTCGACACCGAGATGCGCGCGGACAGCAGTGGAGGCATTAATTCTGGCCTGACAGTCGCCAAATGTCATTACACTTTTTGCTGTTTTGTGTAACATGTCTCTTTCCATTCACCACTGTTTGGATTCTGGAAATATGTTGCTAGTGGATGAACATGCACAGATAGCCTAGTAAAGGAGCCCTTTGAAGTGATTGTTTGACAATCAGATGAAAACATCATGACTGGTTGTGTTTATGCCACAATAAAAGGTAATACATTTTAAAAGTTAAATGACAAATCTTTATGACTATGCCCACAGAGATACTATTGAATTAATAGGGATTCTAAATATAATTCTATGATTAGGCCCCACAGCCGGTCCGCCCATTAGGCAAGGCAGTTTGATGAGGGTGGCATTTTCCGAGCTAAACTGACCAAGATGCACCTCCAACAGCACATAACACCTCACATTCCGTCCAAAAAAAATATAACTTCTCTCACCCAGTGGCATGAGGGCTATTTAGGTGAGTGCTGATGCCGCCCCATCACAAGCAGTGCCCACTTTGCCAAAGGCAGAGGCGCAAACCATTTAGCTTGTCCATGCCCAGCGTGCCTCTCCAGGGTGCTGTTGGAGAGACACAGTGCTGCGGCGCTCCACCAACACTACATCAAATTCATTTAACATAAATTATGTAGCCTACTGTAGAAAGAGTAGTAGCCTATTTTCTGTAGCCCATAGACTGGAGACCAAATGTAGGCTATTACAATGTCAGGAGACTGACACTTTTTAATTATTAACTTAGAGGAGAAAGTCAACTAAAAAGGCAAGCGGTAAGACATCAGCTTTGGAGCGGTATAATCAAACAGAGGTGGACAGCAAATAATTGCTGAAAGTTATTAATTTCAACAATTGTCTTCATTTGAATTTGACCTCACTAAAAACAAGAGGGCTTTGTTGGAGCCTATTTCTTCCTATTCAAAAACATAAGAGGTAGGCCTACCTGTTTGACAGACGCAATTATGCTATCCATAGATTTGTAGGTATAGCCAAATCCTCCAATACTGTCAACATGCACTCCTTAAATACCTCCCTGTCTGAGAAGGGCTTGGTGTGTTTGGGAAAACCAGGGCTCAAATTGAGTGAGGGTATGCCATACGCTTTGTGAAAGAAAAGGGTAAAAGGAATACCTATTGTTAGCTTTATTTTGAAATAAATAAATAAAAGGTATCCAGATCATATAAAGTGTTCTATAACAATGCTTTACTCCGTGATGCCTTATGCTAGAAACAAGCTTTAAATGCCCACAAATGACATGACTCTGACGCATATGGGGATATATTGATTAGTCTCTATGACATTCTAAAGCTGAGCTACAGCCCCTGCTGTACACTATTCTAGTTTAGTGGGGATAGGAGTTCTTTTTTTGGGGTCTCTCCTAGGGCGGCAGAACGTCCAGGGCCGGGCCTGTTAAATATGCCCATATTATTTTTGGGTGCACATGTGTGCACACATAGGAGGTCCCGTACCGGGAATAAATTAAATCTACTTTCACCCTTGGGTGTGGCTAACGTTAGCCAGCTTTAATAATAACAAATAAAAATTATAACTTTTGTTATAGTTAACCAGATCGTGAATACAACTAAGTTACTAAGTCTTTGACCAAACCGTGTTTTTACTTTGGAGAGTAAAAACTCAACTTCCTACATTTTAAATTGTCAGTATTTAGCAATCATAGAAATCAAAGCAGCAGTTGTGATATGTGTGTGTGTGTGTGCGTGCGTGCATGCGTGCGTGAGTGCATGAGTGCATGTGTGCAGGTGGTCAGTCCCGTTCAAGTGTTCAGCAGTCTGATGGCTTGTAGATAGAAACTGTCTCAGCCTGTTGGTATCAGACCTCATGCGCCGATACTGTCTGCCTGACGTTAAGGGAGTGAACAGCTCGTGGCTGGGGTGTGGGGTCCTTGATGATGCTGTGGTCCTTCCTCAGGCACCGTTTGGAGTAGATGTCCTGGATGGGTGGGAGTACGGTCCCAGTGATGTACTGGATGGGTGGGAGTACGGTCCCAGTGATGTACTGGATGGGTGGGAGTACGGTCCCAGTAATGTACTGGGCGTCTTCACCATCCGCTAGAGGACCTTGCGGTCGTCGATAGACCAGTCAGGATGTGGACGGACCAGTCAGCTAGCTAACCAACAACTGTAACAATGGATTTGAGTGACAAGTGCTCAATGTGCAAATGTATTTATGTTTTCAATAAACATTGGAGACTAAATATAGTTTACATGTCAACAGTCCAAAGCAACCTTGTCTGTTTTGCCCAATAGTTGCGCACTAGTCAGTTTTGTTGCTAAACAACCAACCTACCTATAGATTGTCATTATTCCCCAGGTGACATTATTAAAAGATCATATGCATTCATTTTCTCTGTGATTACAGATGTACAGCTAACTAATGGCCTCATTGGCCTGCCATTACTGTGGAAGTCGGAGCTCGCCGATGGACACAATGCATTTCAGCACAGTGAAATGACTGCATGACTCAACATTGTAATGTGCTCTGTGTCCTATAGGGAGGTTCCATAGAGAACAGGAAGTCCAAGCATTGCCTGGAGCTAGTCGAGAACAGTGAAACAGAGTTTGGCTACCAGCTGGCCATACAGAAGTGCTCTGGTCAGAAATGGACAATCACCAACCTACTGTCAACCTACACTCTCCAATGAGGGGATCCTGAGTCCTGCAGGGGAAAGAGTTGCCCATGGTGAACACTGGACCTGTGACTGAAAGACATAGACGGTTTGCTTCTTTAAAAAATATATTTATTGAGGAAGGCAAGAATTGAATTATAAGTATGCAGTTTCTTAGACTCAAAGACATAATTTGATCAATGTTAAACATTTCCTGGATTCATATGTGGGATTTAAGTGGCAGATTTTCTTTTGTCACGCTGAATTCAGGCTGGAATTGGCTCTAATATACATTATGTAATTTCTGCTACTATGTAGCATGTGTATGAAAAACCTTTCTTATTCTTGTTTCTTTTGTGTCTCAGGTTTGTTTGTAGACAGATTTTATTATAAGATCGGGTTCGAGGAACTGTCGCCAATATATGTTGAGAGAATATACACGCTTTTTTATAAGTGTATATGCTGGATATTTATAAAAAACCTTCAGTAAAAATGCTGATGACAAACAAATATATTGTGTGGGGGATTTTCCATGCTCTTGTGAAAGTCAATCAATATAGTCCATCTCAGTTTTGTTTTGTGAAGACACCTTAATAGTCTATTTGATACAATAATTATTTTTCACAACGCATAGAAATTTAGGCTTTTGCAAGGACTGCAAACATTATTTTCCCCATATATCCTGAGAGAAATACAGGACTTGTTTATAGCAGCAGCTGGGTAATAATGGAGCATGATGGAAACGTCCAGTAATAATATCCTCTGTATGATAAAACAAATGTCCTTATATTATGTTATCACCAATATAAGGACACTCTAATTTAATTTACTTAATGTCCTGCATATTTCAAGTGGAAAAGGAATGCTTTCATGTTGTTGTTCTCAAATAGACTATGTAGAAGCCTTCTGGTTTTCATATGTTGCTAATTAAAAGTACTTTGTAGAACTAACTTCCGTTTCACTACACAGCTTGCGTGTCCTACAGAGAAATGTCCTACAGAGAAATATCTCCTTTAATTATAATGACTTGGTTCCTGAAGAGGAGTGGAGGAGAGTAGTTTTCATCTATTTAACATGTCAGTCCTCATCAGATTCTAGATTTTGAGTTACTGGTCATGAAAGATGCATGTGGTGGCACTCTCAAAATGCATCACTCCAATCATGTTCATGCTTGTATCTGTCACATAGGCAATTTACACTAATTGTTGAAGCAGTGTAGGAAGCACAGCATCCACATACACCACCGGAATTTCTGAAAACAACAACTGTGCTTCCATGGGACAGCGTAGCCCTTTACACTCGTACCCGTATACAGGTTGAAAATGACAGATTTGGGAACTGATAAACGCATAAATTGGAACACAATTGCTGTACAGTAACATGCTTTACATGAAGTCAGAACTCTGGCTCTGCGCTTCATAGCGCTGTATGGGTTTTGACTGACAGCCGTTCTGAACTTGAGCTAATGGGGCAACTTTTGCAAATGTTTTGTTGTTTGAATCCTGGGAACACACTGGTTGAATCAACGTTGTTTCCTTGTCATTTCAATAAGATTACGTTGAACCAACGTTGAATTGACGTCTGCCCAGTGGGATGAGACGTTGAGGATTATAATAAATACTGCTTTGATGTCATACTTACAAGCCAAACATCCGTGAGCCCAAATGTGCACTTCACATTTCCATATCATAAAACTCATGTCATATACAGTGTCAACGTTTATGATCACTCTGTTTGATGTACAGTTACAAGATGACATGGCGTCATATCCTGCGTTGTTCTGAACAGAATGAGCCTGCTTGTCTATTGTGAAGAAAATTCACCATGGTACACGCACCTGAATGTTTCAAGTTTTAATGTCATATGCACAAGTACAGTGAAATGCACTCATGATTCCTTTCTATGCGCATCAAAATTATGATCTGTTTCGCTGAATTGCATTGTGAAAGCCTAACACTGTAATATTGTATTTTATAACTTAGGTAGTCATGTTTGCAATAGAACAAGCTTTCAAATTATGCCCATCTGACTCAGATTGCATTTATAATGGACAGTTTTTGGATTGCATAAAAACAACCGTAATTGTGTGATGGGGTGGATGCAGGGTTGTGTTCCAACCAAAACAACGACAAGTGTGCTTGCTCTAGTTCCTCAATGGCACTGCTAGGAGAGCTACAAAAAAAGCACCTTATAGTTGACTCTTCTTTGAGTCATAAAAGTGCATTAAGATTACTTAGGAACTGTGCACACTTTGGAGAGGTGTATGCCTGGCCACTTGGGGACACCAGTTAGTCCTCACACTCAAACCCTTGTAATTTTTTTGGTCTTATGTTGCACCTAACCTACATTTTCCAGAAATATTCTTATCATGTTACTGAATGTATCCAGAGTATTTTCAGATTTCATTATCAACAAATGCAGCAAAAAGTACAGGAAATGTAAAATGCACATAAAATCAACAGTTTTGGATTAAATCTTATCAGGTGAACTGTTGTGTCCTCACCTTTGGTCTAATAATTTTCCCATAATCTAACTATTCATTTTCTATTGCTGGCATGGTTATGCATATGCTTTTCATATTTCTTCTGTAAGAAACATTTCAATGTTTCCTGTCAATATAGGCCAATTCCCATGAGTGTAAAGGGTTAATGGAATGTAAACATCCAAAAAGTACTATTTTATTTCAGTCTTGTCAAACCACTCACGTCACTCATAGAGATGCACTAACAGCACGGAGCATTTTTTGAATTTCAGTTAGTGCTGAAGTAATGATGACGTGTTTGAATTGCCCTGGCAAAATAAGCAGCTGTCACAGAAGATGGAGCTGAGTAACATCATTTGTGAGGATGTAAACGGTGGGAGGACACATTGGAAAGTGACTGCTCGTTACTACTTGAAGCTCCAAAAGCTGGCACAGGTTGAAAGTTTGGAATGGGAGAGGAAAGTATTATTTTTTTTCAGTTTAGAAATATATCTCCAACTATCACAACTGGTAGTATTGAGTATAAGACATTTGACAATTGAACAATTATCCTTGACAGTGACTATTGATTAGTAATCCTTACACCTTACAGTCTACACATCAATGGCCATCTGACTGTTACTCAGCTCAAACTCTTTGAGCAAGGCCCATTTTACAGTGTTCATGTACTGTGGTAATTAATGAAAAAAAAGTATTTATTTACTTGTGACGATTAAAAGACAACGGGAACAAGAGTCCTTGACTATGAAGACCTCACATGATGTAGTCTATTAGATTATTTCACTTCACACACCCTGCACTGGGCCCCTAGCAGAAACGTTTTTGGGTTCTACATGTTCCTGTTACTATGACTGCAAAATTGAGAATTTATAAGCTTGAAAACCACACTCCATCTCCTTGGTCTGTTTAAGATGGGTTGCACGTCACTACACTGACTGAGCCACTGCAAACCATCCATAAAACATGTACTTTGAAACTACAGTAACTCTTGTATTTCCCTGATACAAGTAAGCCACTTTACCCCACTGACTTTAGAGCTGTGCCTGAGGACCTGTCAGCAACAAGAATGTAGGGTGAAAATGAACCCCATCCCTCCTCGCCGACCCTGGAGAGAGGTGGAAATAATATGCCTTTCAAGTCATGTAAGAGGATTTCAGGACATTAAAGGCATGATGCATAAAAACATATTCGGAGGAGAGATCTATCCGAGGGCAGACTAATCTAGCTGCTCTGGGTGGGTGCCTCAGTAGGCTATAATCCACTTTACCAGCTGAGGACGTAACCCTGTACTCCTGACCTTTACTCTCTGCATCACTCAAGGTCTGTAGACTGAGACTTCAGCACATGGGTCACAATGTTACCAGTTACCAACCAGCCAGATGATAAATCAATGGCAGACCCTTCAGTGCAATACATACACGCAAACAAAGTCAAATATAACTTTTCACAATCCGTTCATTATGGGCTGAAGCCTCTGAATGGCTGATCAAAGAAAGGTCAAACAAGTGTCTATAACCATAACATCTCCTCCCATCAACACTGCTGCATTACAGCTCATCCAATTAACACTCAAAATGAATAAACACAACACAGTCACTGCTAAATACGGCCCAGTGATTTACATGGGCAACGAAGCACTTGGGGACCTTGAAGGAACAGTAATGATGCAGAATGTGGGCCCTCTCACGCCTTGGTGCGTTTCACTGCTGACTAACCATGAGATTTAATTTTAGGGTAAGCTTTGTTACTTCTGGGAATGGTTGTATATCAGGGGTATTAAGGCACTGCTGCAGTTCTCATTTTGATGTCTCATTGATGGGGAAGCTCAGGTGTTGGGGAGGGAAGAGGACCATAGGGAGCTGATTATCAGACTCACAGAGTGTGCTGGGTTGGCAGTATTTTAACGTGGAATTGGAAATGAAAACCCTGTTTGCAGAGAAAGACTCCTGTTTTGATAAGCTCAAACCTATGCAAGGAATCACCATTGTGGCTACATTGTACCTGTGAACTAAATCTGTCTGATAATTGATGAGCTTGTTCTTGAGCTTTTCAAACAATAATGAGACTGTAATGCTGTCTAAATGAGAGCCGCTACACTTAATTCAGACCTAAGAAAGTTTACCTCCTAATCCCATTTACTCTCAGTCATGCTCAGGAGCTCTGAAAGGTCATAAAGAGCAAGGTTATTTATCACAATGACGATATCGCTTTGGAAGAGTCTCATTCTGTCTTCTAAAAGCTGTTTTTTAGATGTAAAAAAACAAAACAAAAAATTTGATAATTTCCTCCTCTACCCTTTGAGGCATGTAGTTCTCAGTACAGATTAATGACTCATGTCACTCATGAGCTTTAAAGGTAACATGAAGAGACAATGGTCACGTTCCTCTGCTCAGCCGTTGCATCCATCAACCAATGGTTGCGTGTCACATCATCGACTGTGTCATTGACAGATTGCTATAGCATATGATGTGGTTAGCTGATACGTAAAACACCTATCCAGGCGTTGTAAGATCTGGTAGGCATCAGCCACGCCTGGGCAGAAGAAACGTGCCTGGATGAAAGGATGTCAGTTAGAAGGATTGAAGCGAGAGGCAAAGGGAACTTTTTTGGAAAAGACAATGGCACTATCTGTTGTTTTTTGTGAACATGCTTTTAAAGAGACTTACCTTGAAGTTTGTGATAGATATCAAATAATTATCCAGTATCTGCACACAGTAAACTGTAGTCTACTGTATGCATCAGAAATAGGATATCAGACTCCACTGGGTAGCAGAGTTTGATATTTCTTTATGGAATGTAATCAGAGAGGAGCCTCAGCCTCATCAAGTTATGTGTTCCTGCTTGAAGCAGAAGCTTGTCCTCAGGGTCTGTAATGGTGGTAACGGTGAACTGGACACTCACAGGCTTCAATCTACTTACACTGCTGCAGTTTAGAGCCTGGAGGCATTCTATTGTGTTAGCAGTGCGCTCACAGAACCTAAAACACTTGAATGCCTTCACTAAAAACTCTCAGAGCAATATCCTCAACTCTACCATAATATATCACTTTCTTCTTCCAAGCTTTTTTAGCCATCTCAATGTAAAATTTGGCCTTTACTTTTTCTGTAGGCCTATGTGACTTTCATTAAAGCTGCATTTGAACAATAAAGGCAGTGATGACTTTTTCTGTGCATAAAACATTGTCTCTACTTGACTCATTTCCATATAATGTGTAAGGATATATCATGGGATAAATGCACTTACTGTAAGTCACTCTGGATAAGAGTGTCTGCGAATGACTAAAACGTAAATCAGGGTTGCCTGAAAAACATTTCTAGCACAATGACCACTCAAAACCCGGCCACAAAGCCTGAAAACTAGCCCAACAATTTTTTTTCGCAGCAAGAGGAGATGCCACATGAGGGAGAAGTATGTAGCTATCTAGTGCTGTTAGTTTGTTGTTCTCACATCACTTGCCATGCCCACAGTTTACCCTGAAAAATTGGGCTACTTTGAAAACGATGTCGTGGTTGAAAATGTGTTGGTCGCGGATTGCGGTTTTTTGGGCTACTTCTAAATTGGACCAAGCCGCCATGGCATTTCTCTTTTTTAATTTTTTATATAAATTTCACCGTTACCTGCTGCTGCTGACTATCAGGCAGTGAGGCAGGCTGTTGCTGAGTGAATGAATGAGTGAATGGTGGGGAGGGCCGGAGGTGTGTGTGTGTTGAGAGAGCACTGCAGGCAGCAGGGAGCTGAGTGAGTGAGAGGAACATAAAATTCGACATACCAATTAGGATCTGGCTAAAAATACTTGAATCAGTTATAGAACCCATTGCCCTTTATGGTTGTGAGGTCTGGGGTCCGCTCACCAACCAAGAATTCACAAAATGGGACAAAACCCAAATTGAGACTCTGCATGCAGAATTCTGCAAAAAATATCCTCAGTGTACAACGAAAAACACAAAATAATGCATGCAGAGCAGAATTAGGCCGATACCCGCTAATGATCAAAATCCAGAAAAGAGCTGTTAAATTCTATAACCGCTTAAAAGGAAGCGATCCCAAACCTTCCATAACAAAGCCATCACTTACGGAGAGATGAACTTGGAGAAGAGTCCCCTAAGCAAGCTGGTCCTGGGGCTCTGTTCACAAACACAAACAGACCCCACAGAGCCCCAGGACAACAACACAATTAGACCCAACCAAATCATGAGAAAACAAAAAGAGAATTACTTGACACATTGGAAAGAATTAACAAAAAACAGACTCTGTGAGCATAGCCTTGCTATTGAGAAAGGCCGCCGTAGGTAGACCTGGCTCTCAAGAGAAGACAGGCTATGTGCACACTGCCCACAAAATGAGGTGGAAACTGAGCTGCACTTCCTAACCTCCTGCCAAATGTATGACCATATTAGAGACACATATTTCCCTCAGATTACACAGATCCACAAAGAATTAGAAAACAAACCCAATTTTGATCAACTCCCTTATCTACTGGGTGAAATACCACAGTGTGCCATCACAGCAGCAACATTTGTGACCTGTTGCCACAAGAAAAGGGCAACCAGTGAAGAACAAAACCATTGTAAAAACAACCCATATTTATGTTTATTTTCCCATTTGTACTTTAACTATTTGCACATTGTTACAACACTGTACATAAACATAATGACATTTGAAATGTCTTTATTGTTTTGGAACTTCTTAGTGTAATGTTTACTGTTAAATGTATTGTTTATTTCACTTTTGTTTACTATCTACTTCACTTGCTTTGGCAATGTTAACATACGTTGAAATTGAATTGAATTGAATTGAGAGGAGAGCAGGGCTGCTCTGCTCTCCTCTCTTCTCAATCACTCAGCTGCCTGCAGCGCTCACACACACCTCCGGCCCTCCCACTCCCCACCACTAACTAATTCCCTCAGCAACAGCCTGACTCACTGCCTGATAGTCAGCAGCAGGTACCTGTAAAAAAACACAAATGTAAAGAGAAATGCCATGGCGGCCGCGGTGCAATTTAAAAGTAGGACAAAAACCCGCAATCCGCGACCAATAATACATTTTCACCCGCGACATCGTTTTCAAAGTAGCCCAATTTTCGGAAAACTAAGGACATGGCAACGCTGCTGTAAATAACCTCACACTTTGGGATTGTTCGACATTGCCGCCGACAGTGCAGGCGACTGCAGACTGACTGATCTACAAATCACCTATCATAAATAACTACTCATTAGTATTTGTAGATCAGTCAGTCACAATTGACCAATGACACATTACGGTTTTGATCCTCTCGAACACGGACATTATATTTGAGTAAAATACCTTTGTGAGTCTGTGCTGCCATCTCGTGGTCAGGCATGTAAAACACTTGTCAAATCTGCACACACATTTATTATATTAGCCTGTATCAGTCGTCCATAATATTAATATAGCTGACAATTTAACACTGGCTCTGCTTTTTTAAATTATTTTTAATATTTTCACTATTTGTTGTTAAATCTCCAATGTTCAGTTGAATTTCTAGAGGTCGGAACTAATTAATCAGATACTGGGGATTACATTTATGATGCACCAGGACAATTACGTGTGTTCTTCCTGCTTAGCTTGAACTGTTGTTGATTGCGGACACAACAACACCCTAAAAGGCTCATCTACTGGCTACTTTGGTCATGTTTCAGAATTATTTAAGAAGATTAGTTAATGAAACTTGGAGTATTCAAAGGTCTGTCAAATATGTGATTTTTTTACGGGGCGTAGGACCTCTGCCTGTATCTGCAAGGCATTTGACAGATGGGAAGGACGCACAACACTTCGACACTTCCTTGCTCGAATTTCTCGTTTGTCCACTATCCAAAAAGCAATTGAGGTGAGTCATGTTATTATACATTACCACCTTTCTACTAATTTACCTAATCCAACGTCAATCTTGTTTTGCTATGGCATAGCTGCTCAGCTTTATAGGTAGCATCAGCTAACAGTTAGCTAACGTTAGCTAGCCTAATTGTTGTACTCTCGTCTCTCACTCAGGTATGAGGTAAATACCAATGAACTCATCAACGAGGAGCTTGGCATCGCATACCCAATAATTGATGGGATTCCCAACATGATTCCCACAGATGCAAGATTGATTAAAAAAGATCCTGAAACACCAGTGAAACCAGCACAGCAGGCATAACACACAAACAGTAAAGACTAAAGAAGATCTTGACCCTGAACAGTGTTTAAATGAGTTGTTAGCTAGAAGTCAATATGTTTTCTCTCTCTACCCTCACAGTACTGGTTCCAGTAGTCTCCCTATTTGGACTTTTCTATTCTGCGACTGTAGATGAGAATTTCCCTCAGGGATGTACAAGCACTAGTAGTGTGTGTTTCTACAGTCTTCTGTTACCAGTCACCATCCCTGTCTATGTGTTTTTCCATCTATGGAAGTGGATTGGAATGAAGCTATTCAGGCACAATTAGTGTACGCTTTACATGAATAGCATTTCAGTTGAATGACGTGACTAATAATAAAGGTTAAATTAGTGATGTGTACTGTGGTGATGGTGTTGTACATGAAGCTGTTATTGCTACCACAGCTAATGATCCACCACATGATTCTGTAAGAAGAAAATGACATTCAATGACAATAAATTAAGAAACTTTATTTGATGAGTGACATGCAATTTCTTCCATAAAATGTGCAACAATAAAAAATGTATTGCATGTGTTTTTAATGAAACTTGAAACTGAATGTTGAATAACATGTGAACCTATAAGATGAACCTATTTTGGGAACCTAGGACCAAGAACACCACAAAGAAAATGTATCCTTGTGAATTACTATCACTAATGAAATGAAATTGTTTTTGACTTTTTTTGTTCAACCTTTGGGTCCCCCATAGTTCTTGTGGGAAAGTTCAGGTTTGAAGAACTTCACTTCTTACTTTTTTGTTTTCTTCCCACCACGGGCCTGTGTAAGTTTCATCAAGGGAGATTGTGGTCTCGGGGACTGTCCCTCGCCCTTCATCTTAAAGAAGAAAGATTCATTCAGTCTCATCTGAACTGCCTTAACTTGACTCTTGCACCGCCAGAATGGGTCATTCTCCTCACTTGACGTTGTGTCTGTTGACTTCTGGCCAAGTGGGGGGCTGGTTTCCTCTTCATTGGCCTTTCTATGAGATGATGGGGGATGTAGGCCCATCTCTGCCCTCATCCTGTTAGGGAGACTCAGGTCGGTAGGTTGCTCTGAGCACTCGGCAGCTCCACACGACTGGTGAAATCTGAGGAATGTGGAGATCTGTGAGGTAAAGAAGTTCTCTGTTTGAGTGGCTGCCTCAGATATTGACTTCCAGAGCAGTGGCTCCTCTTTTGGCTCTACGAGTGACTTGGTATGCCTGGGCACTGTTGTGGTGTTGGCTTCACCAGTGCCTCCACTGCTGGAGTGATCTGAAGATGTTAGTACTCTGAATTTCTTCTGAGTTATAAACAGGTCCTCACTGTTGGCATCTTCAGCAGTACTTTGAGAGTTGTCTTGTCCCTTTCCATACTCTGTCCCATTTCCTTGCCCCTCTCCCCACTGATAAGTCCCAGAAAAGTTGATCTCGTTGTCACTCTTGGGGCTTTCCCAGTGAAAAGTGTCTTTTGCTTTGTCTTTGGTTGTTGAGGTGCAACACTTGACTACTTTTGGCTGTTTTGCTTGTATGTAATCAGGGAATAAATCAAATGCAACTTTCTTTTTTCTCTGGGCCTTCTTCTTGGGTACCTTCACTGAGTCACTTACCACCGGCACAGGTTCCTGTTTCTGAATGCAATGTTCTACAGCAAATTTGACAGTCGACTTTCCCCCAGACTTCATTGGCTTTATTGCGGGGTTAGGTGCACTGTTGCCCTCAAAAATAAAATAGCTATCTTGTAATCCCAGCGCTACTTCCCCCTTCTTTTTCTTCTTCTGCTTACCTTTGGACTTTTTGGTTTTCTTTTTCTTTTCAATCCCAGCCTCTTTCACCTCTGTCCTGTGGGTTTTGTCCTTTTTTAGACATTTGTCTTTCTTTGATTTATTTTTTGTTTTTCCTCTCCTGGGTGAATCCCAAAATGTGCCAGATTCTGTGTACTCCGTCTCCGCTCTTTCAGCCATCTCCATCTAGAAAAGAGAATTATGTGTGTAAATTATTATATGTAATTATACGTAATCGTGCCTCTTGCCATCCAAATAGAAATATGAAATAATTTAATTTCCATTACATAGGCCTAATTGACATGTATGCAGTCTAGGGGCTGCCCCTCACAATGGATTTTTTTAAATATGTTTTTAGGCTGTTTATCAAATGAGAATTCTCTCTGACTATAGCAATACTGTAATTGATTGTCTTACCAGATATTCAAGATGCCTTCTGTTCCTCCAATGTTGGCGAACTGTTACTTGTATCCTCTCTTGAAACCATGTAACCCAGCACCTGTATTAAACACATAGAAGAGTCTCATACTGTATCATCTTGATACAGTGCACATTATCTCGACATGTTACATTTTGTATTAATGATGGAACTTGTTACAGTAGCCTCACTAGCCAAAACTTCGAGAATATCCGCGATTGCAGACTGTGGTCTTTCAATACAAAGTAAGAGACATAAATGTCCTACTACATTAAACTGAGCTAACTACAGGCCTTGATCGTTAGCCAACCGACCTCTACAAATAAAAAGGTTAGCATACGCCAAATAGTCTGTAATTATGTCAAATGTGGAACATTGAAATAACTTAATTTCTAAATTGGTACCAATTAAAGTTTTCAGAAACTATATTAATCAAACAGCGATGAATTACCTTCTCAAGTCATTCTCCGTCCCTAACACTTGACAGATTCCCGCCAGCCACCTCTTCAACTTCAAAGAGAGCGCATCTTTCTAGCGCGCATGCCCTATGCTACTGGCTGATCTCGTGACACAACTACTGTATGAGAATCTTGCCACCACTCACCTGCATCTACAAACGAAGTTGGTCCACCAGGTAATTCACCTAAACGAGCATATTAAGATGCAAAAATAATGTAGCCTAAAGTAAAGGGTCAAACTGTTTCATTTTAAAGGGGTCTGTCTATAAATGTGTTTGGGACTGGTAGGCCTACCATCAGCAATCTCAACTGACCTTACAGGATGATGACATGGTATGAAGTTACAGCTAATATTCTTTGTCCGAAGATAAATATAGATCTCAATGCAGATTTCAGAATAAGTGAATACAATATCCAAATCCTAAATCAACTACAAATTGACATGGTCAGTGTTTACTGTATAGGCAATCAACAGACTTTCCAGTTTTCCTTCACAGCGTTTTTCAGGGTGGTGAGTACAGAAGTAATCTTTTGACATCCATTCAGTCCCTTATGAGTCACCACCCATTGGGCACAGACGTCATTTCAAGGTAGATTTGATTGACATTTGTCAACTAACGAATTCAAAGTAAAATCAACAAAACATTTCACCATGTCATTGGATTTAGGTTAAAAGTTGGGTTAAAAAAATACGAAATTCCCTTATGTTGATTACTTTTTGTAAATCCAATCAGTTTTCCACGTTGATTCAACATGATCACATTGATTTATTGTTGTTGAAATGACGTGGAAACAATGTTGATTAAACCTGTTTTTGCCCAGTGGGCAGTCTAGCTCCCATCATGTCTCATCGCATACCGTCAGCGACCTTCAGGTTCTACTGTGCTTACTGTTTTTACAGGCTGAGAGGGGAATGCCATGCCCATAATAATGGGGGGACTCCTTTCTCTTTGTATTGTGGAAATACGTTTCTCTTAACTATCGTCTGAGGCCTTGATGATGTCAGTCAACAATAGCCATGATCAGGGCTGACTGAAAAGGTTGTCTGTGAAAATAGACTGTGCCCTTTGTACAATAAGGTTGATCCAGTAATAGCCCAGTGTACAGCTGCAAAGCTTAGTCATTGATAACTGCTTTTGGTTGTTTTTCAGGAATTTCCCCTTTCGGTGACAACTTGGTGTGCCTGTGAAGGAGTTAGAGAGCGGTGCAATAACATATACTTGCATTAAACTATTTTGTTTAGCATCATAAATCTAATTATGTTTTATTAAACCATACATTTAAAATACATTTTCTATTATAATACAACAAAGTTCATCAGATATTTAAGGTTCTTGAGTTAGCTCCACATTTTTTGTTTTAAAAAAGATCCAAGAGATCTTTTGCAAGTTCAGTGGAGCAGATATTCTGAAACTTCTGCCTCATATCCTGCTTGCCCATCTCTGCGATGGGACACTAGCCACCTATATAGTAGCCCAAATTAGAACACTGACAATACTCTAGCTTACGCTGTGACTTTCTACCACCTGGTCACAATGGTCACACGTAGGAACATCCCCGCAATATAACATGGAAGGAAAGTATTTATATCTGAAACTAATGTAGTTGTTGAAGTGTTTATTGGAGTGTGTAGATTAGGTAATAGGCAGCGATGGCTCCAGTTTTACACTAGCGTGGGCGGCTGACACTGTGAGGTCCTTTTGGCTGACCTGCTAGCGGGAATTTGCCGGTGGTGTTAGGGTTAGTTAAAGGCCCTGTTTCTTTCATCACAGCACATAGGCTACAGTGTTTGACCATTGCATGTCATTTGGTAGACATGAATGGTGGCAACATTGTATGAATGGCAATACATGTTATTGTGTTATTAAGTGATCCATAAACTCCTGTTTGATTTAGATATTGCAATTCCAAATTAATCTCAATTGTGTTATTAGTTAGGACTGCCATACCAATGTCTGAAAATAACATACCAAATCTTCTTGATTGATATTCTCCTTATAGGATTACAGTTAATTGTTTGCTACATTTCAGAAATATTGTTTAGAAGTATTTTTCAGATTCTATTTACTTTTAGATCAACACGTAGTCAATCAACACTTGTGGTCTTCTGTAGCTCAGTTGGTAGATCACGGTGGTTGTAATGCCATGATAGTGGGTTAAATTCCCAGCACCACCCATATGTAAAAAAAAATATATATATATATATATATGCGTGCATGAATGTAAGTAGCTTTGGATAAAAGTGTCTGCTAAATGACATGTATTATTTTAGTCAACAGCATGGTGTTTCATTTTCTGACATTGAGGCTGTTACAACTTTGTTATTCACATTTACAGTGGCTGCGGCTCTGGTGAACCGGATGTATTGGACATATTTAGACATTGCACATATGATTGGATGACTAATGTATGGATGACTTCCAGATCGAGACTCTCATCTGTTTTCCACTCTTTGATGCTCCATTCATCCAAGCGCTACATTACTTCTGCCTGTAAATGTTCAACACACCCAAGGGATTCGCCTTATCTGTGGAGGTATAATGAAGAATGTGTCAAAACCATGGGCGTTGCTTATTTTTGGAAGCAAACATCACCCCTTAAGTGTTAAAATACACAGCACATAGCTACAGACCTTTCCCTACCTCAGCAGAGGTTGCGGATATGGAAAGACATAATTCAAAATATCGGAGACTCCAAACAAGCGAGCCCCTGCTATTAAAAGAAAGTGCTAATCTGCTAGCTTGTTAATGCTATAGCACATGATAATGTGACTATACTGTTTGTCTTACTGTCTTAGTACTAGTAGTAGTAACCAGGCAATTTATTGTGGTGGTCATGAGCCATTTCCGAGGTGGCATCGAAATATGCAGTGGAAGCTACAGCTCTACCTAGATCCCTGAATTACAGGGAAGGTCAGGGGTGCATTATTGTCAGATGCCTTCCATCATTTCAGTTGTTCCACCCGCCCACGCTGTCTGAGTATATGGGTCAGTCGACTTTCCGTTGGTCACTTAGGTATGGGACATTACATAATTATCCATGATTGATGAAACACACAATAAATGTTTGAGATCATTCATTGAGTCTTCTGAATCAAAATAAAATAGTAACTTTCTATTATACGATTCATGTGCTCATGTTTTTAGTTTTTTATCTTGACTGCCTTGGCTTGTTCTGTGAACACATCTGGGGAGACTATTGTGTTGACTACTACTACGACATGGTAAACCTGTGCAAAGGAAGCTCATCGTGATCTTTTTGGAGCTTATATCGGGTGTGAAGGTGATGACTGCTGAGGAGGTGCTTGTAATGGTGCGGCCACTACCTGTTCTCTTTGTAACATTTGACAGCCGGTGACTGGCTGCCAGCGGAACCATGAGCAGCACGTGCTTCCCTGGGATAGACTTTCAAAAGGCACACGCTTCTGTTGTCGTACAAGTATCAATCATTTAGACATGTGAGAGTAAAGTGGGTGGCGAACAGCTTCACAGTTGTGATGAATCGGGATGAGGCCATTGATAAATGGCACCACAGAGGCCAAGACGTTCTCTAGAGTTCCAGTACACAATAGTGTATAGCATACCATAATGCCATCATTCCCTCGAAGATGTGCGGACGTTCTAAATGAACAAATACGGCTGCCCTCAGTTGTTGGACCCAAACCCCAGTCTGAGTCAAAGGAAGTGGAAATATTCTATGTCTAATGTTGTGCTTAGAATAAAGTTTTTCCTTCTCAGTCATGCGTGAATCCTGCTGAATCACAGCAAGTCTCTGCCGTCATTCAGATATCTACGCAGCATGCTGCTGTTTTCATTTCAGATGGCTTTTGCAGATAAGGTCTTGGATATTAACGTCTGCAACACCACTAAGCAAGGGGCAACACCAAGCAAGCGGCACCATGAAGACCAAGGAGCTCTCCAAACAGGTCAGGGACAAAGTTGTGGAGAAGTACAGATCAGGGTTGGGTTATAAAAAAATATCTGATACTTTGAACATCCCATGGAGCACCATTAAATCCATTATTAAAAAATGGAAAGAATATGGCACCACAACAAACCTGCCAAGAGAGGGCCGCCCACCAAAACTCACAGACCAGGCAAGGAGGGCATTAATCAGAGAGGCAACAAAGAGACCAAAGATAACCATGAAGGAGCTGCAAAGCTCCACAGCGGAGATTGGAGTATCTGTCCATAGGACCACTTTAAGCCGTACACTCCACAGAGCTGGGCTTTACGGAAGAGTGGCCTTGAAAAAAGCCATTGCTTAAAGAAAAAAATAAGCAAACACATTTGGTGTTCGCCAAAAGGCATGTGGGAGACTCCCCAAACATATTGAAGAAGGTACTCTGGTCAGATGAGACTAAAATTGAGCTTTTTGGCCATCAAGGAAAATGCTATGTCTGGCACAAACCCATCGGCATGGACTGGGAAACTGGTCAGAATTGAAGGAATGATGGATGGCTTTTGTCATTAGTTAGGATGTCAATACATACGGTTAAGTACTGTATGATTTGGGTTGGACTCAGACTTTGCCATCATATAATGGAGATCTTTCAAAACAAACAATCTAAATAATGTAGTGTATTTTAAACAAATCCATAATGTACTATTTTGATGACTTATAAGGAGTATCGCTGCTACCTCATTATTGTAAGGGTAGATGTCGTTAGCAATACCTTCTCTTTAATCCCGAGAGAATTCCCATGCACCCCAATGCTGTCACATAGGACTACCACCGGGGACATGGCTTACATTGAGCCAGCATGAGGTAATGAGAACTATATGGTTTAGGATCTCATGCTAAGTTCAAAGGTCATTTTGTTTGGTGGGTGTCATCTAAACAGGCCATGCCCAATGTGGTCCATAATAGTATCACGCGAAACCAGTAAAAGGGCAACATCTTTAAGATGCAGGTCAGCTTGGCCATAAATCCTGTTAAACTGGTATGTAAACAACTTTAATTGCCCACCACCTGTGAAGTTTGTTTTACAGGATGATAGTAAATCAAAAACAGGTGCAATGTACAAATTCAGTTTCAGTCTCGGAGCATCATTATCAATATAAGCAGTTCAGGACATTGATTTGGTGATAGTTACTTCATCCAAACAATAAGGCACTCACTAAAATGTATATGCCAAGCTAATAAAGGGATTTACATTTTCTTAATACGAAGAGTGCTTTGAACTTGCTTGAAACATGTGCAACTATGCATGAACCAAAGTGCATCAAGGTGCACCTTCAAACATATTTCAGAACTTTCCAATACCCAAATTGCATTGTTTCTCCACCATAGTGAATATCAAATATTATGTTCTTTGCCCAGAAGCAGCTGAAAGTTGCTTATGTCCTCGCATAACATCATGGACTGCCTACTCTCTGTCGTCATGTTCTTTTTGGGGGCATGCATGCCTGCAGCCCTGACAGAAACCTTAACCAGTCCACGAGGGAAGATCTATAGGTCGGACCTGTTTGGTTCCTCTCTGGGATGTATTCTCTGTGTCATGACATAGCCATTCCTCTTCCACATTTAGAAAGATTCCCGCACGGTTACCTAATGTGTCATTGCGCGCCCTGCGCCCATAAAAGTAGGACAGGGTGGCTCATGGCCCATGGATCATCCTACACACCTGTGGCCACAGCAGGAGATCTCGACTCCGGGGCATCAGAAAGAAAGAGATTTGACTTATGGCTATAATGACTTATGGCTATTATATGGCATAGCATGTGTCAATAGAGCTGATGTGTGGCATATCAGTTGGATAGATGAAGACCAATGGGGTTTCTTATGTCCATACATCTGGAAGGAGGGGGCCTATAGTTTATACTAGTTAGGGAGTTGACAGTGCACATAAATTACGGGACAGAGAGGGTGGTGTGGGGGGTCTTCTTAAAATGTTTCTGTGGGTTTGTAATTCATATGATAGACTAGCCTTTGAAGGTTATTTTTCAACCACTTTTATGAATTTCTAGTAGCCTATTATTTTATCATGACTTACAGAAAATCTGACATATAAGGCAATGCTTTTGAATCAATGAGGTGTATGGGCCTACATTTGAATGAACTTGCATTACAAGATACGAAATTAATATATAACATTAGGCTAATCATTTTATTAGGCATTATGGTTTATTTTTTCATCAGAGCAATATTTGAATCCATAACAGTGCAACTACATCTCTGTGTTAGTCATGAATTACCAGATGTTCCACTGTGATTTTTTTCTGCTCACAGACAGAGCAACTGCACATTTTAAACTTTACAAAACATTAGGCCTACACTATGTGGATGATCAAACAAGTGCGTCGGTATTTTCCCGTCACACTTTACTCATTACCATTGAGCCCACACTGGATGTTACTGTGACGTCATTGTGAGTAGATGGTTGTTGGTATCCCAGGGAAACTTGATATTGCACTAAAGCCTAAGCTATGGTCATAAATGTGTCTAAAGGCCTATTGCTAATTTCGCATTTGAATCTTGGTAGAAAAAAACACGAAATGCCCCCAAATCATCCATCTATTTAGACTCATAAGGACTGAAATAAAAGTATTGAATAATATTGACAATCTATACAAAACATATATAAATATATACTTCATACAATATAGGCAATATATATCCTACACAATTGGTATAATCCTATAGGCCTACAATAAATATATAAAAATATACAATGTACAATACATTTACAATATAAATATATACTTTATAGGCTATGCCTAAACACAATTTGACAAAGCCTACCAAACCAATGTATTATATAAAGGTATAAAAGGCATCCACCCCAAAGTTGCAATATGTCAGTAATGTAAACATTCACTGAAAGGCTGATCCTAGTAGTCGATTATCAATATTTGCTATTGAAAATAGCGCAGTTTCAAAAGCAGGGCAATTCGTTATCCCCGGGCAAAGGTGCTGAAAGCTCAGAGTTGCGGAGGTGTTTTCATGCGCATGCCTATCCCCATCAAGGCAAGTGACATCAACACCAATAATGAAGGCGGCTCATCAATGGGCAGAGGGCTATAAAAGGAACTTTGGGAGACTTACCCTAATCATAACAGATAGGCTGATCTACAAATCGGGTTTACACTCCTGCACTCCATATCATATCTTTCCAGAGAAGCCTGTCACACAAGAGGCAAGTTGAACTTCAGCAACTTTGTCATTATTTTGTCTGCATGACATGCCATGTCTATTCTAAGTAAAATTGTATAGCCTCTTTAATTTTATTTGTAGTACAAATGGTTGCTTATCAAACATAAAAATGAAGTCTTATTTAACTTTATTTGGAATTTAAAATGGTGGCTTATGAAACACAGAAATGTATTCCAGATACAAGTTTATGATCTAAACTTTTGTTTATTTTTCTTTGACAGGTTATCAAAATGTTTCTCATCAGAGGTTTGGACATAAAAGTGGTACTCATATCACTCTGCATTGTATACTATTCAACGCTATCAGAAGGACGACCATTAAGGTAGGTTTGAACCTTATATGCAGTGTTTGGAAATAACTTAATGGAATAACTTTATATTATGGACTATATTAAATTGTATTGTAACATGATTGGATATGACAGCATACAAGTAGGCCTATAGCCTTGTTGCAAATTATAAAGTCATGTTTTAAATCAGACACATCTAACTTACTATGTATTGTTTCCTACAGAAAGAGATCTGTTAGTGAAGTACAACTAATGCACAACCTTGGAGAACACAAGCACGTGCAGTTGAGGCAAGATTGGCTTCAGATGAAGCTGAGGGACATCCATACAGCCTCGCTCCGAAATGCAGAGAGGGGGGAGAAAGTGAGAACCAGAAGCCTTCTTCCCGAGGACCTTCCGGATTTGGAGGAGTTAACGCCAAACGAAGTTAAATACATTTTGGAGAAACTCCTCAATGCTCATTGAAATCGGATTGCTGCAGTTTGAGAGTCCAGCATTGCGGACTGTAGGTCATTACGTTTGACATTTCATTCTATTTCATTAATTTAATAGTTTTTATTTTATATTTAAACAACTCTTGTTTATTTATATGGCATGTGATTTTGAAAGTTGTGAGGAGGCTAAGCTTCCATGGTTTTAGCTTAAAGCACTTTTATTTATTATTAAGTAGTTCAAGCTATTTATTTATCCTAACCACATCAAATAAATGGCAAAAACTGTTTTAGGACCAACACATTGTTTTTATTATTTGAAAAAAGTAAGTGTTATACAATTGTTGATTAACTTGATTATTATTGATTATTTGATTATATTTGCAGTCTACAAAGAGAATGAATGTCTATATTTTCGTGTTCTTAATTAAAGTGCCATGCTATTTTTTATATGTGGTGTTCTGTGTTTGTATGTAGCAATAACTAGTAAAAAGTGCATGGATATTTCTATGCAGTAATTGGGAATAGGGATTGTTCCAGTTGAGCTATCTGAGAAAATATTTATGCATTTTAACTGTAGAATGTAGCCACTTATATTTTTGATAACTAACTCCAGAAGTGCAAAAATGTAAATGTTTGTTCTAAATAAAATAATCACAGTATATATGTTTTGCAATAAACAATTAAGTGAATCCTCTGAGTCCATTTTTATTTGCAGGTTTTTAATTTATATGGCTACATGTTAGTCTACCATGTTTCTATTGCTCATTATTTATTTAACTAGGCAAGTCAGTTAAGAACAAATTCTTATTTACAATGACGGCCTACCCCGGACGACGCTGGGCAAATTGTGCACCGCCCTATGGGACTCCCAATCACCGCCAGGTTGTGATACAGCCTGGAATCGAACCAGGGTCTGTAGTGACGTCTCTAGCACTGAGACCGCCTCGCCACTCGGGAGTATTAATTTATCACTCCTGATGTATCCGAAATTGGAAGCTCATTGTATCATTTTCACCTCAGACAAGGGCTGCGTTAAGTACATAAAAGGGTAATAGAACGTTTAATTGAACGGAAACGGAAACGGTGCTGTACTGAACGACCAGTTGAAAAACGGGGAGGGTTTGGGTTGTGGGTTCAGAATGCACCGTTGACCTTTAACACACGTCACTCATTGCTTCAAGCCACGCCCCCAACACACCCACCGAACGAAGCAAACGTATCTCAACCCTTACAAAAAAAGCTTGCAGTTTTAAAACTGCAGTAAAAATGCAGTAACTGCAGTCGACTGTGGTATTTTGGATGCAGTAATTGCAGAATAACTGCAGTTATGCTGCATTGTACTGCAGTTATACTGCACCCTGACTGCAATCTTTTTTTGTAAGGGAAAGTCTGTTCAAGAATTTACAAGAAGGTTTTGGGAAAATGTGTCGTTCAGTATAAACCGTTCCGCAACATGGCAAACGTTCAAGCGAACTGAACGCACCCCAGTATCTTTATGCCTCAGATGGGAGGTGATTGGTTGCTGACATTAGCTCCTCAGTGGTTGTCAATGTAGGCTACACATTCTTTAATCATAATGAGTAGCCTATATGAAAATAGAAATAGCCAGGAGCATACCATCCTGCATCCCACGGCTCTGGAGCTAAGCAGGGTTTCATTTTACCTTTATTTAACTAGGCAAGTCAGTTAAGAACAAATTCTTATTTACGGCATACACAGGCCAAACCCGGACTACCCTGGGCCAATTGTGTGCCGCCCTGGTCTCCCAATCACGGCCAGTTGTGATACAGCCTGGAATCGAACCAGGGGGTCTGTTGTGACGCCTCAAACACTGAGATGCAGTGCCTTAGACTGCTGCGCCACTCGGGTCCTGGTCAGTCCCTGGATGGGAGACCAGATGCTGCTGGAAGTGGTGATGGAGGGCCAGTAGGTGGCACTTTTTCCTCTGGTCTAAAATAATATATCCTAGGGCAGTGACCAGGGACATTGCCCTGTGTAGGGTGCAGTCTTTCGAATGGGATGTTAAATGGGTGTCCTGACTCTGTGGTCACTAAAGATACCATGGCATTTATTGTAAGAGTATGGGTGTTAACCCCGGTGTCCTGGCAAAATTCTCAATCTGGCCCTCATACCATCATGGCCACCAAATCATCCCCAGCTTCCAATTGGCTCCCCTGTAACTATTCCCCAGGTTGTTGCTGTAAATGAGAATGTGTTCTCAGTCAATTTACCTGGTAAAATAAGGGTTAATAAAAATTAATAAAACCGTTGTATACACATATATAAATTAATACAAATATTACATTTCCTAAATGTTTGGGTGCTTGCTTGATGTGGTTTTTAGACTGCAGATTGCGCAGCGTGCAGCATTTCTAACCTTCGTGAACAAGCCGGTTATATAGTCTCGCGATATGTCCTGTTCGTTGCTCAGCAGCATTTAAAACAAGGGATTACAGTTTGCGTTCTTGTTGTGACTATCTGGGGGAAATGCCTCTCACTGTTATTGTAATCAGTCGGTCACCAATCTAGCAATAGTTATTAGGATTTTCTTTACTTTAACTTTTGGATAAAACTCAGACAACAATGAATCCCAAGAGGTAAGGAGCGTCATTGTATAGTTAGCTACTTCAGCAAGCTAACGTTAACGAGAGTTAGCTCAAGTTAGCTTTTACAGACAAAATGGGTTAGCTAGTCACCAGTATATTTGGTTTACTGGTTAGAACTTTGTTTGATAGCTAGCTTTATTCGTTTTTATTTTGCCTAAACCCTCAACAGTCTTCATTGATTGATAGCATGAGTCATAACGTTATCATTTGCTAAGCAAATGTGACCATTGATTGTTGGTTAATTTAGCCAGCTACAGTAGATAGTCAAACAAACTTTAAGCTAACTAGCCTACCGCTAACGTTACCTAACAGTCCAACCAACGATAATTGTACACATTACACAGCCACAAAGTCAAAATGGCTATATCGTAAAAATTCATGAAAACAAGTGTGCTTTTTGGTCTTAATTTAAGGTTATGTTAGGCATACGGTTAGCAGTGTGGTTAGGGTTAGCTGGCTAAACTCCACGATGAATGAAGTTTCTGATAAATCCGATTTAGTCAGCTAAGAAGATACATAGTAGAAATAGGCGGGGTTTATGACTGGCTGTGTTAACTAGTGACGACCACGATACTTAGTGTTTTCACGTTGTTGTAACGTTTATAGTTAACGTTAGCAACTGCTAGCTACAATTTATCCAGCTAGCTACCTAACCTATACGCTACAATCAAGTTGTCACATGACTAGCCAACAAACTATGGCCAAAAAATCGAGCTTGGTGGTAACGTTAGTAGTAGTCTCGTCGCGAACCAGACTTCCCTAGAGCGCTTTGAACCAATGATGTGTATATATCCTGGATGACTGACGGGGCGCTGTATTTTGAAGCCGCCTCTCAATGGCCAATACATAGCGTTAACAATCCAGGGTCATTGGTCGGAACCGGTGTAAATCAGTGACGCCTCACAACACCTCAAACCAATCAAATGCTTGCTTGGGCAGAGCTACAAAGATGCTCACTAGATTAGTGCCATAGGAGCAACAGTGCGTGAGGACTAAAAACATGACGAAAACATGCACTGGTGACACAACATTTTAGGATATTTGCAGCACGCTGATTTTCACAGCATTCCTCTGTTATTTCGAGATTAGCAAAAGCTGCAGCAAGAGGGGGGAAATGGTGTACAATGCTGGCCGTATCAATATTTTAAATGTTGACGTTTCTGAAGTGATATTTGGTTGTAAAGGCTACCATGAGGGACTAGAAATAGCTAGCCACAATGAGGTTAGTTTTGAGAAGTCAGCTAACCTTGTAACCTAGGTATAACTTACAAGCTAGTTAAATTTCTCTCACGATTATAAAGCCAACAAATGTTTAATAAAAACAGCATATTATTGACTTAAAAGGTTAGCTGTGTTAGCCCAGTCGCTATCTTATCCAGGGTCGTTGATACATATACTATCGAGCGCACATCCATGCGGTCTCCATAGACAAACATTGGCAGTAGAATGGCTCGTACTGAAGAGCTCATTGACTTTCAACGTGGCACTGTCATAGGATGCCACCTTTTCAACAAGTGAGTTCGTTAAATTTCTGCCCAGCTAGTGCTGTCACGGTCAACTGTAAGTGCTGTTCTCGCTGTGTTAGCCCAGTCGCTAGCTTATCCAGGGTCGTTGATACATATACTATCGAGCGCACAGCCATGCGGTCTCCATAGACAAACATTGGCAGTAGAATGGCTCGTACTGAAGAGCTCATTGACTTTCAACGTGGCACTGTCATAGGATGCCACCTTTTCAACAAGTGAGTTCGTTAAATTTCTGCCCAGCTAGTGCTGTCACGGTCAACTGTAAGTGCTGTTCTTGTGAAGTGGAAACGTCTGAGCATCAACGGCTCAACCGCGAAGTGGTAGGCCAAACAAGCTCACAGAACAGGGGGACCGCCAAGTGCTGAAGCGCGTTAAAATCGTCTGTCCTCGGTTGCAACATTCACTACAGAGTTCCAAACTGCCTCTGGAAGCAACATCAGCACAATAACTGTTCGTCGGGAACTTCATGAAATGGGTTTCCATGGCCGAGCAGCCGCACACAAGCCTAAGATCACCATGTGCAATGCCAAGCGTCGGCTGGAGTGGTGTAAAGCTCTCCGCCTTTGGACTCTGGAGCAGTGGAAATGTGTTCTCTGGAGTGATGAATCACGCTTCACCATCTGGCAGTCTGACGGACGAATCTGGGTTTGGCAGATGCCAGGAGAACGCTACCTGCCCGAATGCATAGTGCCAACTGTAAAGTTTGGTTGAGGAGGAATAATGGTCTGGGGCTGTTTTTCATGATTCGGGCTAGGCCCCTTAGTTCCAGTGAAGGGAAATTTTAACGCTACAGCATACAATGAAATTCTAGACAATTCTGTGCTTCCAACTTTGTGGCAACAGCCTTTCCTGTTTTAGCATAACAATGCCCCATGCACAAAGCAAGGTCCATACAGAAATGGTTTGTCAAGATCGATGTGGAAGATTTATTTTAGTCATTTAGCAGACGCTTTTATCCAGAGCGACTTACAGTAGTGAGTGCACACAATTTTTTGTACTGGTCCCCGTGGGAATTTAACCCACAACCCTGGCGTTGCAAGCACCATGCTCTACCAACTGAGCCACATGAGACCTTGACTGGCCTGCACAGAGCCCTGACCTCAACCCCATCGAACACCTTTGGGATGAATTGAAACGCAGACTGCGAGCCAGGCCTAATCGCCCAACATCAGTGGCTGACCTCACTAATGCTCTTGTGGCTGAATGGAAGCAAGTCCCCGCAGCAATGTTCCAACATTTAGTGGAAAGCCTTCCCTGAAGAGTTGTAGTAGCAAAAGGCTGTTGTAGTAGCAAAAGGGGGACCAACTCCATATTTTGGAATGAGATGTTTGACGAGCAGATGTCCATATACTTTTGGTTATGTAGTGTACATTGTCTACTGGTAGCATTTTTAAATTAAGAACATATAGCTCAACATTTAGTTGAGCTATTTTCTGCTTCAGATAACAGATGCCCATAAGGCCAGTAATGTCATCATACTATAGGCCTATGGCTGCATTGGCAGTGCATGCCATATGATAAGCTGCAAAATGGATTCACATAGTTGATATACTGAGTGACAATCAAATAAAACAGATTGGAGAACTTTATAAAAGGAAATGTTCAGTTGAGAATACAACAGACACATTAGACATAACCCCTTCCCTTCTTTATTGCAGGATTGTGATTAATCAACATTGACACTAGTTCATTTTAATAATAGTTTGTAACAATTTAAAATAAAATAAAAAGTAACTTCAAAGAATCAGCACTTCATAATGTACAAATAAGATAGCTCGTATGTAGAGATTAGACATCTTAGTCTAAACAACAATCGATAATTGAGTACTAACAAGTAAGCTATTATTACTAAAGCATTTCAGGTGATCAAAAAAACAATCCATACCAGCGGTGGCCAACCTTGGTCCACTGATCCCTGATCTACTGGGTGAGCAGACTTCTATTCCAGCCCAGCAATAGCACACTTGATTATCAACTAATTAGATTTGATCAGGTTAATCAGGTGTGTTATTGCTTGGCTGAAACAGAACCCTTCAGACTTCCAGCAAGGTTGGCCTGCTCCAATTGTACTAGATTTTACATTGTCTGATGTTTAACTATATTTTTGTATACAACATTTACTAACATAGATAGGCCTACACATATAACACATGGCATATAGGATATACCCTTAGTTTCTTGGGACATTCATTGGGACCTCTCTCTTAATCTGAAACCGTCTTTCAAAGCTTTCCAGATCTGAGGGCAGAAAATATCACAAAGAAACAGGCTTCATTATACTCACGTTAGACAGCACTGAATATTATGTTGCTATTATCTCTGTCCTCAAAGTTTTCCCCTCTATGGATTGGAACTGGAGAATCTTTTCATAATGACCTGCCCTATCCAGAATAGTAGCCTACACTCTCCCTTTACTGACAGCTGAAGCTGCAATTTCATCCTCTTCCATGGCTGTTATCTACAAATGCATGGAGACTGTTTTTAATTTACAATGATTACATCAAGATAGCTAACTAATAGGAAATTAGCTAGCTGATGACATTTACATTTTCTTAGCTTAACAGTGTGTAAAGTTGGCTAGATAGCAGCTCAGTTGACTTCGTCTACAAAGTGGCCTACTGTAGCCGGCTAATTATAAATAATTTCTTAACATTTTTAAAATGTATTTACTTACTTGAATAGGTTCTCCCCTGCCTCTTTTTGGTTCCTTACAAAAACAAGAGAATGGCCAATCTTCACTATTTTTGGTGGTTGCAAAGCGCAGCCTGCATCAATGTGGACGAATGGAGACAAGGAATAAAGTGTGTTTGTCACCAGAGCTCTTTAGAACGTATTGTGATGTTTGACTTTACCAGCGTAATCCAATTTCAATAAATATAAATCGCAGATTGTCGGCCACACTTGATAACTTAAACTAACTACCTGGACGGAAAACACTGACTCACAAAACACACAGCACCCCTTCTATGGGCGTGTGGGGGAGGGTTCTTGAAATGTAACATCCAATCAAAATCAGCGGAGCATTCAAACTGTTTTTGCAATACTAAATTCTCCAGACCTCTAAGGGAGGCGTGACAACGATGTGATTTTGAAGGTATGGCAATGCGGGACTACGTTATTTTTTTGTAAAGGAATTCTAGCTCACTAACGTTAGGTAGAGAATAAGTTACCTTTGCCAATAGAAGGCTCTGGTTGTTGTAATAATATAGCATGTCATTTACGTTTCTTCGACTAATGCAGCGTTTCCCAAATTCTGTCCTCGGGACCCCAAGGAGTGCACGTTTTGGTTTTTCAAATTATCAAAGCTTGATGACTAGTTTGATTTTATATTTGAATCAGATGTGTAGTACTTCGGGTCCCGAGGAAACCCTGAACTAATGTGAAGCGAACAACAAACATGTAGGCCTGTGTTTTGTATTAACAGGACGTCATGAGTTCTGATGGTGGCTGATTCCTCATTGATCCCTCCTCCTACCTACCTACCTACCTACCTGTGATGGCTGAATGTCCACATTTTAGAGGGCAACTCAAGTGACACTGGGAACAGGGAAAGTAATCTTCACAGACACTCAAGGTGATAAACTAGGACTCATTACTGAAGAGTACTGTATTGTTACTTACATAAATAATTGTAGAACAAGGACAGCACAGTAGGACTCCTGAATGTGCTTGATTGTTCAGCATTCAAGACAGCTGTCCAATACTATTTGTATATATGAATAAAACTGTTTTGTTTCAGGAATTGACTTGCATTCTGAAGTGACAGTTACAGTGGGGATAAAAAGTATTTAGTCAGCCACCAATTGTGCAAGTTCTCCCACTTAAAAAGGTGAGAGAGGCCTGTAATTTTCATCATAGGTACACGTCAACTATGACAGACAAATTGAGGGAAAAAAATCCAGAAAATGACATTGTAGGATTTTTAATGAATTTATTTGCAAATTATGGTGGAAAATAAGTATTTGGTCACCTACAAACAAGCAAGATTTCTGGCTCTCACAGACCTGTAACTTCTTCTTTAAGAGGCTCCTCTGTCCTCCACTCGTTACCTGTATGAACTTGTTATCAGTATAAAAGACACCTGTCCACAACCTCAAACAGTCACACTCCAAACTCCACTATTGCCAAGACCAAAGAGCTGTCAAAGGACACCAGAAACAAAATTGTAGACCTGCACCAGGCTGGGAAGACTGAATCTGCAATAGGTAAGCAGCTTGGTTTGAAGAAATCAACTGTGGGAGCAATTATTAGGAAATGGAAGACATACAAGACCACTGATAATCTCCCTCGATCTGGGGCTCCACGCAAGATCTCACCCCGTGGGGTCAAAATGATCACAAGAACGATGAGCAAAAATCCCAGAACCACACGGGGGGACCTAGTGAATAACCTGCAGAGAGCTGGGACCAAAGTAACAAAGCCTACCATCAGTAACACACTACGCCACCAGGGACTCAAATCCTGCAGTGCGAGACGTGTCCCCCTGCTTAAGCCAGTACATGTCCAGGCCCGTCTGAAGTGGCCCGTCTGAAGTTTGCTAGAGTGCATTTGGATGATCCAGAAGAGGATTGGGAGAATGTCGGATGAAACCAAAATATAACTTTTTGGTAAAAACTCAACTCGTCGTGTTTGGAGGACAAAGAATGCTGAGTTGCATCCAAAGAACACCGTACCTACTGTGAAGCATGGGGGTGGAAACATCATGCTTTGGGGCTGTTTTTCTGCAAAGGGACCAGGACGACTGATCCGTGTAAAGGAAAGAATGAATGGGGCCATGTATCGTGAGATTTTGAGTGAAAACCTCCTTCCATCAGCAAGGGCATTGAAGATGAAACGTGGCTGGGTCTTTCAGCATGACAATGATCCCAAACACACCGCCCGGGCAACGAAGGAGTGGCTTCGTAAGAAGCATTTCAGGGTCCTGGAGTGGCCTAGCCAGTCTCCAGATCTCAACCCCATAGAAAATCTTTGGAGGGAGTTGAAAGTCCGTGTTGCCCAGCGACAGCCCCAAAACATCCCTGCTCTAGAGGAGATCTGCATGGAGGAATGGGCCAAAATACCAGCAACAGTGTGTGAAAACCTTGTGAAGACTTACAGAAAACGTTTGACCTGTGTCATTTCCAACAAAAGGGTATATAACAAAGTATTGAGAAACTTTTGTTATTGACCAAATACTTATTTTCCACCATAATTTGCTAATAAATTCATTAAAAATCCTACAATGTGATTTTCTGGAAATTTTTTCCTCATTTTGTCTGTCATAGTTGACGTGTACCTATGATGAAAATTACAGGCCTCTCTCATCTTTTTAAGTGGGAGAACTTGCACAATTGGTGGCTGACTAAATACTTATTTTCCCCACTGTATCTATGAAGTTGACAATGTTTCTTCACTTGCATTCAAAAAATATGACAGGCAGTTACGGGCAATTCCAAGGTAATGGAATTATGCTAAGACTCAGATTTTTCACTTTAAAATGTAGCCTATACCAAACAAAAAATATTGCTTTCAAAGTTTAACAAACCATATAATATGCCATTTAGCAGACGCTTTTATCCAAAGCGACATAGTCATGCGTGTATACATTTTTAACCATAGAACTCTATGCACAAGAACTACTCTAACAATTTCCACTGACAATTTTACTATAACACATTTACAGGAAGAACTGTGCAGATACAAAGTTTGTTAACACAGTAAAGCTAGGGTAGATTTTACCGTAATTCTGTTACCGAACCTAATCTGCACAGTTATTCCAGAAAATGTTTATTTTTATTTACTGTATAAATTGTTCAAAGTAGTCATTGTGCATAGAGTTGCATGGTTTGTAAAACTTTGAAATCAATGGTTTTAGTTTGGCATACATTTAAAAGTGAAAAATCGGAGTCTCTGCCTAATTCCTTTACCGCGGAATTGCCCTGACCTTGAAATGTGAGTGTTTTGTTTCATGTTGAAGATTGACAGTACCAATCAAACGGTTTAATAATTTGTGCTGGTTCAATTCCATGTTTTTGACGGGTTTAGGCCTAAAGGTTGATGATTGGTTGAGAGTGATCCATGACTCGCATACCGTGTGCCGATAGCTTAGGGCCTCATTTTCAAAGGCGTTTGGACTTTCTCCTGCATTGTGTGTTCTTATAAAACCAGGCAGAAAGAAAGAATGGATGGATGTGCACAGGTTTGACATTTGCAGCGGGTATATTTTCTGCACTGGAGATACAGTATATTCAATGCAATTACAGTTGTAGAACAGGGTTTTATGGAGTAGGGTTTTAGTGTATCAGTGGTTTATTTGACAAAAGCGAAGGCATACACTAGAGTACCTGTAGACTTTCAGTCATTGCGCTAACGCTAATTATCATTGGCTCACGAAACTACAGCTAACTTCCTTCATACTGTACTCTGAGACATAAAAATGGTTTCCACGAGTTCATCTCACTCTGGGTAAGTTGCCAGAATCTCGCAGTATCCCTTTAAGAGGAAGCTGTGATAACTGAGGTGTTTGTGGGGCACTGGGCAGAGACCGGAAGAGGAGGAGCTGACTGATACTGAATTAGCCTATTATTACGTCTGTTGACTTACTCTTTCAACTACTGTGTTGTGTGTGTGTGCTTGATGAATAGTGTTGCACATCTCACAGAAAGCAATGCATGTTCATGACATTTCGTCTCGTTATCCAAAAGAAGACAGGACCATTTGATTTTAACTTTCATTTGGTCATTATTACACTGATTTCTTCATATTTGAAGACTATACTAAATACCATTTGCTGATCAAGTATTTGCAGTTATTGGTTTGTCCTTTGGATATATGGAGACCTCTGATGGGCCATTAGGCCTACATCCAAAATGACAAAAAAAACTGTTATCAAAAGGAAAATGGCTTGTGGCTAACCTTACTGGTATACATTGTTGTGAATGTAACAACAAGACAACAATAGGGCTGTGCCGATTATGCCATTTTGGGTAACAATTAATTGTTGTGCAAATGGTCACGGTTATAGTCATGATTGTCATTTTTGGTAATGTTTTGAGCTTGCAATGTATCATAATGGATCTTTGAAAATAGCGACACATACCTATATTGAATGCAACACAGCTTTTGTGACTCCCGTGTCTCCCGACCATGCTGTTCTGCTCATAAAATGATTACCCACTTTACCCTCCTCATGTAAAAATAAAAAATGACTATTGGGTAAACTATATCTACTTGTAAATAAAGTTGAATACCCCCCCAACAATTTTGTTTATAATTTATTTTTGTTCATGGTTATTGTCCATAATTGTCGATTTTATACAATTTATTGTGCCATCCCGAGACGACGACGACGACAACAACAACCTAAAAAATTGTCTACGGCAGGAATCGGCAACAGGCAGAAAATATATAGATTTTAGTTTTTAGAGGAAAGAAAATACAAATCACCAGAAATTTAGCAAAAATGTATTGTTACAAAGTGGGATTGAAATAGATTTAAATGTAATTTTTGGTCATTGATCTACACAAAATACTACAATGTCAAAGTGAAAATATATATAGTTTTTTAACAAATTGAATAACTAAAATATAGTTGTTGCATAAGTATTCTCCCCCTTTGTTTAGGGAAGCCTAAATTATACTGAACAAAAATATAAATGCAACAATTTCAAATATTTTACTGAGTTACAGTTCATAGAAGGAAATCAGTAAATTGAAAATAATTCATTAGGCCCTAATCTATGGATTTCCCGACTGGGCAGGGGCAACAAAGGAATACACTGCACACTGCTGCTCATGCTCCCAGGTGATATTTATAACAACGTTTCGACCCTTAGGTCTTCATCAGGCATCGATATCCCAGGTGAGGGTGGAAGGTCATATAAAATATATATATATATATAGGGGCAGTACTCAGTGACATCACTTCCTGAAATTCCGTTCAATGTATCAAAATATACACTACCATTCAAAAGTTTGGGGTCACTTAGAAATTTCCTTGTTTTTGAAAGAAAAGTTATTTGTTTCTGGCCATTTTGAGCCTGTAATCGAACCCACAATTGCTGATGCTCCAGATACTCAACTAGTCTCAAGAAGGTCAGTTTTATTGCTTCTTTAATCAGCACAACAGTTTTCAGCTGTGCTAACATAATTGCAAAAGGGTTTTCTAATGATCAATTAGCCTTTTAAAATGATAAACTTGGATTAGCAAACACAACGTGCCATTGGAACACAGGACTGATGGTTGCTGATAATGGGCCTCTGTACGCCTATGTAGATATTCCATTAAAAGTCAGCCGTTTCCAGCTACAATAGCCATTTACAACATTAACAATGTCTACACTGTATTTCTGATCAATTTGATGTTATTTTAATGGACAAAAATGGCTTTTCTTTCGAAAACAAGGACATTTCTAAGTGAACTCAAACTTCTGAACGGTAGTGTATGATCATACACAAGGAATGTGATCAATATTTACAGTAATATACATACAATATTCAATTAGGATAAAAAAAACACCATTTTGACATTTTGAAACTGTACAAACGGTTTCAAGTCTAACTCCTCGTTAAGGCCAAGAGGAGACAGTGTGTAGAGCCTGTGGATCCAGAAAGATTCCCTTTGAAGAAGTTTCCTCTTAATTTCCCCTCCTGTGTGACATCTTGACCATTTCTATTCCAATCTCAGAGAACTAATGGGATGTCCAGCTTGTACAAAATGAACAGCAACTGGATTTTTTGTCTCACTTGTCTGTATATTGTTGCAGTGCTCACTGATCTGTGTCTTAAGGCTTCTATGGGTTTTCCCTATGTAAGACCGACCACAAGGACATTTTCAACATGTAAATAACATTGGTGCACATGCAGGTAATCAGGCCTTTGATCTTAAATATTTGTCCTGTGCAGGGGTGGGTAAATGAGTTGCATTTGTGCTGCATTGAGCACATTGGCCACATTTGTAATTACCCTCCGGAACCTTGTCCAAGAAAGTTTCCCTTTTCTCTGATGGGTAATCAGATTTAACCACTATCTTGCACGTTTGGGGGTCTTTTAAAGACCATACATGGAGGATATTTAAAAATGGGTTTCAATTGTGGGTCAGTATCAATAATGTACCAGTGCTTCCTGATAATGTCCTTAAATGCCTTCCCCAATGGTGAGTATTGGGTGATGCATGAGGGGACATGTTCTGCTTTTTCTTTAACTTTTGGTTGGAGGCTTTCCAACTGTGTTAGTCCTTCAAAACGATCATTGGCATGTTTTACCCAATTGTCTTTGTACCCCCCTTCCTTAAACCTTTGTGTGAGGTCCGTGGTCTGTTTCTGATAAGAAGCATCAGAGCTGCATATTCTTCTGATGCAACTAAATTGACTTATAGAGAGACTTTTAATAAGTGGATGTGGATGAAAGCTGTCACCTCTAAGGAGGGTATTCCTGTCTGTAGGTTTCCTATAGAGATCTGTGGAGAGGGAGGTTTTGTCCTTGATAACCATCACATCAAGAAAACTAATTTGTGATAGGTCAAAGTTAATGTGAAATGAAGGTGTTCATTCATAGAGCTTAGATAAGCATGGAATTCCAAAAGTTCTTCCTGGGTCCCAGTATAGATCACGAAAATGTCATCCAAATATCTCAGAATTAGGAGAATATTGGAGAGAAAGGGGTTAAGGTCTGGATTCAGCACCACCTGTTTTTCAAACATTCCTAGATCTAGGTTAGCATAATTAGGAGCCCTAGTGCTCCCAATCGCTGTCCCTTTGGTCTGGAGGAAAAAGTCTCCTCTGAAGAGAAAATAGTTGGAGGTTAGTACCAGTTCAGCCAAGTCCATAATACAATTGGTTCTGGGAAGCGCATTACGGGGACGTTCATTGAGGTAGAACTTGAGGGACTCTAGGCCACCCTGATGGGGGATGTTAGTATATAGACTGGTAACATCAAAAGTACATAGAATATAAATTTCAGGTATATGGTCCACATGTTTCAAACAATTAATAAAATCAATAGAGTCTAGTATATGTGGGGAGGGAGATCGCCCAGGGTTTCACAAAATGATCTACAAAGGTAGAGATATTCTCTGTCAGAGATCCGTTACTACTCACAATGGGCCTGCCTGGTATACAGTGAGGGAAAAAAGTATTTGATTCCCTGCTGATTTTGTACATTTGCCCACTGACAAAGAAATGATCAGTCTATAATTTTAATGGTAGGTTTATTTGAACAGTGAGAGACAGAATAACAAAACAAAAATCCAGAGAAACGCATGTCAAAAATGTTATAAATTGATTTGCATTTTAATGAGGAAAATAAGTATTTGACCCCTCTGCAAAACATGACTTAGGCCACCAGGTTTGCACACATCTCAGGAGGGATTTTGTCCCACTCCTCTTTGCACATCTTCTCCAAGTCATTAAGGTTTTGAGGCTGACGTTTGGCAACTCGAACCTTCAGCTCCCTCCACAGGTTTTCTATGGGATTAAGGTCCGGAGACTGGCTAGGCCTCTTCAGGACCTTAATGTGCTTCTTCTTGAGCCACTCTTTGTTGCCTTGGCCGTGTGTTTTGGGTCATTGTCATGCTGGAATATCCATCCACGACCCATTTCAATGCCCTGGCTGAGGGAAAGAGGTTCTCACTCAAATATTTGATGGTACATGGCCCCGTCCATCGTCCCTTTGATGCGGTGAAGTTGTCCTGTCCCCTTAGCAGAAAAACACCCCCAAAGCATAATGTTTCCACCTCCATGTTTGACGGTGGGGATGGTGTTCTTGGGGTCATAGGCAGCATTCCTCCTCCTCCAAACATGGCGAGTTGAGTTGATGCCAAAGAGCTCCATTTTGGTCTCATCTGACCACAACACTTTCACCCAGTTCTCCTCTGAATCATTCAGATGTTCATTGGCAAACTTCAGACGGGCATGTATAGGTGGTTTCTTGAGCAGGGGGACCTTGCGGGCGCTGCAGGATTTCAGTCCTTCACGGCGTAGTGTGTTACCAATTGTTTTCTTGGTGACTATGGTCCCAGCTGCCTTGAGATCATTGACAAGATCCTCCCGTGTAGTTCTGGGCTGATTCCTCACCGTTCTCATGATCATTGCAACTCCACGAGGTGAGATCTTGCATGGAGCCCCAGGCCGAGGGAGATTGACAGTTCTTTTGTGTTTCTTCCATTTGCGAATAATCGCACCAACTGTTGTCACCTTCTCACCAAGCTGCTTGGCGATGGTCTTGTAGCCCATTCCAGCCTTGTGTAGGTCTACAATCTTGTCCCTGACATCCTTGGAGAGCTCTTTGGTCTTGGCCATGGTGGATAGTTTGGAATCTGATTGATTGCTTCTGTGGACAGGTGTCTTTTATACAGGTAACAAACTGAGATTAGGAGCACTCCCTTTAAGAGTGTGCTCCTAATCTCAGCTCGTTACCTGTATAAAAGACACCTGGGAGCCAGAAATATTTCTGATTGAGAGGGGGTCAAATACTTATTTCCATCATTAAAATGCAAATCAATTTATAACATTTTTGACATGCGTTTTTCTGGATTTTTGTTGTTGTTATTCTGTCTCTCACTGTTCAAATAAACCTACCATTAAAATTATAGACTGATAATTTCTTTGTCAGTGAGCAAACGTACAAAATCAGCAGGGGATTAAATACTTTTTTCCCTCACTGTAGGTGGTGTCATGCTCTTGTGAATTTTGGGGAGAGCGTATATGACAGGTGTGGTTGGGCAGTCAACTTTCATATACTTATATTCTGTCTTTGTAATTACAAACTTCATTAAAAGATTTAGACAATTTATCATGGATCAGAGACTTGAATTGATTAGTAGGGTCCTTAGGGAGTCTTTTGTAAAATTCATCATCACTAAGTTGTCTCAGAATTTCCTTTTCATAGTCTGCTGCATTTAGTATCACTATTGCACCTCCTTTGTCGGCAGGTTTTATAATGATACTGCAGTCATTTTTTAGTTCCATAAGAGATCATTTCTCTGCTTTGGACATATTGTGGAATACCTTGTATTATTTTTTCTTAGCCAGGAGATTATGTACATCTTTCTCAACTAGGCGGCAATATGTTTCAAGAGGGATTTCTTTTGGGTGGTAAAAATGTGCTTTTCCTCTTAAAATATGTATTTTCCCTTGTCATGTCCTCAGGGCGAGAGTTCAGGTCAGGTTCATTGTCATTCAGGTTATCAATGGGAAAAACATTAGCACCATTTCCTTTCTGGTTACTAATATCGTTCAATAGATTAACATTGGCAGGTGCATAGGGAGCAACCCCATTACCAAAAAACTCAGTCAATCTCAAACTGCGGAAAAACTTTTGAAAGTCTACAACTGTATCAAAGTCATTGGCCTGTGATGTTGGGACCAATGATAGTCTTTACCTAGGGCAGATGAACATGTATCAGATATAGACCTGTTTGACAAGTTAATTACCGTGTCTTGCTCCGTGTATGTGGCGGGGACTTCGGGTGTTGCCGTCTTCCTACGTAGTCCTCTCCTGCATTTCTTGTGTGGAAGCAGGGTGGGCGGTGGTCGTGATGACGGCCTATTCGATGACGTCGTCCATCGGGATTCCACAAAAAAGAAAGCGCTCCAGCTCTGGAATGGTCACTGGAGTCAGATGTGAGGGAGTTGGTTGATCGCCATATTAGTGGCCCTCTAGGATTACACCTGGGCTGGCGTTTTTTCCCTTCCATCTTGCTCGTGGGGGAGTGCCAATTGGCTGTCTCCAGCTATCCCTCCTGAAATATACCTTCTGCTCCTTGTAGTCCGCAGTATCATGTCTTTGTCAGGGGCGCAGCCATGGGTGGGCCTGGGAGGGCATAGGCCCAACCACTGGGGAGCCAGGCCCAGTCAATCAGAAGGATTTTTATTACAGAAATGAATACTACTCAGCACACACACACCCCTCAGATGTGAAGGTCCTGGGCTGGCGTGGTTACACGTGGTCTGCGATTGTGAGGCCGTTTGGCTGTACTGCCAAATTGTCTAAAACGACAGAGGTGGCTTATGGTAGAGAAATTAACATTCCATTCTCTGGCAACAGCTCTGGTGGACATTCCTGCAGTCAGCATGCCAATTGCACGCTCCCTCAACTTGTGACATCTGTGGTATTGTGTTGTGTGACAAAATCACATATTTTAGTGGCCTTTTATTGTCCCTAGCCCAAGGTGCACCTGTGTAATGATCATGCTATTTAATCAACTTCTTGATATGCCAAACCTGTCAGGTGGATGGATTATCTTGGTAAAAGAGAAATGCTCACTAACAGGGATGTAAGCAAATTTGTGCACAAAATTTGAGGGAAATTAGCTTTTTGTGTGTATGGAACATTTCTGGGATCTTTTATTTCAGCTCATGAAAAATTGATCTAAACTCTTTACAGATTGCGTTTTATATTTTTGTTCAGTATAGATCAGAAGTAAAATTTGGCTTAGCTAAGCACATAAGTTACAGAGCATTCGGAAAGTATTCAGACCCCTTGACCTTTTCCACATTTTGTTACGTTACAGCCTTATTCTAAAATGGATTAAATAAATGTTTTCCTCATCAATCTACACACAATAGCCCATAATGACAAACGAAAACAGGTTTTTAGAAATGTTTGCTGGCCTGAATGCCAAGCGTCACATCTGGAGGAAACCTGGCACCAGGTGGTGGCAGCATCATGCTGTGGGGATGTTTTTCAGCGGCAGGGACTGGGAGACTAGTCAGGATCAAGGGAAAGATGAACAGTGAAAAGTACAGAGAGATCCTTGATGAAAACCTGCTCCGAGTGCTCAGGACCTCAGACTGGGGCGAAGGTTCACCTTCCAACAGGACAACGACCCTAAGCACACAGCCAAGACAACTCAGGAGTGGCTTCGAGGCAAGTCTCTGAATGTCCTTGAGTGGCCCAGCCAGAGCCCGGACTTGAACCCGATCTAACAACTCTGGAGAGACCTGAAAAATAGCTGTGCAGCGACGCTCCCCATCCAACCTGACAGAGCTTGAGAGTATCTGCAGAGAAGAATGGGAGAAACTCCCCAGATACAGGTGTGCCAAGCTTGTAGCATCATACCCAAGAAGACTCTAGGCTGTAATCACTGCCAAAGGTGCTTCAACAAAGTAAAGGGTCTGAGTACTTATGTAAATGTGTTATTTCTGTTTTTTGTATTTGTAATACATTTGCAAAAATGTCTAAACCTGTTTTTGCTTTGTCATTATGGGGTATTGTGTGTGGGGGGGGAATAAGGCTGTAACAGAATAAAATGTGGAAGAAGTCAAGGGGTCTGAATACTTTCCGAATGCACTGTATGTGGACATATTAGGGGTTGACATGATTTTTTAAATGACTACCCCTTCCTCTGTCCCCCATACATAAATATGTAAGGTCTCTCATTCAAGTATTGAATTTCAAGCACAGATTCAACTACAAAGACCAGGGAACTTTTTTTAAAGCCTCCATAAAGAAGGGCAGTGATTGGTAGATGGGTAACAATAACAATCAGACATAGAATATATCTTTAAGCATGGTCAATTTAATAATTATTCTGTGGATGATGTATTAAACCACCCAGGCATATCAAAGATGCAGTCGTCCTTCTGAACTGAGCTGTAGGAGTGGAAGGAAACTGCTTAGGGATGTCACCATGAGGCCATTGGTGAATTAACAGCTTCAGAGTTCAGTGGCTGTGATGGGTGAAAACTGAGTCTGGCTCAACATTGTAGTGACTCCAAAAGAATGATCTAAATGACAGTGAAAAGAAGAATACAAATATACAGAATAAACATGAATACGTTAGTAACAAAGCACTAAAGTAATATTGCAACAACAAAAAAACGGCAAAGGGATACACTTACTTGCCTAAATGCAAAGCCTTATCATTGAGTAACGGCCTCCTTATTTTCAAGCATGGTGGTGGCTGCATCATGGTATGGGAAACCTGCTTCAGTCTGCTTTACACCAAGAAACTGGGAGAAGAATTCACCTTTCAGCAGGACAATAACCTACAACACAAAGCCAAATCTAAACTGGAGTTGCTTACCAAGAAGATGGTGAATGTTCCTGAGTGGCCAAGTTACATTTTTAACTTAAATCTTGAACATATATGGCAAGACTTGAAAATTGCTGTCTAGCCATGATCCCCAACACCTTGACCGAGCTTGAAGAATTTTGAAAAGAATAATGGGCAAATATTGTACAATACAGGTGTGCAAAGCTCTTATGAGACTTACCCAAGACTCATAGCTGTAATCGCTGCCAAAGATGATTCTAACATGTATTGACTCAGTGGTGAATACTTGTTTAATCAAGGTATATTCATGTTTTATATTTTATAAATGTAAAACAAAAGTTAGAATTTTTCTTCCACTTTTAAATTGAATTTTTTTTGTATAGATCGTTTACAAAAAATGGCAATTCAATCTATTTTAATCCCACTTTGTAATAATAAAATGTGAAGAAATCTAAGGAGGGTGTAAACCTTCTATAGGCACTGTGTGATTGTCTCAATGGGTAATCAAGGTATGAATATTTTTTTTTTAATACAATCTCTTTGGGCTTAGTTGTGGTCAATTTGCAGTGTCCAAATTAGTATAATTATTTTCCAGCCCCCCGACCATCCGCTCTGACAAAAATCGGCCTGCTGCTGAATCTAGTTGTCTACCCCTGGTCTACGGCTATGGCTATTCCCTCATGTGGAAAAGCTGCACAAAGGTCCACCACCGAAGCCCAATAATGACAACCATACAGTGAGGGAAAAAAGTATTTAATCCCTTGCTGATTTTGTACGTTTGCCCACTGACAAAGAAATGATCAGTCTATAATTTTAATGGTAAGTTTATTTGAACAGTGAGAGACAGAATAACAACAACAAAATCCAGAAAAACGCATGTCAAAAATGTTATAAATTGATTTGCATTTTAATGAGGGAAATAAGTATTTGACCCACTCTCAATCAGAAATAATTCTGGCTCCCAGGTGTCTTTTATACAGGTAACGAGCTGAGATTAGGAGCACACTCTTAAAGGGAGTGCTCCTAATCTCAGTTTGTTACCTGTATAAAAGACACCTGTCCACAGAAGCAATCAATCAATCAGATTCCAAACTCTCCACCATGGCCAAGACCAAAGAGCTCTCCAAGGATGTCAGGGACAAGATTGTAGACCTACACAAGGCTGGAATGGGCTACAAGACCATCGCTAAGCAGCTTGGTGAGAAGGTGACAACAGTTGGTGCGATTATTCGCAAATGGAAGAATCACAAAATAACTGTCAATCTCCCTCGGCCTGGGGCTCCATGCAAGATCTCACCTCGTGGAGTTGCAATGATCATGAGAATGGTGAGGAATCAGCCCAGAACTACACGGGAGGATCTTGTCAATGATCTCAAGGCAGCTGGGACCATAGTCACCAAGAAAACAATTGGTAACACACTACGCCGTGAAGGACTGAAATCCTGCAGCGCCCGCAAGGTCCCCCTGCTCAAGAAACCACCTATACATGCCCGTCTGAAGTTTGCCAATGAACATCTGAATGATTCAGAGGAGAACTGGGTGAAAGTGTTGTGGTCAGATGAGACCAAAATGGAGCTCTTTGGCATCAACTCAACTCGCCATGTTTGGAGGAGGAGGAATGCTGCCTATGACCCCAAGAACACCATCCCCACTGTCAAACATGGAGGTGGAAACATTATGCTTTGGGGGAGTTTTTATGCTAAGGAAACAGGACAACTTCACTGCATCAAAGGGACGATGGACGGGGCCATGTACCGTCAAATATTTGGGTGAGAACCTCTTTCCCTCAGCCAGGGCATTGAAAATGGGTCGTGGATGGATATTCCAGCATGACAATGACCCAAAACACACGGCCAAGGCAACAAAGGAGTGGCTCAAGAAGAAGCACATTAAGGTCCTGGAGTGGCCTAGCCAGTCTCCAGACCTTAATCCCATAGAAAATCTGTGGAGGGAGCTGAAGGTTCGAGTTGCCAAACGTCAGCCTCGAAACCTTTAATGACTTGGAGAAGATCTGCAAAGAGGAGTGGGACAAAATCCCTCCTGAGATGTGTGCAAACCTGGTGGCCAACTACAAGAAACGTCTGACCTCTGTGATTGCCAACAAGGGTTTTGCCACCAAGTACTAAGTCATGTTTTGCAGAGGGGTCAAATATTTATTTCCCTCATTTAAAATGCAAATCAATTTATAACATTTTTTTAATAACATTTTTTAAAACATGCGTTTTTCTGGATTTTTTTGTTGTTATTCTGTCTCTCACTGTTCAAATAAACCTACCATTTTAAAATTATAGACTGATCATTTCTTTATCAGTGGGCAAACATACAAAATCAGCAGGGGATCAAATACCTTTTTCCCTCACTGTATTGATACGTTTCTTCTTCCACCTAAACCCTCACCGAAAACCTAGCTTACACTTGCATTGCAATAATTATACAAATGTACAGATTAAATCAATGACATGGCATCTGCATGCATCAACAGGCTTTTTGATAATGAAATCAGAAGCTGCTAAGTATATTTCAATAGATTATTTTAATTCAGACAATGAAAAGTAGCCTATAGGTTAAGTACAAATATCAAAGTAGTGTTATGAAGTGTTTATTAAGCAAGTGAATGACATGATTAACAGTCCACAATATGCACCATGTGTCAAAAAAGTGTTGGCTATTATTTGATACATCTATGGTTGTAGTCCTACCTCTCTGGATGGACTACTACAAAAATCCCCACACACCTGTGATTGTCAATCAAAGCCTTTATCTGGGAAATCAATCATTATAAGAAAATCTCTTGCTCAAATTCATATTTTAATATCAACTAACAGAACACATTTTAAGCACATATTGGCCCATCTCATTGACAGTCACGTCCAGAGGTGAAATTGTGCTCTGTCATGTCCTTCATCCGCAAGCCAGCTATTTTATTTCATCAGCCAAGCCATGCTGCTTGATGCTGCTGAGGAGAATCGTGTCAACTCGGGCAGTATCAGGACCACTGAGGTATGATCAGGACAGTAGACAGGGAGGTCGGGCTACGCCTACGTCAGAAGCGTTGCTCTGTGCGTGTCTGACTCGATGTCGTGGGAAAAAAAAGCGCACAGCCATTCATATATACGGGTCTCCCTGTCTGAACTGAATGACTGGTCCTCCTGTCTCCATTTTTTGAAATCGGTGCGATCGAGTCTTTTGAAAGAGAATTTTCAGGCTGTGCTTCACAGCTAGAAAGTTGAATCGGAGTCTACGAAATAATGCTGAAGTTCGAAAGTAATGCCCAACTATGCTAAACCGGCTGGCAAGCCTGCATTGTTCGGAGGAGCCCAAGTCCTTTGTGCTTTCATCCCTCAACTCATCCCGTGCTGCTTTGTCTTTAATTTGCCGTGCGATACAGACGGGTAGGTGTGCTCCTCATCCTATTCATTGCGTTTCTTATGGCATATGTTGATTTCCTATGTTTTTGTAAATATTTAATCTATATATTTTTTTTTCGGCTTTTCCACGCATTCTAATGAATGGCAATGTGGAAAAGGGAAAATAAAAGCAAGACTGCGTGTGTCTTTTTTAAAAGGGAAGTGTCTCATTTCATGGGGTTTGCCGATCAGAACGCATAGGGTTTATTTATATACCTGTTGGAAAGGGTTAAACCCCCGAAACTAGCGCGCATTCTCTGTTTAACATCAGAGGAGCAGTGTCAGCACTCAGTGCTCTAAATTATTGATGGGACCTTTTTCTTTAAGTAACGGGACTCAATGCTGCAGACGCCTATAACACAAGTGCATCTGTGGATTTTTCTCTCTCCATTATCACAGTCATAAAATATTCAACCATGCAATTTGCATCCCAAATTATCATTTCGTGGGGGAAAAAATGCTATTTCCAAGATTCTATGTGAGATAATCGCGGGAGCCATTGATATGTGGATGGATATAGCTTTGCATTGCTGCATGAAAGATGAGATGACCGCTATTGCTCTCACTGATCCATTGTTTGCTGATGGTGCTAGACTTGCCTGCTTATTGCACTGGAAGAATATTTGTTTTATACATTAAACAATCTGGTCAAAAATTCTTCCTGTTGCTGGACATTCTACCCTATATTCAGAATTCAAATTATGGCAAAATATGGTAGATAACGTTAATAGGTAGAGTAGATGGCCTAAAGGGATTGATGCTGCTGTGTTTGCTGACCTGAATTGCTGCTGAGTGCAATAGGGGCACCATTCCATAACCAGCCTGTGCTGTTCCTACATTCAAGGACATCTCCCATGCTGTCCAATGCTTTTAATCACATTCCACAACCTAATGAGTTTTTTTTAATTCAGATTTCTCAAAAGGACAAAGTTCACACACCATCTGGGGATAGTCTACTCATTGTTTCAGTTCAGTTTTTGTTTACATTGCTGAAGGTCTCATAGATGGCAGTATTCTATACTGGTGCAGTAATGAGGACAACCTGCACAAAGAGAAGGGGACTCGCATACTGTAGGGCAGGCCTGCCTGGCTCTGAACTGTATACAGCATGATGAGAGCTAGCATCCTGGACCACTCATTGGCATCCATTCAGCTGCTGCCAAAATATAGATGCCAATTATTTGGACAGGAAATTTCATAACATGACATTCTGCCTTATTTTGCCGCATGAAGTAAGTTGGTTGTTCTCCACGTGTAGTGAAATGACTAATTTATCCTGCTCTGAGTCAGTCAGTCAGTCCTCCAGGTCTATGATTTCTCTCACTCTCAGGGACTCCATCAGTGAGGGTGGCAGTGGAGGAGGCAGTGGACTCAGACGTCAGACCCTGTTAACGGTTGACTGGACCCAGTTTTCTATGGGGAACTAGAAGGTGTACGGACGTCATTCATTGGAGGGACTATAAAGGCAGTTTCTTTATAGCTCTCCCGTCTTTGAGAGTTCCTCAGTGTGCTGCTCTCTCTAGTCCATTCTCTCCAAGGGCATTCACTTCAGCCTCCTCATATTTCATAATCACGACCCTGGGGCGGGAGCCGCTCTTTATTAGGGAGACCTGCAGTATGGCACGCTGGCCAGACTAGACAAACCAGACGGTGTGAGAGCGCTTTCAGAGGTAAAGAGGCTGCTGCAGATAACAGAACAATGCTTCCTGCTTCTGTCTCTGCTTGTCTCAATGGGATAACCTGTTTTTCAATTTCCCCATAGAAAGGCTCTTCTGCAACGGACAGTAGAGTTTTAAATGCATCTTCAATGGGAAGTACGATTTTTTTTTTTGTGCAAATGATTTCAAGAAGGTGTTTGGTACTTCAGGCATTGTGGATAGTCTGCTCCATCAGTGTAATATTTCAGATTTTACAAAGGCCACTCCAAGAGGAGTAATAGTCCCATTTATGTGTTGTCCCCACAGTTAAGTGAGTTCATTCAGATTGTTTCACATGGATTCACTCCCTAATGGGTTTCTCAGAGTATAGGGCTCCAGCTGCAGGCAGCAAGCAGTAGTGTTGTATTGGCAATATTTCTGCAGCGGTCAGCACAAAAAATTAATTCTACCTCTCTCGCACAGAGGATACATATGAGTTTACTGCAGGCTTTTACCCACTTTTTCTCTGCAGAGAAGCATGCAAAATGCTCACTTTTCCCTCTCAGTGATCATGTGTGTATCTCTGACTGTGTGATTTTCTCCTCTCTTAGTGCCCAGCCCCGCCTCCCAGCAGTCCCCCAACTGGAGGCCGAACTAGTCAACATGAATCTGCATGGCACCAGCGGAGGCCTCGAACGCTGCAGGGACAGCGACCGCCGGCGCTCCAGCGACCGCTCCCGAGACTCCTCCCACGAGAGGGGCGAGGGTCAGCTGACCCCTTGCATCAGGAACATCACCTCGCCCACCCGACAGCACAACAGTGGTGAGTAGCTTCCCAGTGTTTCACCTCCATTACTGGAACAACACCACGGCTGTACCCGTTTGGTTATTCTCTAATCCATTACTGCTATGCGACAGAACCACACAGTGTAATGATGTGACACTGACATAACAAGGCTGTCTCAGATGCCTCAGGTACAGCTGTTAGATTGAGGCCCTTTCTAACGACACAAAAGCAGTGACTGAAGTGGTTTCATCACGTAGAAATCTCCTTAAAGCCTAACCCAGAGGCGGAGCCACAGTAGTCATACGACTGCTACTCAGTCTGGACCCACTCAGGGAATTAAGCCAATGGCCGAACTGAATGATGTTTAAATTGCTACAGTAACAGTTGAATAATCAAGTCTTGAAAGGAAAGCATTTTGGCGCTTGCGAAAGCTTTCAATGCCCTTTTTCATCCTTCTGGCAGCCAGCTACAGTGTGATGAGACAGCAGTGTTGGCACCTTACCTACGGTACTCTGTCTGTTTGTCTCTTCCAGATCGTGAGCGGGGCGAGGGTGGTTCTTCCTCCAGGTCATCAAGCCCTCGGCCCCCCAGAGCCATGATGTCGGTGGGGCCCAGCTGCATCGCAGTGAGCAGCAGCAGGAGCAGCCTGTTCAGCAACGAGGCCCACTGTAAGGGCCTGGGTCATGGACACGTGCACGGCCCCTGTGACCTCATCTACGTCTATGAAAACGCCAAAGAGGGGGCGCGCACGTTACGGACGGCGGAGAGGGTCACTCTGATTGTGGACAACACCCGCTTCGTGGTGGACCCGGCCATCTTCACCGCCCAGCCCAACACCATGCTGGGAAGGTACAGTAAAATATTTTATCACCATAAATTAAAGAGATATCAAAGGGATATTACAGCAAATTAAAGGGAAATGAAAGGGATATTACAGCAAATTAAAGGGATAATTAATTTCAAACCAAATGTTTTCCTCTCTCGTAGAATGTTTGGATCTGGGAGGGAATACAATTTCACCAGGCCCAATGACAAAGGGGAATTTGAGGTGGCAGATGGAATCAGCTCAACTGTTTTCAGAGCCATCCTGGTAAGACACTCATTCTGGTTTGATAATGTCATAGAGTTTCACCTAATGTCTCCAGAGATGGGTTGATATTGACAAAGTGAAGGATTACGCTGCTGCGTCAGTCATGACTGGAAAGGAAAATACGTTTTCTCACAGATTCTATCCATCCCCTATATATTTTATTAAGAAGAAGAATAGGCCTTCAGTGTTCTGACCTATCTAAAACAAGCACCTTTATTGTTCCATGACCAGAGATTGTGGAGAGTGGCCAAATGTATAGGGGTCAATACATATTGTTTCGTATATGATTGCAGCATAATTTCCATATTATTCAAGGATTATAGTGCATTTGTATGCAATTACTTTCTAGTAATACCTTGACAAATACGTTTGTTTACAAACAATCTCTGAGATTGTCCATCTGATATATTGTGTATTTTTGTGGAAGTGTGGAAATGCAGGGCAGATAATCAGTGTTACATAAGGCACATTTTCCGGGATCAGAGATACTAATGCTGTACAACATGCTAGTGCTTTCATTTTTGTGTTTGTTCGCCCCGCTGTTCCACTTAACTCTCCAGAGACACAGGGGAGGAGAACAACCAGGTAATGCCATCTGTTTGTGTGTGTATCATAGGGTTTCTGGATGTTATTTCAGGCTCAAGAGCAGCTTTCTGTGTGACTCAGGCTTTACGGTGTTCTAGCATGTCAGTGTAGCAATTTCACATCTGTATGCCTATTTGTATGGGGGAGAGAGGCTAATGTGGATAGTCGGGACTCAATAACATGCTGAAGGCACTTCTTTGTTTGATTTCAAGGCTTATCTTGCATTGTCAGTATTGAACCGTCTCGTTGTACAGATCTGTGCTCGGAGTGTGAAGAGCTCTACAGTCAAAGGCGACCCGACTAAAACAACAGGAAGAGAGGAAAAACATGGCTGGCAGCATTAGCATTCAGGGCACAGAGCAAGCTAACAGCCGTTTCAGGCACTGTCTTGTGAAGAGCCGAGCGTTGCTGCTGCCTCCATCCCTTTTCTTTTCAGCGTTATACTTTAATGATCTCCATGTTTCTCTGGCTGTAAATGGGTCTGTGGGGGTGGGAGGGAGGGAGTGACGTCACTGCCATTTGCTGTTGTCGGAAGGCTGTTCTGTGTTTGCGCAGAGCAGCCTCCGTGATGGCTGCCTGTTTGTTTTTCCTGTGACTTTTAAATGGCAGGATTACTACAAATCTGGGATAATCCGCTGTCCTGATGGGATCTCCATTCCCGAGCTGAGAGAAGCATGTGACTACCTCTGCATCTCCTTCGACTACAGCACCATCAAGTGTAGAGACCTCAGTGAGTGTATATAGCTATATGCCATCAGGCCCTCTTTTTCTCATTGTAATGACATGATAATACACATTGCATTTTATGCAGAATATTCCTATGTAATATTTCATTCCATGACATTGTTCTGTATTAAATGCTAGGTTTATTTAGCCTGCTGTGTGTTTGGTGTTGTGGAGGTGTTGACATGTTGTGGTTGAGTAGGAGGCACAGCTCTGAAACTAGGTCAGTATTAGCCTACAGGTTTGATCCATGTCAGATGATCGCAGAGTTTCCACAATCTGTGTCACTGACTGCTATAGCCATTGATTGACGTTATTTTAAATGTGGATGTGTGTCTAGTTTTGTTCACTTGCTGTGAGTGTGCATGTGTGTGCGCACATGCTTGAGTGTGTTGCTTTGGATAAAAGCGTCTGCTAAATGGCTTATTATTATTATATTTCAGCGTGAGAACTGGAGTGTGGTCGTCTCACTCCACCCACTCCTATTTTCCAGGTGCACTCATGCACGAGCTGTCCAATGATGGGGCGAGGCGTCAGTTTGAGTTCTACTTGGAGGAGATGGTGCTGCCTCTGATGGTGGCCAGCGCCCAGAACGGAGAGAGGGAGTGTCACATAGTGGTCCTGACAGACGACGACGTGGTGGACTGGGACGAGGAGTACCCTCCGCAGATGGGAGAGGAGTATTCACAGAGTGAGTCAGGTCATTCACCTCACTGGCTCTGTTGATATAGTAGTTTACAAGCAAGCCATTTCAACAAGTCACCCATTAGTGGTTTATATCACTGTGAAAATAATTGCCCTAGATTATAATTGACTGTTAAAGGTCCAGTGCATCAGTTCTGGGTAACAAGTTACTTACTGTAATAGTTTTTCATTAAAATGGTCAAAAATAAACAAGTGTTTCATCAGCTGTTGGACAAATATGATACATAACACAGGAAATAGACTGAGTGCACTGGTTCACCTGCCTGATCTGAATTGCTGAATGCCTATGTTATTTTACTTAGAATATGTATGACATTTAATTATATAAACAATAATACTTTTTCATTTTTCTTTACAGTTATATACAGCACAAAACTGTACAGATTCTTCAAGTATATAGAGAATCGCGACGTTGCCAAATCAGTATTAAAAGACAGAGGACTTAAGAAAATCAGACTAGGAATTGAAGGTATGGTGGATCATCACTGAACTGCCTTGTTCCTTGTTGCACATAATGTCTATCAAGAAGCCTAAAGGGTTACCCCAATTGGGTAAAAAATATTGAAGACTACACTTTTTGTATAAATATACTTCTAATACAACATCATGCATTTAATACAAGGTATTTCAATTGTTTTTTATTAATTTTAATAAAACCAAAATGTCTGTTTTTATCCTCCCAGGTTACCCCACCTACAAGGAGAAGGTGAAGAAGCGTCCTGGCAGCCGGCCAGAGGTCATCTACAACTACGTCCAGAGGCCCTTCATCCGCATGTCCTGGGAGAAGGAGGAGGGCAAGAGCCGCCATGTTGACTTCCAGTGTGTGAAGAGCAAGTCCATCACCAACCTGGCAGCCGCTGCTGCAGACATTCCCCAGGACCAGCTGGTCAACATGCACCCTGGTCCTCAGGTGGACGAACTGGACATCCAGCCTCAGCCAAGCTATCACTATGAGCCAGACCCAGACGCCCCCTCACCGGCTGTCTGAGACTGGGCCCCCCGTCCCCCTCCACAGAGCACTGTATTGATGAGCAAGTTGGGCAGCAGAAACCACATTGCCTTTACAAGCCTCAAAAGATAACTGGTATATATTGTCAACAGCCAAGGAAGGAGAAGCAAAGCACACAGTAAACGATTGCTTCATTGCACTTAGTCTGCACTGTTTCTTTTTTTTAACTGACCAAAGGAGATTTATTTTTATCAAGAATATTTGAACTATTCTTTAAATTAAAAAAAAAAAGCAGATTGTATCACGAACTTGTCTGTGGGTCCTCATGTGATGAGTTGTGTGTGTGGTGCTGCTGTGTACAGTACTGTAGTTCCTAAAGAGTTTGGTGTTCTGCTCGCTGCCCCTGGTGGTGGTATGGCAGTGCGGATTTAGAATCGTACTACAGTAGTCCACCACCAGAGCAGCCTCGCTGTGATGCTTTGGTCTCAGAATAAATACGTTTTTATTTCATATTCATCTCACTTTCATCATTCATGACTCCATCTGTTTGAGAAGAGTATCCCAATTTGGCAGTGCATTTAATTGTCAATTCGTTTTTCTTATCACATTGCTATACATTCGTAATGTCTGCTTGTGCTGTAGAGGACCCAAGCTGACATGTTCATTAGCCACTCCTACTTAGTCAATGGAGCGTAAAAGATCCAATATGGTCCAACATTTGAATCTGTTCCAACTGGAGAGAGCAAACCTAACATAGTTGCACCTTATCAGCCACCTTAGTCATCAATAGCTTGTATACTGAACTTAAAAGGTCCAATGCAGCTGTTTTTATCTCAATATCAAATTATTTCTGGATAACAAGTACCTTATTGTGATTTTTTTCAATTAAAGTTGGTAAAGAAACACAGCTTCTTAGCAAAGAGCTATTTCTCAAGCAACATTTTTTGCTAGGACTGTCAGAGTGGTCTGAGTGGGGAGGGGAAAACTGAAAACTAGCTGTTATTGGCAGAGGTTTAGAAGTCTTTCTTATTGGTCTATTAACTAATTTGCCACCTGGTGATATTATTGAAGGCAAGGTTCTCAAAATGATAAATGTAGGAAAATGTGTCCTGTCCTCCAAAGCCAGATTCCTTAATCTTATTACGGCTTTAACATATTCCTCATTTAATTAAAATGATGTAAAACCAGTAACTATGGCATATTGCTCCTTTAATATTCACACTTGCAAATATTACCTAAAATCCTTGTGTGCGGATGTTATTAACTGGCTTCCATCAGCTCAGTTTGTGTTCCCAGGCGTTTCTCCTCACCACCACATTAGCAATGCAGTCCTGTTATCTTTGGCTGACTGAATTTCTGCCACTGGATGGCAACATGATAGAAATATCCCAGCGTTGCACCAATAGGCTCAATGGAGGAAATCTGTGAATTAGATTCATTGAATTGCTTCCGTTACATGCAATTCCCTGAACGAGTCACTCACCCACCCTCTGATTCGAGTGTAATTGTTCAGAATGCTTCTGATAGTATGTGACATTTGAACATTGTAAATAGGGATACTACTTCTTCATTAGCGTCAATAACACTGCATCAAATTCTGTTTTCAAGATTATATTTATAGCTCGAAGTCTTCTGGAAGGAGATACAATCCAAAAAAACACTTAATTTAAACATTTTTTCACTGCTAATACAATACACATACCATATATTTTGCATTAAGTATTTCTTACATGATACTATTTAAAGATTTGATACAATTTCCAATGGGGTTATCCAACAAGGAAAACCATTTTGTAGTGTAAAAACATCAAAACACTAAAACAGAAACAGGTTTTCAATAGAAATCCCTGGTAGGATAACGCAGGAACATAGACATTGCTAACTGAATTGTCCTGTGGTGAAGGTCAATGTAAGTGTCCAGCAGCAGGCTAGGGAGGGCACAGACAGGTATACCATGGAGGTCTTGGCTCCAATAAGTCCCACAGTGCCATGGTTCCTGATGATATCACTGCATCGTCAATTCAGGGTTCTGACATGAGTTATGTGGGCCTTAACCCAAGAGTTCCAACTGCCCTGCTGTTCCTCTAGGGCCGTCATCACAAGGGCCAGGGTAAGTCACTAAAGTCCACGGGGCCCCCAAGGCCTGCGTCAGCCTCCAGGAGACTCATGATCACAGCCATGGCTGCCTCATCGTTACTGGGGCTGCTGGAGCCTGGCTCGTCCATGATGTCGATGCTGAGATGAGAGTTTTCACCTACATGGGTGGTAAGGGTAAACGCTGTAGTCAATCACACGACTGGATTTTGATTCAGTACCGTTTAGATTTTTCCCTGCACAAATACTACACGTCTACTTGAATGGGGAGGATTCATTGTTTGTAACATCTGTTTTTGGAACATTTGTTGAAAATGGTGGGCATGGTAACTTACTCATAATGGACTGGTTGGAGTATGGGTATCCAATGGAGTCAGGTCCTCCTGGTAGCATTCCTGCAGACGGAAGGTCTGACGTTCCACCATTTTGAATCTGCAAGAACAAAGAGGTCAGTGGTGGTCTAGATAGAAGACCAGCTTTCAGCCACAGGATAGATGCCTGACTTCAAGTATCCAACAGACAATACTGGATCAGGCACAACATCCAATCAAATAATCAGTGATGCTAGCAAGGTATCAATTTATTGTGCAAGACTCACCCTCTTGCCCCCTGGAGAGCAGTCTGGAGGGGGGGTGCTGATGTTCAGGGGGCTGGAGCCACAGCTGGAGGGTGTGGAGCCTCTGGTCCTGGCAGAGAGAAGAACAGACAATACCGTTACACCAGGGTTCTGTGACAGTGTAGTCAGCTAATAATCAAAAAAAAACTTCAGCTCCAGGTAATTCATCACAGCCAACGTAGCCTAGCTGAACAGACTCATTTGCAAGCCTGTCACTTTTTGATAAAGGGTGAATCAATATCTGAGAGCAGGGGGACGAGAAGAGAAAAGTTATAATCGAAGAGACCTGGTTTATGGTCTCTGTGTTATTTTAATGATTCTGCAGCTATTAATAAGCCGTCATCCATTTTCTGCCTAAACTCTCTCACCTCTGAATCTCCATCACCTCCTCTGCGATCATGCGGCCGATCTTACCGGCGCCTGCCCGTGTTCCACCAGGGATGCCTGGCACCGTCTGAACGGCCCGTCTCCCTCCACCTGCAATCAAACACATTGCCTGCTCCTGGACTGACTGAACATTGTATTTTCACATTTGGTCCAATGCTCCAATACCGAGTCTTGTGAGATCTCAACAGATGCTTTAGAATGTTTTAACACATAGATACACAACATTTATCAAAAAGAAAGCTATTCAATATAGCTTGCATCTTGGTGTACAGAGAGAATCAGCTGACATCTCAGATCTTGTTCCAAGGACGTAAAGAAAGCCCCACTTAATATGTAGAAAAGCATGCCTTCTTTCACAATTTTCAATAATGTCACCTTCTGACGTCAGCACACTGTCCACAGAGGCTGTGGGGGAGGCAGCAGACTGAGGATAGGGGTCTGCACCGTCTAACATACTGCATCTAGAGAAGCATTAAGACAGCAACATCAGCACCAGTGTTTCAAGTGCTAAAACAAAACATCCACTGAATAAACACTACCAGTTAGCTCTACAACAATCAGTGACGCACCACTTCTAATATGTACAGTATGCGTTCCCATGTAATCTTCATAGCGAGGACAGAGAGAAGGGCGACTTACGAGACCACTGTGTTTGTGGAGACGATGTACTCCACTTCTTTGGTCCAGGGATTCATGAAACTAAACCAGCAGCTTCTCAGCGTGATGAAGGAGCCATCCTTAATCTTGAACTTGTAACAGTTTGTGTTGATCTTTTCTCTCATCTGCAGCACTGTGAAACAAGATACCCAGGATGTAAGGTCAGAAAACAAAACGTTGTGACTAAATATAGTAAGATGTAAATCACAAAGAAATGTTGTGTCATGCCGGACAGTTGATCCAATACCTTGTCTGTGACATTCTGCCAGGTGGCCAATATCTTCCTGATGAAAATACTCGTAGAAGGAGGTGCCTAGAAGCTCCTGGGGTAAGTATGCAATAATGGCTGTGGCCCTTAAGAACAGCACAGAAAAGAAACGAATAGTTTTTGACAAGAGTCTTTAAAATGGTACCGGAGCGTTTCCTATGAAGATGAATCAGTTCACTGACATTTTTATGAAAGTTTGATTACCCTTCATCATGAGTAATAATGGCTTGTGAGGTGTCAAGCTGTTAGCAGGAGATTAATTCATCAAATATAGTGAGGCTGAACGACTAGCACACATGTAATCATAAACCAAAAATGTCATAGTAAAATTAAGGCATAAGCTCCATCGTCGTACCTCTGGTCGACAAAGACAAACTTCCCGTCGATAGCGTGGCGGGAGACGTATTCGGTGGGTTTGACGCGGATGTCTTCATGGGAGGGCTGGTGGATGATGTGGGGGTGCAGCCGGCCGATGGCCACCAGGCAGCTGAGGTTACAGCCCTCGTTGTCGGGCTCGTTGTCATCGTCCAGACCCATCTTGGTGGGCGGCCAGCTTTTCAGGTAGCCAGTACTGTGGATCGTGCAGAAGCTCTTGCGATCGGCTGAAGGTAAAAAATAAACATTGTAAATAGATTTCCTCCCATACAATGGTAAGTTATCCATCGGTTTACATCAGTGGTCCATGACTTAAGGTCAAGTGTAAATTACTGATTTAATGAGAAAACCACAAGTTAAGCAAACAAGTAATACTAGCCTGTATTTGAATCAATGGTCAATCAAGGGGAGAATGTTTTCCTAGATCAAATATTAATTAGCACTAAAATATTCAGCGAGCGCTCAACTGGAGATTTGCATTCTTTTTTGCATGACCTACGCAGCTTTTCTTACTAAACGGCTTTAAATCGCAGCACATCAATATTTCTTGCTACTGCCTTCCCATATTAAGTTCAACAATAAGCATATTGTTTATTAGCCATTTGGTACACAGAGTAGCATGCATCCTGTGCTCTCATTGTAATGCTAGCATGATGCTAATAATCTGTGATGCCAGGTTTCTGAGTAACCAAAGTTAAGACAGCAGGGAAGGAGGCCTAGATCTTGAGATAGGAACCTTTCTTTTTGGAACAGGTCGAGGGGAAGTCCTTGTCCTCCGTTTTGACGTAGGGCCGGTTACATTTCATCCGGCAGAAGAAAGAACGTCTGGCTCCGGAGCACAGTCTAGACGGCCCAGGGGTGATGTCAGTCTTCACTGGCAGGCCAGCTGAGGAAGAACAAGCAAATCATATAAGACCACTGCTGAACATGCTAATCATTCCCAATAGCTTTAGAAATAACTTACATACAATGTTAAAAGCATTCTACTCTTATAATGTACATAAGATACTTGTACATAGTCTATACATTTACGGTGCACCATAAATCATGTTGTTTACACACATAATATAGCAGGTAAACTGCCAGTATTTTGGAAAAGTATTTACTAAGGCATTATGCTGTAATAATGTATTATTGACGACTCCCCCACCCCAGGGTCTGGCGAGACAGGAGGGAGAGTTTACTTTTGGCATCGATGAGTCGCTCCCGGGGTGCTGTATCCGATGATGACAGTTGCTCCTTGACTTTGGCGATGTCTTTAGGATGCAGGTAATCAAAAAGACTCTGGCCAATCAGGTCGTTCTGGGGTGAGAGAGCGGGGAGGGGAGATTGACTTTGGAAATGAACATTTGTGAGCTCAGATATGGTCTGACATGTACAACAGCAAATATACACTGCTCAAAAAAATAAAGGGAACACTAAAATAACACATCCTAGATCTGAATGAATGAAATAATCTTATTAAATACTTTTTTCTTTACATAGTTGAATGTGCTGACAACAAAATCACACAAAAATTAATGAATGGAAACCAAATGTATCAACCCATGGAGGTCTGGATTTGGAGTCACCCTCAAAATTAAAGTGGAAAACCACACTACAGGCTGATCCAACTTTGATGTAATGTCCTTAAAACAAGTCAAAATGAGGCTCAGTAGTGTGTGTGGCCTCCACGTGCCTGTATGACCTCCCTACAACGCCTGGGCATGCTCCTGATGAGGTGGCGGATGGTCTCCTGAGGGATCTCCTCCCAGACCTGGACTAAAGCATCCGCCAACTCCTAGACAGTCTGTGGTGCAACGTGGCGTTGGTGGATGGAGCGAGACATGATGTCCCAGATGTGCTCAATTGGATTCAGGTCTGGGGAACGGGCGGGCCAGTCCATAGCATCAATGCCTTCCTCTTGCAGGAACTGCTGACACACTCCAGCCACATGAGGTCTAGCATTGTCTTGCATTAGGAGGAACCCAGGGCCAACCGCACCAGCATATGGTCTCACAAGGGGTCTGAGGATCTCATCTCGGTACCTAATGGCAGTCAGGCTACCTCTGGCGAGCACATGGAGGGCTGTGCGGCCCCCCAAAGAAATGCCACCCCACACCATGACTGACCCACCGCCAAACCGGTCATGCTGGAGGATGTTGCAGGCAGCAGAACGTCTGTCACGTGCTCAGTGTGAACCTGCTTTCATCTGTGAAGAGCACAGGGCGCCAGTGGCGAATTTGCCAATCTTGGTGTTCTCTGGCAAATGCCAAACGTCCTGCACGGTGTTGGGCTGTAAGCACAACCCCCACCTGTGGACGTCGGGCCCTCATACCACCCTCATGGAGTCTGTTTCTGACCGTTTGAGCAGACACATGCACATTTGTGGCCTGCTGGAGGTCATTTTGCAGGGCTCTGGCAGTGCTCCCCCTGCTCCTCCTTGCACAAAGGTGGAGGTAGCAGTCCTGCTGCTGGGTTGTTGCCCTCCTACGGCCTCCTCCACATCTCCTGATGTACTGGCCTGTCTCCTGGTAGCGCCTCCATGCTCTGGACACTACGCTGACAGACACAGCAAACCTTCTTGCCACAGCTCGCATTGATGTGCCATCCTGGACGAGCTGCACTACCTGAGCCACTTGTGTGGGTTGTAGACTCTGTCTCATGCTACCACTAGAGTGAAAGCACCGCCAGCATTCAAAAGTGACCAAAACATCAGCCAGGAAGCATAGGAACTGAGAAGTGGTCTGTGGTCACCACCTGCAAAACCAGTCCTTTATTGGGGGGTGTCTTGCTAATTGCCTATAATTTCCACCTGTTGTCTATTCCATTTGCACAACAGCATGTGAAATGTATTGTCAATCAGTGTTGCTTCCTAAGTGGACAGTTTGATTTCACAGAAGTGTGATTGACTTGGAGTTACATTGTGTTGTTTACGTGTTCCCTTTATTTTTTTGAGCAGTGTAGTATAACAGTAGGCCATTTGACAGGAATGTAGACGTACCTGGCTATAGTCGAGGATCTTGTAAACGGACTCAGAGACGAAGAGGATCTTCCCACGATCGCATCCGACGACAAACAGAAAGCCATCAGCAGCCTAAAGGAAAACATACAATAAAATAATGAGGTTTGTGTCATCAGGCTTACCCAGAAAGCAGAGAGGAGTTAGAGGAGGGCTTGAACCTACCCTCAGTATTAAGTGCTTCAGTTCATCATCAGACAGGAAAGATGGCTTGTAGTTCGCCTCTGCGTAAGGGTTCGCTGCGCCTGTACAGAAACAAAAAAAGTAGTCTTTTAATAATTATTTAATTATCAAGTCACAACTTTTCCCCCTCTTTGATGTCCAGTGATAATTTGCCTACTGTCTCTTGTTGCATCTCACCTCGTAATGTCTTCATATGCTGGACAGCCATGCGTAGGACTGTGAGTTTGTCTAGCTTGCGGGACATAGCGTTGCAGGTAGGCACTAGCGCCGCCAGCTCGTCTATGAAGCTGTTCATCTTGTCTCTACGCCTCTTCTCAATCTGACTGTGTGCCTCCCTAGTAGCAGAAAGCAAACTGTTAGAACAACTCCCAATCCTTCTGTTACACAGTGCAATCTATAGACTATATAAAGTGCCTATTCATCGATGGGACAAAAGGCTCTCGGTCTCTCATTAAAAAGGAGCATTTAATTCACCCTGGAAATAGAATATATTTGATCCTGGAGTTTAACCGCGTGCCAGGTCAGTGGAAACACTATGCATATTCATTGCCGACAGAGACTTTTAAAAGTGAAACATGAGGAATCGGGAATGAGTCTGGGTACCTGGCATTTTTTATCCGGCCCTGGTGATCACCACAATCCCTGGAAGAAGGAAAAGATAAAAGGAGAGACGTTTTAGTAGAAAATGTATCACTCCGCCACTGTTCCACCAAGGTTATGTAATGGTATATACACTGAGTGTACAAAACATTAGGAACACCTGCTTTTCCCAACAGACTGACCAGGTGAAAGCTATGATCCCTTATTGATGTCACTTGTTAAATCCACTTCAAAATCAGTGTAGATGAAGGGGAGGAGACAGGTTAAAGAAGGATTTTTAAGCCTTGAGACAATTGACACATGGATTGTGTATGTGTGCCATTCAGATGGTGAGTGGGCAAGACAAAAGATTTAAGTGCCTTTGAACAGGGTATGGTAGTAGGTGCAAGGCGCACCGGTTTGAGTGTGTCACGAACTGCAAAGCTGCTGGGTTTTTAATGCTCAACAGTTTCCCGTGTGTATCAAGAATGGTCCACCACCCAAAGGACATCCAGCCAACTTGACACAACTGTGGGAAGCATTGGCGTCAACATGGGCCAGCATCCCTGTGGAACGCTTGACACCTTGTAGAGTCCATGCCCTGACAAATTGAGGCTGTTCTGAGGGTAAAAGGAGGTGCAACTCAATATTAGGAAGGTGTTTCTAATGTTTTGTACACTCAGTGTATATAGCCCTCTACAATGTCACCATTGTCTCACCATGTAAATCTTACATGACAATAGATTAACGCCTACTCAATCTTGCAATGAAACCACTATCTTAACCCAACATCTCTGCCTCCGCTGTACAATATATAACCAGTAACATGGCAAAAATAAGCTTTACTTTATACATGCTTTTTGCTGCCAAAACTCTTACCTAAGCTTATCCTTGTCTGTATCCATACTGCTATCGCTGTGGAAGATAATCAGATGCCATTAGTTTTACTGAACCATGTTAGATTCCGATTTCATTTGTTTTTCTCCAGTTTCCTACTATCCATTCGCACTATACCATTCAAAGTGTCTAAGAAAAAAGGTAAGCCTAACAGACAAGGGTGAAAAATAAGAAACCGTTTTCATACTTACTCGAAAGAAAATCCATCAATTCTGCAAAGAAATAAAATAATGCATTAATCATTCTGTTGTCAGATGAATGCGGATCAGTAACAGATTGCAGGGAAATTACTGTATAGACTTACAAATGAGTCAATATAGCACAATACATATATATATTTTTTAAGGGTATTTCCCATAACTATTACTAGCAAAGTTGGAGTATTAATTACTCATTCATAACTTTAGAACTCAGTGAATCCATTATCTCCAACACTGACTATGGTGGGAGGCTGGGGGGAGACTAAGGTGACTGAGTGCAGGGCCACAGTGATGTGACGATGGTTACGGTAGGTGCTTACTGGTAGTCGGAGGTGCTGCCCTTCCTCTTGCGGGTGTAGTCCATGCCTGGGGTGTTGATGGAGCTGCTGATCAGGTCGGTGGAGCTGGGGGACATGAACTCATTCATCGTAGAGGTAATGTCCATTCTTTGGTCTGCCATTAGATCATCTGAAACAGAAACATGAATTAGAGCTAGACTGTAAATCTCAAGCTGTACAGCTTACGTTGTACTTTGGCCTATTTTGAGAAAGGATCTTTCAAATGTATTCAGGAAAAATGCCTGACAAAACAAGGCACAAAATGAGTCTCACTCACCACAAATGTTCATTACAGCTTCTGGAATTTCCTTCCATCCATTCGCAATTGCTCTGCTCTGGACGGGGGGAAAAAAAGTATTATGTTCATTCAAAATCAGAACACGGAGTAATCTTCTTACATTTATTTTCTTCACAAACACAATTAAGTCAAGTTTGTTCTCCTTGTGAGAATAAAGACAGTGGGAATTTCACACTGTGCGCTTGCCCCACCCACACGATTGTGGGGTCTGCTACAGACTAGACTGGTTGCCAGGATACCTCAGGGAAAACATGCCATTTAGGACATGTCTGGATTACTAATGGACCTTGGAGGAATAAGAATGGACAGGAAGGACAATTGTTTCACTGCATCAAAAAAAATAATGCAGTGTCGCCTTTTTATCAAACAGGGGCCTTAAATGGGTTATACTGCGTCAAATGTATGTCATATGATACCTCGCCCAACTGGCATTTTTCAACATATCAGTTGCACTTATGCAACTCTACCATCAAAGTTTTGAGTCAGTAAAGAGCAGACAGAAGCTCAGCCACAGGCAGGGTTATAGTTGGGTTAGCTGACAACGTCACGAAAATGATGCGCACGCTTCAATGGGGCAGAAGTCCGTGAGTTGTTGTGATTCTGGATCGCCAGATAGCTAGCATCAATGACAAGAAACTGCCATGTGGGGAATCGTAAGTGACTCGATTCAGCTAATTTCATCTTGTTCTTGATACCATGTCTTGTTTGAGGTGTTTTTACTGATTTCATGTCAATGCTAATATGGCAAAAATTCACTAGCTAGATAAAAACAACTGTAACGACATATTTGAGAGACAAGTGCTCATTGTGCAAATGTATTGATGTTTTCAAATCAACATTAGAGATTAAATATAGTTTACATGTTGTCAACAATCTAAGCCAACCCTGTCTGTTTTGCCACAGTTGCGCAAGCATCGGTTTTGTTGCTAAACAACCAACCCGTCTATTAGCCTACCTACATACCTACTAGGCTGCCTCATGTCAGGTTCAAATGTATCTTAAGGACAGTGTGCTTGTGTGTCATCTTCTCATCCCTGTCGGTCAGGTTATCTAAGTAAGAATGAGTCTTGTAGGGTGTCCAATCAAAAACACATCTTTTGACCAATGGGTAAAATAATGTTAATTGTGTAGATAGCTAATCCTCAAAGAAAACCAATGGTCCAAACTTCATGTCTATCATAATCCGTTCAAAAGTTATTGGAATTTTTACCCTTGTAGGATGGCCAAAATTAGGGTGCCTAAAATCAAGGGCCAGAGAAAAAAAGTGCTAATAAATAAGGAAAAATGCACAGCATTGCGTCAGCTAGGCTGGATGCTGTGCGAGAATGAAGGCAACCCGACAGGCTCACTTTCCATTTGAACTTGTCATCTTTCTTTTCGAATCCGCAGGACATAAATCAATAGAGGTAAGATAGCATGTAACATAATATTTCCATATTTTAGTATTCGCTTCTCATTAGGGATGTGCATCTTTCCCTTGCAAGACAATTTGATACGCATCTGGATACATGGCCTCCTATACGTTTTAGTTTGAAATGACTCGGTGCAATTCGGTTTGATTAGAGAAAGTATCTATGCAAATACGATTTGCTAACATTTGTTGCATAAACACTAGGGCTGTCCCAGACTAAATAGAAATATTGGTCGACCAAGAGTCATCTGTTCTTTCGACCAACTGATTTGTTTATGCAAACGGCCGTGCAACTACCAGGGTCAAGATATCCTGTGGCGTGCCACAGGGTTCGATAGTAGGACCTTTATTATTCCTAAACTATATCAATGACCTTGCTGCTGTGTCTTCCCATTCTCTTTGCTGATGATACCATTTTGATTTCATCACACAATAATTTAGATTCACTAATTAATGAAGCCAACTCAGGCATGGCCACATTTTCTGAATGGTTCCAGATAAACAAATTATCTTTAAAATGTAAAAAAATAAAAAATACAATATTGTATTCATTAGTAAGAATAAGAAATATTGTAAATAAAAAATATTAAAAAAGAGCAAGAATCTCAGTTGGTGGGAATGAAATGGAACAAGTCACATCCACTAGATTCCTCAGAGTTCTAATTGATGAAAAGTGATCCTGTCTGCAGCAAAGTGATGAAATCTGTTCAAATCAAATTTTATTTGTCACATACACGTGTTTAGCAGATGTTATAGCGGGTGTAGTGAAATGCTTGTGCTTCTAGCTTCGACAGTGCAGTAATATCTAACAATTTCACAACATATACCCAATACACACAAAAAAGTAAGGAATGGGATTTAAGAATATATACATATATGGACAAGCAATGACAGAGTGGCATGGACTAAGATACAGAAGAATATTATAGAATAGAATGCAGTATATACATATGAGATGAGTAGTGCAAATATGTAAACATTATTAAAAGTGACTAGTGTTCCATTTCTTAAAGTGGCCAGTGATTTCAATAGGCAGCAGCAGCCTCTAATGTGCTAGTGATGGTTATTTAACAGTCTGATGGCCTTGAGATAGAAGTTGTTTTTCATTCTCTCGGTCCCAGCTTTGATGCACCTGTACTGACCTAGCCTTCTGGATGATAGCGGGGTGAACAGGCAGTGGCCCGGGTGGTTGATGTCCTTGATAATCTTTTTGGCCTTCCTGTGACATCGGGTGCTATGTGTGTCTTGGAGGGCGGGTAGTTTGTCCCCGTTAATGTGTTCGGCAGACCGCACCACCCTCTGGAGAGCCCTGCGGTTGTGGGCGGTGCAGTTGCCGTACCAGGCGGTGATACAGCCCGACAGGATGCTCTCAATTGTGCATCTGTAAAAGTTTGTGAGGGTTTTAGGTGATAAGCCAAATTTCTTCAGCCTCTTGAGGTTGAAGAGGCTCTGTTACGCCTTCTTCACCACACTGTCTGCATGGGTGGACCATTTCAGTTTGTCTGTGATGTGTACGCCAAGGAACTTGAAGCTTTCCACCTTCTCCACTGCGGTCCCGTCGATGTGGATAGGGGGGTGCACCCTCTGCTGTTTCCTGAAGTCCACGATCATCTCCTTTGGTTTTGTTGATGTTGAGTGAGAGGTTATTTTCCTGGCACCACACTCCCAGAGCCCTCACCTCCTCCCTGTAGGCGGTCTCGTCATTGTTGGTAATCAAGCCTACTACTGTTGTGTCGTCTGCAAACTTGATGATTGAGTTGAAGGCGTGCTTGTCATGGGTGAACAGGGAGTACAGGAGGGGGCTGAGCGCGCACCCTTGTGGGGCCCCAGTGTTGAGGATCAATGGAGATGTTGTTCCTACCTTCACCACCTGGGGTCGGCCCATCAGGTAGTCCAGGACCCAGTTGCACAGGTCGGGGTTCAGACCCAGGGCCTCGAGCTTAATGATGAGCTTGAAGGGTACTATGGTGTTGAATGCTGAGCTATAGTCAATGAATAGCACTCTTACATAGGTATTCCTCTTGTCCAGATGGGATAGGGCAGTGTGCAGTGTGATGGCAATTGCATCGTCTGTGGATCTATTGGGGCGGTAAGCAAATTGAAGTGGGTCTAGGGTGACAGGTAAGGTAGAGGTGATATGATCCTTGACTAGTCTCTCAAAGAACTTCATGATGACAGAGGTGAGTGCTACAGTGCGATATTAATTTAGTTCAGTTACCTTTGCTTTCTTGGGTACAGGAACAATGGTGGCCCTCTTGAAGCATGTGGGAACAGCAGACTGGGACAGGGAGAGATTGAATATGTCCATGAACACACCAGCCAGCTGGTCTGCACATGCTCTGAGGACACGGCTAGGGATGCCGTCTGGGCCGGCAGCCTTGCGGGAGTTAACATGCTTAAAATGTCTTAATCACGTCGGCCATGGAGAAGGAGAGGCCACAGTCCTTGGTAGTGGGCCTCGTCAGTGGCACTGTGTTATCCTCAATGCGGGCGAAGAAGGTGTTTAGCTTGTCTGGAAGCGAGACATCGGTGTCCGCGACGTGGCTGCGTTTATTTTTGTAGTCCGTGATTATCTGTAGACCCTGCCACATACAGTGGGGAGAACAAGTATTTGATACACTGCCGATTTTGCAGGTTTTCCTACTTACAAAGCATGTAGAGGTCTGTAATTTTTATCATAGCTACACGTCAACTGTGAGAGACGGAATCAAAAATCCAGAAAATCACATTGTATGATTTTTAAGTAATTAATTTGCATTTTATTGCATGACATAAGTATTTGATCACCTACCAACCAGTAAGAATTCCGGCTCTCACAGACCTGTTAGTTTTTCTTTAAGAAGCCCTCCTGTTCTCCACTCATTACCTGTATTAACTGCACCTGTTTGAACTCGTTACCTGTAGAAAAGACACCTGTCCACACACTCAATCAAACAGACACCAACCTCTCCACAATGGCCAAGACCAGAGAGCTGTGTAAGGACATCAGGGATAAAATTGTAGACCTGCACAAGGCTGGGATGGGCTACAGGACAATAGGCAAGCAGCTTGGTGAGAAGGCAACAACTGTTGGCGCAATTATTAGAAAATGGAAGAAGTTCAAGATGACGGTCAATCACCCTCGGTCTGGGGCTCCATGCAAGATCTCACCTCGTGGGGCATCAATGATCATGAGGAAGGTGAGGGATCAGCCCAGAACTATACGGCAGGACCTGGTCAATGACCTGAAGAGAACTGGGACCACAGTCTCAAAGAAAACCATTAGTAACACACTATGCCGTCATGGATTAAAATCCTGCAGCGCACGCAAGGTCCCCCTGCTCAAGCCAGCGCATGTCCAGGCCCGTCTTAAGTTTGCCAATGACCATCAACCTCCTTCCCTCAGTAAGAGCATTGAAGATGGGTCGTGGCTGGGTCTTCCAGCATGACAACGACCCGAAACACACAGCCAGCCAGTCTCCAGACCTGAACCCAATAGAAAATCTTTGGAGGGAGCTGAAAGTCCATATTGCCCAGCGACAGCCCCGAAACCTGAAGGATCTGGAGAAGGTCTGTATGGAGGAGTGGGCCAAAATCCCTGCTGCAGTGTGTGCAAACCTGGTCAAGACCTACAGGAAACGTATGATCTCTGTAATTGCAAACAAAGGTTTCTGTACCAAATATTAAGTTCTGCTTTTCTGATGTATCAAATACTTATGTCATGCAATAAAATGCAAATTAATTACTTAAAAATCATACAATGTGATTTTCTGGCAATTTTTCTTTTTTTTTGATTCCGTCTCTCACAGTTGAAGTGTACCGATGATAAAAATTACAGACCTCAACATCCTTTGTAAGTAGGAAAACCTGCAAAATCGGCAGTGTATCAAATACTTGTTCTCCCCACTGTACGTCTCGTGTCTGAGCCGTGGAATTGCGACTCCACTTTGTCTCTATACTGATGTTTTGCCAGTTTAATTGCCTTGCGGAGTGAGTAGCTACACTGTTTGTATTCTGCCATATTCCCAGTCACCTTGCCATGGTTGAATGCGGTGGTTCGCGCTTTCAGATTTGCGCGAATGCTGCCATCTATCCACAGTTTCTGGTTAGGGTAGGTTTTAACAGTCACAGTGGGCACAACATCACCTATACACTTCCTGATAAATTCAGTCACTGTTTCAGTGTATATGTCAAAATTATTTTCGGAAGCTACCCGGAACATATCCCAGTCCGCGTTATCAAAACAATCTTGAAGCGTGGATTCCGATTGGTCAGACCAGTGTTGAATAGTCCTTAGCACGGGTACTTCCTGTTTGAGTTTCTGCCTATAGGAAGGGAGAAGCAAAATGGAGTCGTGGTCAGATTTGCCGAAAGGAGGGCGGGGGAGGGCCTTATAACCATCCCGGAAGTTTGAATAGCAATGGTCGAGGATTTTAGCAGCGCGAGTACAACAGTCGATATGTTGATAGAACTTCGGCAGCCTAGTCCTCAAATTTGCTTTGTTAAAATCCCCGGCTACAATAAATGCAGCCTCAGGATATGTGGTTTCCAGTTTGCATAAGGTCCAGAGAAGTTCTTTGAGGGCCGTCGTGGTATCGGCATGAGGGGGGATATACACAGCCGTGACTATAACCGAAGAAAATTATCTTGGGAGATAATACAGTCAGCATTTGATTGTGAGATATTCTAGGTCGGGTGAACAGAAGGACTCAAGTTCCTCTATGTTACTACAATTACACCAAGAGTTGTTAAACATGAAACACACACCTACGCCCTTCTGCTTCCCGGAGAGATATTTATTCCTGTCTGCGCGATGAACTGAGAACCCATCTGGCTGGACCGATTCCGACAGAATATCCCAAGAGAGCCATGTTTCCGTAAAACAGAGTATATTACAGGCCTTGATGTCTCTCTGGAAAGAAATTCTTGCCCGTAGTTCGTCGACTTTGTTAACTAAAGATTGAACATTAGCGGTGGGTGGTGTGCGCGCCTCCTAAGTCGGACCAGCAGGCCGCTCCGAGTGCCTCTCCTCCGCCGGCGATGTTTTGGGTCAGCCACTGGAATCAGTTCAGTTGCCCTGGGGAGAGCAAACAAAGGATCCGCTTCGGGAAAGTCGTATTCCTGGTCGTAATGCTGGTGAGTTACCGCCGCTCTGATATCCAATAGTTTTTCCCGGCTGTATGTAACGACGCAAAACACTTTGAGCTAATAATGTAAAAAATTATACATAAAAAAACAAAATATTGCAAAGTTTCCTAAGAGCTAGTCGCGAGGTATTACATATGTTGGTATCATCAGAAAGATTAGTGGTTTGGTTAATCGGGTAGGCCGTCATTGTAAATAAGAATTTGTTCTTAACTGACTTGCCTTGTTGAATAAAGGTGAAATAAATAAATAAAATACAAAATCAGGCTTGCTTCCTAACTTTATACTATAGCTTAATTTACCCAAATCTCATTTATCTACACAAATTACTCATCCTACAAAATACATTTGCAAGACTAGACACCTCCTCCAATTACCTGGCTCCATCTGCACCTTTGTTTAAGAAACTCAATATCTTGTCTATATGACATTAATGTACGCCAATTAGCCTGATGAACCAAACTAATCAGTAATCTCCTCCATATAGCCTAACTCTCTCTCTCTCTCACACACACACACACTTAAACAAAACAAATATTGTTTGTTTTTGTGTGCGATTACTGATCAATTAATTTATACATTTATAATTAGTAGGTTTTGTTATCTGTTTTAACAAACCTTTATTTTTGTACTTACGTATTGTATATTGTTTTTTTGTGGTGAGGTTTTCATATTAGCCCTTGGGCTTCCAACCACACTTGCACACCGTTTATTTTTATTTTTTATCTGTATTGTTGTTTATCACTTGTTTTCTTTTGTGCAAATAAATTAAAGTACAAATAATTACAGCCATTTGACTGAAAAGTTGTGTTACTGAAATCCCTAATTTGTTCAGGAAAAATATTCCCTATTCCCTCAAACCTTGCTCTCTTTATGTGACACATGTATGCATCGCATGCACATGGCCAATAGGACCTAGGCCTATAGCATATCATATCATGTCTCCCGAGTGGCGCAGTGGTCTAAGGCACTGCATCGCAGTGCTAGCTGTGCCACTAGAGATCCTGGTTTGAATCCAGGCTCTGTCGTAGCCGGCCGCAACCGGGAGACCAATGGGGCGGCGCACAATTGGCCCAGCGTCGTCTAGGGTAGGGGAGGGAATGGCCGGCAGGGAGGTAGCTCAGTTGTTAGAGCATGGCGTTTGCAACGCCAGGGTTGTGGGTTCGATTCCCACGGGGGGCCAGTATAAAAAATAAAATAAAAATGTATGCACTAACTGTAAGTCGCTCTGGATAAGAGCGTCTGCTAAATGACGTAAATGTAAATAATCACATCAATAAATTGGTTATAACAAACTCTGAACATGTAAAACATGTGACAGCATGATACTCGAAATGGAGGAATGTTTACTGTTTACTGGTTGCTCAGGAGGTAAAGATGAATTCAGATGTGTGGAATAAATTTGACTAGTTGTGGAAAATACTGGAGATCAAGAAAAAAAAGGAGCAAGCGCTGTGTGCATATAATGTGTGCCAAACAGGTGCTGTTATATATACAGTGTGTGTTTGTGAGAGATATTTATATATAAAATGATTTTAACAATATAATATAATTTTTACCAGAGAGTCTGTTGTAACGTTCTCTTTTTTTTTGTAAAGCCTTTATTACAGCAAAAACGTAAAAACAGTTGCATTCATTCATGAATGCAATTTCCAAAATGGAACGGTTTAGGGCTATTTATTGTTTACACTAATGTGGCAACACGAACCTTCAGCTCCCTCCACAGATTTTCTATGGGATTAAGGTCTGGAGACTGGCTTGGCCACTCCAGGACCTTAATGTGCTTCTTCTTGAGCCACTCCTTTGTTGCCTTGGCCGTGTGTTTTGGGTCATTGTCATGCTGGAATACCCATCCACGACCCATTTTCAATGCCCTGGCTGAGGGAAGGAGGTTCTCACCCTAGATTTGACGGTACATGGCCCCGTCCATCGTCCCTTTGATGCGGTGAAGTTGTCCTGTCCCCTTAGCAGAAAAACACCCCCAAAGCATAATGTTTCCACCTCCATGTTTGACAGTGGGGATGGTGTTCTTGGGGTCATAGGCAGCATTCCTCCTCCTCCAAACACGGCGAGTTGAGTTGATGCCAAAGAGCTCCATTTTGGTCTCATCTGACCACAACACTTTCACCCAGTTCTCCTCTGAATCATTCAGATGTTCATTGGCAAACTTCAGACGGGCCTGTATACAGTGGGGGGAAAAAGTATTTAGTCAGCCACCAATTGTGGAAGTTCTCCCACTTAAAAAGTAATTTTCATCATAGGTACACGTCAACTATGACAGACAAAATGAGAAGAAAAAAAATCCAGAAAATCACATTGTAGGATTTTTAATGAATTTATTTGCAAATTATGGTGGACAATAAGTATTTGGTCAATAACAAAAGTTTCTCAATACTTTGTTATATACCCTTTGTTGGCAATGACACAGGTCAAACGTTTTCTGTAAGTCTTCACAAGGTTTTCACACACTGTTGCTGGTATTTTGGCCCATTCCTCCATGCAGATCTCCTCTAGAGCAGTGATGTTTTGGGGCTGTCACTGGGCAACACGGACTTTCAACTCCCTCCAAAGATTTTCTATGGGGTTGAGATCTGGAGACTGGCTAGGCCACTCCAGGACCTTGAAATGCTTCTTACGAAGCCACTCCTTCGGTGCCCGGGCGGTGTGTTTGGGATCATTGTCATGCTCAAAGACCCAGCCACGTTTCATCTTCAATGCCCTTGCTGATGGAAGGAGGTTTTCACTCAAAATCTCACGATACATGGCCCCATTCATTCTTTCCTTTACACGGATCAGTCGTCCTGGTCCCTTTTCAGAAAAACAGCCCCAAAGCATGATGTTTCCACCCCCATGCTTCACAGTAGGTATGGTGTTCTTTGGATGCAACTCAGCATTCTTTGTCCTCCAAACACGACGAGTTGAGTTCTTCCAAAAAGTTCTATTTTGGTTTCATCTGACCATATGACATTCTCCCAATCCTCTTCTGGATCATCCAAATGCACTCTAGCAAACTTCAGACGGGCCTGGACATGTACTGGCTTAAGCAGGGGGACAAGTCTTGCACTGCAGGATTTGAGTCCCTGGCGGCGTAGTGTGTTACTGATGGTAGGCTTTGTTACTTTGGTCCCAGCTCTCTGCAGGTCATTCACTAGGTCCCCCCGTGTGGTTCTGGGATTTTTGCTCACCGTTCTTGTGATCATTTTGACCCCACGGGGTGAGATCTTGCGTGGAGCCCCAGATCGAGGGAGATTATTAGTGGTCTTGTATGTCTTCCATTTCCTAATAATTGCTCCCACAGTTGATTTCTTCAAACCAAACTGCTTACCTATTGCAGATTCAGTCTTCCCAGCCTGGTGCAGGTCTACAATTTTGTTTCTGGTGTCCTTTGACAGCTCTTTGGTCTTGGCCATAGTAGAGTTTGGAGTGTGACTGTTTGAGGTTGTGGACAGGTGTCTTTTATACTGATAACAAGTTGAAACAGGTGCCATTAATACAGGTAACGAGTGGAGGACAGAGGAGCCTCTTAAAGAAGAAGTTACAGGTCTGTGAGAGCCAGAAATCTTGCTTGTTTGTAGGTGACCAAATACTTATTTTCCACCATAATTTGCAAATAAATTCATTAAAAATCCTACAATGTGATTTTCTGGAAATTTTTTCCCTCAATTTGTCTGTCATAGTTGACGTGTACATATGATGAAAATTACAGGCCTCTCTCATCTTTTTAAGTGGGAGAACTTGCACAATTGGTGGCTGACTAAATACTTTTTTTCCCCACTGTATGTGTTTTCTTGAGCAGGGGGACCTTGCGGGCGCTGCAGGATTTCAGTCCTTCACGGCATAGTGTGTTACCAATTGTTTTCTTGGTGACTATGGTCCCAGCTGCCTTGAGATCATTGACAAGATACTCCTGTGTAGTTCTGGGCTGATTCCTCACCGTTCTCATGATCATTGCAACTCCACGAGGTGAGATCTTGCATGGAGCCCCAGGCCGAGGGAGATTGACAGTTATTTTGTGTTTCTTCCATTTGCGAATAATCGCACCAACTGTTGTCACCTTCTCACCAAGCTGCTTGGCGATGGTCTTGTAGCCCATTCCAGCCTTGTGTAGGTCTACAATCTTGTCCCTGACATCCTTGGAGAGCTCTTTGGTCTTGGCCATGGTGGAGAGTTTGGAATCTGATTGATTGATTGCTTCTGTGGACAGGTGTCTTTTATACAGGTAATAAACTGAGATTAGGAGCACTCCCTTTAAGAGTGTGCTCCTAATCTCAGCTCGTTACCTGTATAAAAGACACCTGGGAGCCAGAAATCTTTCTGATTGAAAGGGGGTCAAATACTTATTTCCCTCATTAAAATGCAAATCAATTTATAAAATTTTTGACATGCGTTTTTCTGGATTTTTTTGTTATTCTGTCTCTCACTGTTCAAATAAATCTACCATTAAAATTATAGACTGATCATTTCTTTGTCAGTGGGCAAACATACAAAATCAGCATGGGATCAAATACTTTTCCCCCTCACTGTACTAAGCCTACTAATGATAATGACATTGCTTATTATAATGATGATCATAATAATAATAATGAGATCAAGGAAAAAAGGAGGGTTCTTATTATAAATATAATTTTCGGACAATTTGGAACAGTGTAAACACTAAATTAATTATAAATAATACCACAGAGGCTGGTCTGACGGAAAAAAGTGTAAAGCCTTTATTACAACATAGCAAATATTAAAAACAGACACATTTTTGAAATTGTTTATCTGACATGTGGTTGCGTGAGGCTTGGTGCTCACGGAATCAGTAGGTTATTAAACAAACACTCAAACAGGCAACAGAAGCAGGAGCTGTCTTATTTCTGTAGATATATATGGATGATTTATAAAGCCAGGCACATTCAACAGGTAGGCTATTGATTATATAATAATAATATAATATGCCATTTAGCAGACGCTTTTATCCAAAGCGACTTACAGTCATGCGTGCATACATTTTTGTGTATGGGTGGTGCCGGGGATCGAACCTACTACCTTGGCGTTACAAGCGCCGTGCTCTACCAGCTGAGCTACAGAGGACCACAATTATATACCTAATTAAGTTGGGGTTTCCACTCTCCTCACTTTTCTTAGACAATTAAGGCAAGGGCTGTTTTCTTGTCTCCTAACTCCGCTGCATTGCTCTCAACACCAATGTGCTTTTTAACTTTGCTATTAGGCACATAGCAACATGGTCTAGGAAAAGGCGCCAATTCAACAGCGCACTGATGTGTTTCAGAACCACGGACAGCGACCACTATCCAACGTGGGAGAAAGCGCATGTTATAAAATAATATTTTTTATTTGTGTTGCACCATTGTTCTTACATAATACATAATGCCTTCGGAAAGTATTCAGACCACTTGACTTTTTTAGGTTACAGCCTTATTCTAAAATGTATTACATTGTTTTTTCCCCTCAATCTACACACAATACACCATAATGACAAAGCAAAAGCAGGTTTAGATTTCTTTTGTTAATTTATTAAAAATAAAAACTGAAATATCACATTTACATAAGTATTCAGACCCTTTACTCAGTACTTTGTTGAAGCACCTAGTGACAGCGATTACAGCCTTGAGTCTTCTTGGGTTTGACACCACAAGCTTGGCACACTTGTATTTGGGGAGTTTCTCCCATTCTTCTCTGCAGATCCTCTCAAGCTCTGTCAGGTTGGATGGGGAGCGTTGCTGCACAGCTATTTTCAGGTCTCTCCAGAGATGTTAGAACGGGTTCAAGTCCGGGCTCTGGCTGGGCCACATCAAGGATCTCTCTGTACGTTGCTCTGTTCATCTTTCCCTTGATCCTGACTAGTCTCCCAGTCCCTGCCGCTGAAAAACATCCCCACAGCATGATGCTGCCATCACCATGCTTCACCGTAGGGATGGTGCCAGGTTTCCTCCAGATGTGACGCTTGGTATTCAGGCCAAAGAGTTCAATCTTGGTTTCATCAGACCAGAGAATCTTGTTTCTCATGGTCTGAGAGTCTTTAGGTCCCTTTTGGCAAACTCCAAGTGGGCTGTCATGTGCCTTTTACTGAGGAGTGGCTTCCGTCTAGCCACTCTATCATAAAGGCCTGATTGGTGAAGTGCTGACAAGATGGTTGTCCTTCTGGAAGGTTCTCCCATCTCCACAGAGGAAGTCAGAGTGACCATCGGGTTCTTGGTCACCTCCCTGACCAAGGCCCTTCTCCCCCGATTGCGCAGCTCTAGGAAGAGTCTTGGTGGTTCCAAACTTCTTCAATTTAAAAATGATGGAGGCCACTGACTTCCTGGGGACCTTCAATGCTGCAGAAAAGACCCCTTTACTTTTTCCACATTTTGTTAAGTTACAGCCTTATTCTAAAATGAATTATATAAATAAAAATCCTGAGCAATCTAAACAAAATACCCCATAATGACTAAGTGAAAACAAGTTGATAGAATATTTTGCTAATTTATTAAATATAAAAAACAGAAATACCTTATTTACATAGGTATTCAGACAGTTTGCTATGAGACTCGAAATTGAGCTAAGCTTCATCCTGTTTCCATTGATCATACTTGAGATGTTTCTACAACTTGATTGGAGTCTACTTGTGGTAAATTCAATTGATTGGACATGATTTGGAAAGGCACACACACCTGTCTATATAAGGTCCCACAGTTGACAGTACATGTCAGAACAGAAACCAAGCCATGAGGTCGAAGGAATTGTCCCTAGAGCTCCGAGATAGGATTGTGTCGAGGCACAGATCTGGGGAAGGGTACCAAAAAATGTCTGCAGCATTGAAGGTCCCCAAGAACACAGTGTCCTCCATCATTGTTAAATGGAAGAAGTTTGGAACCACCTAGACTCTTCCTAGAGCTGGCCGCCCGGCCAAACTGAGCAATCGGAGGAGAAGGGCCTTGGTCAGGGAGGTGACCAAGAACCCAATGGTCACTGTGACAGAGCTCTAGCATTCTTCTGTGGAGATGGGAAAACCTTCCAGAAGGACAACCATCTCTGCAGCACTCCACCAATTAGGCCTTTATGGTAGAGTGGCCAGACGGAAGCCACTCCTCAGTAAAAAGGCACAGGACAGCCCGCTTGGAGTTTGCCAAAAGGCACCTAAAGACTCTCAAGACCATGAGAAACAAGATACTCTGGTCTGATGAAACCAAGATTGAACTCTTTGGCCTGAATGACAAGCGTCACATCTTCAGGAAACCTGGCACCCTATGGTGAAGCATGGTGGTGGCACCATCATGCTGTGGGGATGTTTTTCAGCAGCAGGGACTGGGAGACTAGTCAGGATCGAGGGAAATATGAACAGTGAAAAGTACAGAGAGATCCTTGATGAAAACCTGCTCCGAGTGCTCAGGACCTCAGACTGGGGCGAAGGTTCACCTTCCAACAGGACAACGACCCTAAGCACACAGCCAAGACAACTCAGGAGTGGCTTCGAGGCAAATCTCTGAATGTCCTTGAGTGGCCCAGCCAGAGCCCGGACTTGAACCCGATCGAACATCTCTGGAGAGACCTGAATATAGCTGTGCAGCAACGCTCCCCATCCAACCTGAAAGAGCTTGAGAGGATCTGCAGAGAAGAATTGGAGAAACTCCCCAAATACAGGCGTGTCAAGCTTGTAGCGTTATACCCAAGAAGACTCGAGGCTGTAATCACTCCCAAAGATGCTTCAAGAAAGTACTGAGTAAAGGGTCTGAATACTTATGTAAATGTGATACAAAATATGAGTGAATCAGCGATTCATAACGTTTTAATCAATTTATGGACCGATGCATGCTTAATTTGGATCGGTTTGGGGGCAGCGGACCGATGCACTTGTATATTAAACATTTGAATCGGGAGCGCATCATCATCGGTAAATTGTTAGACTCCTACTTTTCATATTAATTCAAAATGTGTTCTTTTTCGAAGATTTCTCACAAAAACAAACCTATCTCTGAAATGTCAACGGAGCATACCGCAACCTTTATGTTCAAAGCCTTTTACATTTAATTCAGCTCGTATAATGCTAATTTTGCTTTTTGCGACCCGCGGACACAACTTTGAAGACGACCACAACATGTAAAGAAAGTTGCACCGAGAAAGCTGCACCGCTCTGTCAACGGAGCTCGATGCTTATTATCGGATGTATTAGGTTACAAAAATCGGACTTTTTGGATATACTGTACTGTCAATTAAATGTTAGAGAGACCCCCACTGAATGATTCAGAACATGAATAATCATATTTGTCTTGGTAAAATGTATTTTATAACATAAGGAAGTTAAATTTCATCACCAAAGCGCATTTTTCACCCACTCTGGCCAGAGTTGGTGGACACCCCATAGTGAGTGATACCGTACCTTGGTTTGAGATGAAGAGAGATCGGCACCTCCTGGTTGGTTGGCCTGGCTGGTATTCCTCCTCTGAGACACTGGGATAGGTGCTCTACCTGTACAGAGAAGAGGACTGTCAGATGTGTTCCGACTATGGCATAAATCCTAACATCCTAGACCTAGGTAACAAGTCACAGAAACTCAAGCAATAGGCTACTATGTTGGAAGGTCAAGGATCAGTGTTTTCCACTAGCGCCGGCTGTCGGCTATACAGCCGGTTACACACTTATTTTCAGCCGGTTACCTTTTCCCAGTTAAATTAACTACTGTTTTTACTTATTTTTACAATTCGCAAGTCAGAAGAAAAAAAAGGTCTGCTGAGCCCTCTCCCACTAGAATGAACGATATGCATTAGGCTCGGGCGGTATACCGGGGTATTTGTAAATAGCCACGGGATGGTTTTTCCAATACTGTTGAAACTATTTATTTTAAGTTTAATAAAATATCTGTAGCTACTTAAGTAAATACCTGCAATCAACTTGTGCAATACGTTAGAAGATAAAATATCATGTTTTTCATTTCACCTGTCACAATTTGTCATTCTGAAGCTTACCAGTAGTCCCCAGTCACATGGTGTTTATTTACAAGCACACAATGATGTGAGAACGGAGCCTTGTGAGTCACTCACTGTTGTGCAGCATGTGCCAGGTGACCTAGTTACAGTATTGAATGTGCTAAAAGCTCTACAGTTGTGCATTTGGTTTGCTAACTTAGTAGCTAGTTAGCTATCTAGCTAAGTGGTTAGCTTCTTCCAAAATCAAGCTGTTTGGTAACAGCAGAGAATCCCCTCTTGTATCAAGAACCTTGCTGTCTAATACTGGTTTTGTGCGTACACTTTTTACTTAATTCTATAACTTTATGAGCTGGGATGTCTGTCCTGAAAATAGTTTAGGTCAGAGACTGTATAAAATCTTTGCAATGCGCTCGTTAGCATTTATTTAGCATTCTATATGGGATTTAGCATTCTATATGGGGTTTTACATGTATTTGTTAGCATTGCTAACCTTGAGATTACAGAGACTCAGTGGGGTTAGAAAATAGCACCCCTTGTGTTCAGCAATGGTATTACTGAATATCCCAGTAAGGCACAAGGTCGGTATGAAGGTATAACAATCTAGATACCGCCCAAGCCTAATATTCATCATCTAGCGATCTATTGATAGGACAGGCGCCTGTCAGTCACAAAGTGAGCGATGACAGGGAAATACTGCTGGTTTTAAAGTCTGCGGTCTGTCCAGCCTCCCAGTACCTGTGTGTTGTGTAAACTATGGTTGCAGTCAAATTTCTTTACACGGAGGGAGAAAGCATGATGCTCCTTCATCGTCTATGTGAGTCAATTTGCACGTCCCATACAATGTGGTAACGATGAGTCGAAATCCACTCAGCCCATTGTTTTCTGGCACATTAATTTAATTTCCTTTGCGCTTCATATGCAGCCACAAACTTCTGGCGCATAGGCTTATTGTGATTTTATTGATTAACAGCAAGCTTGACTAGTTTATAAATGGTGTCGAACTAACTGAATAAAGTCGATCTCATATCCTTGCCATTCATAAAATCATACAACGTAGTTATGTCCATGGTATTGCATAAAGAACAAGTAAACTAATGATCTCGTTTGTATTTTTGATATGAAGTCCATCAGGACTTGCCAGACAGTGGCATTAAAGTGAGTGACTCATCAGTAGCCCACCAAATCGCATCAGTAAGAGAGCCGTTCATTTGGCAACCAAATTTGCGTACTGGTTGGTTTTCATAATTTATCTGTAAAAAGCCTATGAAGAATCCTCACTGCAGGAACAACAGGTAGGCTAGTGGAGTGAGCCTCACTCTGGTCCAAAATATTTTCAAAGGAGTGTTGACAATGGAGTAGTCAACTGCTGCTTTCTGTGTAGCAAAGCCCATGATTAACACCTGCTTCATTCTTCAATCATACCTGTATTGCTGATAGCTGAGAAAATGCCTCTTAAAAAGGAAGCTTGACGCCTGATGAAGTCTGCAGACTCTTACAAGATTATTTAAGAAGAAATCTGTGGGTGAATTGTTAAACAAGTATTTTTTGTTTTTGTTGAATAAATGACACTGCAATTCACAAAGAGTTAAACACTTGTTAAAATTCTTTCACTAATTTAACTGATGTCGTTCGCCCTCTTAACACGTATGGACCCAGAACTTAATTGAGCATCTGTTCTGTTTATTTTAGAGACCCATTTTGTCATTTGAAAAAAAGTGCCCATCACACAATTTGTTTGATTATAAATGTAACCTTTAATTTACACTACCGTTAAAAAGTTCGGGGTCACATAGAAATGTCCTTGTTTTTGAAAGAAAAGCAATTTTTTTGTCCATTAAAATAACAAAATTCATCAGAAATACAGTGTAGACATTGTTAATGTTGTAAATGCTATTGTAGCTGGAAACAGCTGATTTTTAATGGAATATCTACATAGGCGTAACGAGGCCCATTATCAGCAACCAGCAGTCCTGTGTTCCAATGGCACATTGTGTTTGCTAATCCAAGTTTATCATTTTAAAAGGCTAATTGATAATTTGAAAACCCTTTTGCAATTATGTTAGCACAGCTGAAAACTGTTGTGCTGATTAAAGAAGCAATAAAACAGTGAAGAGGTGACTCCAGGATGCTGACCTTCTAGGCAGAGTTGCAAAGAAAAAGCCATCTCTCAGACTGGCCAATAAACAGAAAAGATTAAGATGGGCAGTCTGAGATATGGCTTTTTCTTTGCAACTCTGCCTAGAAGGTCAGCATCCTGGAGTAGCCTCTTCACTGTTGACGTTGAGACTGGTGTTTTGCGGGTACTATTTAATGAAGCTGCCAATTGAGGACCTGTGAGGCGTCTGTTTCTCAAACTAGACACTAATGTATTGGTCCTCTTGCTCAGTTGTGCACCGGGGCCTCCCACTCCTCTTTCTATTCTGTTCTGTGAAGGGAGTAGTACACAGTGTTGTACGAGATCTTCAGTTTCTTGGCAATTTCTCGCATGGAACAGCCTTCATTACTCAGAACAAGAATAGACTGACAAGTTTCAGAGGAAAGTTCTTTGTTTCTGGCCATTTTGAGCCTGTAATCGAACCCACAATTGCTGATGCTCCAGATACTCAACTTGTCTCAATAAGTGTTATTGCTTCTTTAAATCAGCACAACAGTTTTCAGCTGTGCTAACATAATTGCAAAAGGGTTTTCTAATGATCAATTAGCCTTTTAAAATGATAAACTTGGATTAGCAAATACAACGTGCCATTGGAACACAGGACTGATGGTTGCTGATAATGGTCCTCTGAACACCTATGTAGATATTCCATAAAAAATCTGCCGTTTCCAGCTACAATAGCCATTTACAACATTAACAATGTCTACACTGTATTTCTGATCAATTTGATGTTATGGACAAAAAAAAGTAGTTTCTTTCGAAAACAATGACATTTCTAAGTGACCCCAAGCTTTTGAACGGTAATGTATTTGTAAGATAATTTGGGCTATATACTTATTTTTTCTGTTTTAATAAAATACATAATTTGAAGAACAAACATAATTGTGGCAATTCATATCTTGCAATAAAGTACTTTAATCTCAAGAGAATACAGGTTAAAATGTTCAGCTACTTAGAAAATAGTCCTGATCATATAGGCTAAGACGATATTCCAAAAAAATAACAATACACTGAATTCATACATTTTCAGTAATTTAGATGTAAACACAATAGCACACACAAAAATGGGAAAAAAGCATGAAAATGTATGCACTCGCTACTGTAAGTCACTCTGGATAACAGCGTCTGCTAAATTACTAAACTGTAAAATAATTTTGCTGTGTATTTCTGATGTAATCAAAGCATTCGAATGTACCAGAGGACACCAAAATAGAGTTTGTTCAGCAAAACAAATCTTAACCCGGAGGGGCAAGCCACCCCGGACCCACCTGGCCTGGGGATCTTGGCTGGCTACTCCATGTGCTTGTGGAAAACACTGAAGGATGTCAGCATAAAAGCAATTTCACATTAAAGTGGTCTTGAATTTAACATGAAATGTCACATAATATACTGTAGGTTATTATTAATCAAGAGGGTTAGAGTCTTGATAGAATTGATCATACATGCAGAATACTATTCCATTCCTCTTAAACATTAATGCATGGCTATTTTAAGTATTTTAAGGTCACTCTCGACAGTAGTTTAAGAGGCTTGTGAAAGTAATTTCTTCCTGGCCTGAGAAAGGAAAGCACTTCTTAGTCTTTTCTGAGGGAGTGGGACAAAGCACTGGGAAAACCACTGTGTCATGATCAACAACGCAAAGCAGAAAACCGGGTCAGCATCGCCGGCTCAATTTCCCTCCTTCACTGCATGCAGCTGCCTACTTAGAGCCTTGGCAATGGATAGCCTAGTTTGATTAAAGCATGGTCTCTGAGGATATGATCACAGACTGGCTCCCAGGTGCAGCTGAGGACATAGTGTAGTTCCATTCCATAGAAAGCTTATTCCATGGCCCATGGATTTACAACCAACAGTCTTGACAGAAGTAGCAAATGATGCTCTCAGCAGGTAGCTAATTCCATTCCTTGAGCATTTAGTATTCCCCCTTCTGATAACCAGGTGGCGAATCGCATCTCTGCATGTCTGGCAGACATATCAGTGTGGATGTCGGATCACCACCTCAAGCTGAACCTCGGCAAGACTGAGCTGCTCTTCCTCCCGGGGAAGGACTGCCCGCTCCATGATCTCGCCATCACGGTTGACAACTCCATTGTGTCCTCCTCCCAGAGTGCAAAGAACCTTGGCGTGACCCTGGATAACACCCTGTCGTTCTCCGCTAACATCAAAGCGGTGACCTGATCTTGCAGGTTCATGCTCTACAACATTCGCAGAGTACGACCCTTCCTTACACAGAAAGCGGCACAGGTCCTAATCCAGGCACTTGTCATCTCCCGTCTGGATTACTGCAACTCGCTGTTGGCTGGGCTCCCTGCCTGTGCCATTAAACCCCTACAACTTATCCAGAACGCTGCAGCTGTCTGGTGTTCTCATGTCACCCCGCTCCTCCGCACACTCCACTGGCTTCCAGTTGAAGCTCGCATCTACTACAAAACCATGGTGCTTTCCTACGGAGCTGTGAGGGGAACGGCACCTCCTTACCTTCAGGCTCTGATCAGACCCTACACCAGGGTTCTTCAATTCTGGTCCTGGAGGGCCGAAACACCTCTGTTTTTCATCCTCTCCTTCTAATCAGGGGCTAATTCAGACCTGGGACACCAGGTGAGTGCAATTAACTACCAGGTAGAAATAAAAAACAGAAGTGTTTCGGCCCTCCAGGACCGGTATTGAAGAACCCTGCCCTACACCCAAACGAGGGCACTACGTTCATCCACCTCTGGCCTGCTAGCCCCCCTACCTCTACGGAAGCACAGTTCCCGCTCAGTCAAAGCTATTCGCTGCTCTGGCACCCCAATGGTGGAACAAGCTCCCCCACGACGCCAGGACAGCAGAGTCACTGACCACCTTCCGGAGACACTTGAAACCCTACCTCTTTAAGAAATACCTGGAATAGTATAACAGTAATCCTTCTACACCCCCCCCATTAAAAAAAAGTAATGAATAAATAAAAAGGTGGTTGTCCCACTGGCTATCCTAAGTTGAATGCACCAATTTGTATGTCGCTCTGGATAAGAGCGTCTGCTAAATGACTTAAATGTAAAATGTATGAATGATACAGATATAAAGTCAAGTTATAGATGTCATGCAATGCATCAGGTTCTATTTGCATGTGGGAATGTCATGAATGCATCCCTTGGAAAATTGCCCCTTTGCCTACTTTACTTTTTTATCATTTGCTAGTGGACCACCTCGGGTTAGTGTCGCTTTCAGATAGCCAAGCTGGGTTTCCACTAGCTCTCTCACTCTAGGTGGCATTCTGCCTTCTCCCTACAGTTTTCAGCCATTGGCTTTGCCCGCGACTGGCTCATGTGAACTACAATCCCGATGCTGTGTTTTATCATTTAGAAATATCAATAATCATCACTTGAGATAAGGCTTTCGAAACATATGGCCCTCATCTTTCATCACCGAGAAATAATCCTTCAAATAAAAAATATACACTTACTGTTGCAGTTTTGCACAGATCCATACTGCTATGGTTGCCTCCAATGCCCACATGCAGGAACGCCCCGAATTGCTGGAATGCCCACATGCAGGAACGCCCCGAATTGCAGGAATACCCACATGCAGGAATGCCCCGAATTACAGACTGCAGTTGCACACTATTATTGACGAGCCCAGCAAGATCCAGCCAATGACGTATCCAACTAACGTTAGGATGCTACCCCCGTCCAGCAACAACATAAAAGCTCCCGACCCTAACTAACGTTAGCTAAATTGCTAGGCTTGGATATTAAGCCACAGCTAAAAGACACTTTAATCCCAGACACTTCTAGCTACACCGAAACGTTAAATTTACATTATCCTAATTTAGCAAGCCATAAATTCATTTTGTAATCTAGCTAGCTAGTTAGCTAACGTTAGCCAACTAGCACTGTGATATCTAGCTAGCTAGCTATGCAACTAGCCATTTGTCATCACGATATATGCTGAAAATATTATGTAGCTACTTACATGAGATGAACTAGCTATGACATCTCCATCTAATGGACCCCTCTGTCTAATGTTACATGAACTGTGATATAAAACCGTACTCAGTCTGTGACCTACTTTCTCCCCTCCGTCATGACCAGTGCTGCACCGCTAACCTAGTTTTTCTAAACCAATTGCATAGGAGGACTACACTACGTTCTTTCTCTCACCAATCACAAAGCGGTTGAGAACAGGAAAAGATGACGGACATACTGCCGTCCAATTACAGAGTGCCCATATTTTCCATGGAGGTGGGACCGGGCCGATGGCAATGGGCGGATTCGATTATGCTGAGCCGCGGGGCACCGGGCAAAGGCCCGTTACGTCATCGGCGATCGCGGGGAGGGAGGAGCGACCTGGTCATTTTTTCAACAAGGCAGCATGGTGCATCGTCCAGAAACATACTGTTCCATAACATACTGTTCCACATCTCTTTTCCATAAAATAATTGTTAGAATTTTATAACTTGTTTTCATTGGGAAGGCAGATAGGCTAAAAAGCAATCACTTTTGCATGTGAAAACACAGAATCCTACTCATTACTCCACGTGCGCCTACGTCACTTTCTTTTGAGCCGACATCACTGTGAGCTTTGAATGGGGCTCCTGTCTCACACCCGGGAGACACCCCGGTTCCAAAACGAATACAAGTAACGTTCAGCCGTGCAAACACTCCTACACGGGCGCCCGGGCGAGATTAATCGAACCCCCTCAATGCAACGTCTGTGCTGGCCTGGGCTGATCCTCAATGGTCTGGAAGGGCTTCCTCCCATATGTTCTCCTTCTACCCATCTGCACATTTACATTTTTTACATTTTAGTCATTTAGCAGACGCTCTTATCCAGAGCGACTTACAGTTAGTGAGTGCATACATTTTCGTACTGGCCCCCCGTGGGAAACGAACCCACAACCCTGGCGTTGCAAGCGCCATGCTCTACCAACTGAGCTACAGGTGAAAGCCTGGTAGAAATACCTGGTAGTAGGCATCGTTCACTTAAAGGGCAATACCGCCACTTTTCAACCTCATATTCATTATCTCCGGCACCATTCCAGTGTCTACATATGTGAAAACGGTGCGTTTCTATGATCTGTGGTTGAAAAGATAAAAAAGAAAGGTCCTAAAAAAAATGCTTCTCTTTGACATCAATGGGTAGATTAAATAAATAATTAAAGCTGCAATATGTAACTTTTTGTGGCGACTTGATCAAATTCACATAGAAATGTGAGTTATAAATCTGTCATTCTCATTGAAAGCAAGTCTAAGAAGTGGTAGATATGTTCTATATGCGCTATTTCTATGCTTCCCATTCTTACATTCTTACATTCTTACATTTCGTTTTTGAGTCTTTTACTTTCAGTTTTGTACACCAGCTTCAAGCAGCTGAAACTACAATATTTTTGGTTATTGAAAATATATTTCACAGTGGTTTAAATGGTACAATGATTCTCTACATTCTCTATGCTTGTTTTGTCACATAAACTGAAATTAGGCGAACTATTAGAATTTTAGCAACCAGGATTTGGCAGAGAGATTTCTGCATAGTGCACCTTTAAAAGTAAAAAGAATGCCACATTCAAAACAACCCGGAACTCGGAAATCTCAGATTTCCGACTTCAGTGCTTTGAAGACAACTGGGAACTCTGAAAAAACCTAGCTCGGACTGGAAAAAACGTTTTGAACAAAAAATTCAAATTTGGAAAATGGGGCATCTTTCTAGAGCCCCGACTTTCCGACCTGAAGACACTGTCATGATTTGACCTTGTTTTAATCTGAGTTCCCAGTTGTCTTGAAAGCACCAAAAGTGATTTTCAAAACCTGCAATGAGTTTCTAGCCAGAGGGAAGGTATTTTTTGCTCCCCACATCACCGCAAATCTCATAGTGTTTGAAAATCCCTGTTGTTAAAATATTTAAACTTTTGATGTCATCCGGTAAAACTTTTTAAATGTACATTTATTTTCTACTAAATGTAGAAAGTATGTGGACACCCCTTCAAATGAGTGGATTCTGCTATTTCAGCCACACCCGTTGCTGACAGGTGTATAAAATCGAGCACACAGCCATGCAATCTCCATAGACATATTGGCAGTAGAATGGCCCATACTGAAGAGCTCAGTGACTTTCAACGTGGCACCGTCATAGGATACCACCTTTCCAACAAGTCAGTTCGTCAAATTTCTGCCCTGCTAGAGCTGCCCCGGTCAACTGTAAGTGCTGTTATTGTGAACTGGAAACGTCTAGGAGCAACAACCTAGACAACGGCTCAACCGTGAAGTGGTAGGATACACAAGCTCACAGAACGGGACCGCTGAGTGCTGAAGCGCATAGCGCGTAGAAATCGTCTGTCCTGTGTTCTCTGGAGCGATGAATCACGCTTCACCATCTGGTAGTCCAGACGAATATGGGTTTGGCAGATGCCAGGAGAACGCTACCTGCCCCAATGCATAGTGCCAACTGTCAAGTTTGGTGGAGGAGGAATAATGGCCTGGGGTTGTTTTTCATGGTTCGGGCTAGGCCCCTTAGTTCCAGTGAAGGGAAATCTTAACGCTACAGCATACAATTACATTTTAGACGATTCTGTGCTTCCAACTTTGTGGCAACAGTTTGGGGAAGCCCCTTTCCTGTTTCAGCATGACAATGCCCAGTGCACAAAGCGAGGTCCGTACAGAAATGGTTTGTCGAGAACGGTGTGGAAGAACTTTACTGGCCTGCACAGAGCCCTGACCTCAACCCCATCGAATGCCATTGGGATGAATTGGAACGCCGACTGCGAGCCAAGCCTAATCGCCCAACATCAGTGTCCGATCTAACTAATGCTCTTGTGCCTGAATGGAAGCAATGTTCCAACATCTAGTGGAAAGCCTTCCCAGAAAAGTGGAGGCTGTTATAGCAGCAAATGGGTGACCAACTCCATATTAATGCCCATGATTTTGGAATGAGAAGTTCGACTAGCAGGTGTCCACATACTTTTGGCCATGTAGTGTATGTGGTATTGTGCTGGAGATAATGAAAATACATTTGAAAGGTGGTGGAATTTCCCATTAATCTAGCCTGGGTTTCCAGATGACTGCATCAGGAGAGGAGATGGAGAGAAATACACTTTTGACAATTGGGATGTAGTAAGGCTATAGCTAAATGGCTAGGTATTGGGCCACAACAAACAAAAAAAATGTGTTACAAAATTCATGGGAACAGGTGCCCAGGAACAAGGAGAGCAGGAACAAGGAGAACAGGTTTAGGTGGACTATACTTATGGAGAATCCCAAACCAACCTCTCTCTCCTACCAACTCGTTCGGAGGGCCCTCTGTTGTCAAGTGTTGCTGACGAAACTCTGAGGATGACTTCCATCGAGTGGCGAGGGGATCAATAAACCCATTAACTTTGGGACACACTCATGACTTCATGTTCCACATTTTAATAAAACATGCACGAAATTCAAATTAACAATTTCCCGCTGTCATTTTACAAGACATAAACCTCAGTAACAGTTAAACATGTAATTTGGGAGGTATTTCATTAGTTTTTTGTGTCAAGCCTTGTAATCAGACACAAACAAACGCAAGTCATATAATTAGGCACGCCTCTCAATACTTTCATATGAAATTGAACAAACTCCAAACATATCACAGCGCATGTTGGGATATAACTTCACTTTGGAGCCTGTAGCCTTACTGGCGAGGTCAAAATGCCTATTGGAGGGTTTAATTAGCCCCTATATCCTCGAAAATATGTAATACCTCAGCTTTGGGACGTGTGTGATTTGTGCTACACCACAATCACCTACAATGTAATGGATCCCACCTAAACTACACGAAAAGCCTGGCTTTTATACTGTTGGCAATTGGCCCCACCCTTGATAACAATTCACAACACCTTGGACTGTCAATGGCCATAAGGGGGCATTCAAGAACTCCACCTGTTACACACGGGTCATTGCACCACCACTGTTTGCTACAAGATACAAAGGTTCAATTTATTTGATAGTACAGATAGAATTAAAACGTAACAAATCATCAAAATTCATCAGATATATTGGCCTAATTCGGAGCAAAAGCTGCTCAGTAGGCTACATATCAAAACTTTTGACGCAGTTGTGGATCTTGAATACACCCGCTTTCATTTGTCAGTTGTGAATGACGTAAACAGAAATAACAGGCGCGGTGTTTGAACGTTGACAGTGCGCCAGAGAAACAAAGTAGCGAACAGAATAACATTCATGCACAGTCCTTGAAACAGTTACAAAGTAACTCATTTAGAATGGGGAGAAGAAGAAGAAGAAGCAGCAGCACATTCTCAATTAAAAGGCGCACTACTGAGAGTTTGGGGTTTGACGAATTCGGGTTTGCCCATACTAAAGGAAAGGACAGAAAACTTCAACACCGATGTCACCATTACAGGTAGGCTTATTTACATTCAATTCAATTTCATTAATGACAATCAAGGTTTTAAAGATTGGATTCAGGTTTATCAACTTTTTTTAGCCTGTTTTTGTTGGACAGGACGAGACTTAGCCCTTAAACACGACCCTCAGTTCCATTACACAAGTAATTGTGCAAAGGCGTATTCTGTAGGGGGAGTTTTGTTAAGATCCCCGATGCTCGGTCTGAACATTGACCTGCATCACTTGCAGTACGGTTTAGGAAACATAACAACCTTATCTTTCATAGCGATAAATAATTTTCAAAAACCAATAGTTTTATATTGATACACACCTTGATAGGGTTAGCGTTACAGCACTTGTTTACGGAAAATAGACAGAGGCGACCACCTGTGCTAATTAGCTCTCTAGTATGCTCCGAACACCTGTGTGTAACTCGGAAAGTGTAGTTTCGTAGGATGGAGGCACTACAGTAAGAGCCAAATAGTGCTTGATCTGAAAATGTGGTTGGAGGCGCGGTATGGATGGTGTGACGCAATTGCGAAGCCTCCCAACCGAGGCCAAATTGATTTCTACCGCATCGCCGTGCTCCTCTCAAATTTTGTAACAATGTGGAGGGCTCCGTATAGCGGTAGGTGACCGCGGGAGGTCCTGTATAAACAAACTCACTTTCTTGACAACTTCCTTCACAACACCTCTGCGAAGCGCAAGAAGTATAAATCCCTGACTTCTGCAGAGGTCATGTCACGTAAATGCTGCACGGCCAATGCAGACGTCAGAATGACCATGTTACGCCTTTAAGTGTATATTTTTATTTATTTGAAGGAGTCTTTCTCGCTGATGTAAGATAAGGGCCATATGTATCGAACGCGGTTTTTATTGACGTTTCTAATCGTTAAAACACAGCATCGGTATTGTAGTTCACATGAAGCAGTCGTGGGCGAAGCTAATGGCTGAGAACTGTAAAGAGAAGGCAACCTCTGCCGAGAGTTTTCAATAGCTAGACTGGATTGGACATGCGCATTCAAATAAGATAATTGATTGTTTGACCTAACTGACTGTTAGGCTAAATTATGTTTCTCCCCCAGTTACCCCCAACTCAACGCCCGTAGGGTGAAGGAATTGTGTGAGCTTCTTAGTTACTGGAATGGATCCAGTTTCATCTGCAGAAGCCAGGTATTTCGTCCTACTGAACGTATTATAGAACACCATTTGCAACATATTAAATTAGTACGCTATGGTTAGACCTTCCTTAGGCGGTTGTTTGCCAAACAGCCTATGCATTATTGACTTGTTTAAATGGTACACCTTCAAGCAGTCACATGACACAGTGAAAGTTTAACTGAAATGTTCCATGTCTAGTGTAAGATAACCACACTATTTTTAAACATGATTTGTAGAACATTGGCCACATTTCTTAACCTTTTCAGATTGAAAGATTTATGAGAATGGGAATCCCTCCAGCTTTAAGAGGGCGAGTGTGGAAGTGCCTTCTCAACATCGACAAACTAAGAGAATCCAGTGCTTTTAATTATCAGGTGCAGTCCCATAACCACTGTACCTATCATTTTCAAAAGTACACTCTATACCTGCGCTTTCATTATTAAAAAGCTAAATATTTTTCCTCCTGTGTTTCCATAGCCTACTTCTACAGTGACACATTTAATCGACATAGGCCAATTGTTTTATTTGTTGTGTATTCATTCAATGACAGAAATGTTTGGATGAGATCCGAGGGCCCCTTGTTGACCTGGGAGTTAGTGAATACGGCATCATCTCGGCCATAGCTACTTTGAATGACACAGAGAATGACCTGGGGTCCAACCGACTTCCTTCCCACTGTCCCCCGGACTTGGCCTACTCCAGTGCAGATGTCACCATCTTTCGTCAGATCGCTCTGGATCTGCGTGAGTTATGGGATATTCTATAGACCCCCTTTTCTCTGTACTTACAGTACATTTTCTCTGCACATCTTGGATACGAATGGCTGATTGCATTTGACTCTTAACTTACTTTGTACAGAGAGATCCTTCCCAACTCATCGCACGCTGATGGGCGAGAGTCCTGAGGCAATTGAAGGCCAAGCAAAGCTCTTCCGAGTCCTCATCGCCTACGCAAAGTACAACCCTAAGATTGGGTATAGCCAAGGTACAGTAAGGGGAGCTGACTGTTTGCAATCACGTACCGGTATGCACGCAAGCACACATTTGGAACGATACTCTTTAAATATTGCTGGGGCTGTTTGACAGAGCCACAGATACATGTATGCAGTAACTGTAGTTTTGTCATTAAATTAGTTTCCAATATTAATATTTCTTATTAATGTGCTTTCGTGACATCCAAAAACAATTAACTTACCATGCAGCTGGTAGTAACATGTTTTAAGTTTCATACTTCAGCCACATGGAGGCAGCAGAGTTTAAGTAGACGCTGAGCCGGTACAGCACCATGCTGCCAAGCAAATCACACAAACATTTCCAATATTACGTGACGTGTTCAAAAAAATTATCTGCATGGTTGACATTGGTTCCCCCCTATTTCAGCCATATTAGTAGCGCCTCATTATTGACTGTCCTTATCTTTATCAGGAATGTCATACATTGCTGCAGTGCTTCTTATGAACCTAAGCGAAGAGGAGGCCTTCTGGGCTCTGGGAGTTCTTCTAGAGAAGCCTAAATATCTGTCAGAGCTGTTTGACCTCTCCGGGGAGAAGTGAGAATGTTGTTTCAATGCATATCACATTATGAAGCTTTTATTAATTACAGTGGGGGAAAAAAGTATTTAGTCAGCCACCAATTGCAAGTTCTCCCACTTAAAAAGATGAGAGGCCTGTAATTTTCATCATAGGTACACGTCAACTATGACAGACAAATTGAGATTTTTTTTCTCCAGAAAATCACATTGTAGGATTTTTTATGAATTTATTTGCAAATTATGGTGGAAAATAAGTATTTGGTCACCTACAAACAAGCAAGATTTCTGGCTCTCACAGACCTGTAACTTCTTCTTTAAGAGGCTCCTCTGTCCTCCACTCGTTACCTGTATTAATGGCACCTGTTTGAACTTGTTATCAGTATAAAAGACACCTGTCCACAACCTCAAACAGTCACACTCCAAACTCCACTATGGCCAAGACCAAAGAGCTGTCAAAGGACACCAGAAACAAAATTGTAGACCTGCACCAGGCTGTGAAGACTGAATCTGCAATAGGTAAGCAGCTTGGTTTGAAGAAATCAACTGTGGGAGCAATTATTAGGAAATGGAAGACATACAAGACCACTGATAATCTCCTCGATCTGGGGCTCCACGCAAGATCTCACCCCGTGGGGTCAAAATGATCACAAGAACGGTGAGCAAAAATCCCAGAACCACACGGGGGGACCTAGTGAATGACCTGCAGAGAGCTGGGACCAAAATAACAAAGCCTACCATCAGTAACACACTACGCCGCCAGGGACTCAAATCCTGCAGTGCCAGACGTGTCCCCCTGCTTAAGCCAGTACATGTCCAGGCCCGTCTGAAGTTTGCTAGAGTGCATTTGGATGATCCAGAAGAGGATTGGGAGAATGTCAGATGAAACCAAAATAGAACTTTTTGGTAAGAACTCAACTCGTCGTGTTTGGAGGACAAAGAATGCTGAGTTGCATCCAAAGAACACCATACCTACTGTGAAGCATGGGGGTGGAAACATCATGCTTTGGGGCTGTTTTACTGCAAAGGGACCAGGACGACTGATCCGTGTAAAGGAAAGAATGAATGGGGCCATGTATCGTGAGGTTTTGAGTGAAAACCTCCTTCCATCAGCAAGGGCATTGAAGATGAAACGTGGCTGGGTCTTTGAGCATGACAATGATCCCAAACACACCGCCCGGGCAACGAAGGAGTGGCTTCGTAAGAAGCATTTCAAGGTCCTGGAGTGGCCTAGCCAGTCTCCAGATCTCAACCCCATAGAAAATCTTTGGAGGGAGTTGGAAGTCTGTGTTGCCCAGCGACAGCCCCAAAACATCACTGCTCTAGAGGAGATCTGCATGGAGGAATGGGCCAAAATACCAGCAACAGTGTGTGAAAACCTTGTGAAGACTTACAGAAAACGTTTGACCTGTGTCATTGCCAACAAAGGGTATATAACAAAGTATTGAGTAACTTTTGTTATTGACCAAATACTTATTTTCCACCATAATTTGCAAATAAATTCATAAAAAATCCTACAATGTGATTTTCTGGATTTTTTTTCTTCTCATTTTGTCTGTCATAGTTGACGTGTACCTATGATGAAAATTACAGGCCTCTCTCATCTTTTTAAGTGGGAGAACTTGCACAATTGGTGGCTGACTAAATACTTTTTTTCCCCACTGTACATGAAGCTGCCTACTTGCTGAAGTACCGTATTTAACTGGTCTTTGCTTTCTAATGTCAGGATCCAGCATCAAGCGATGGTGTTTCACCAGTTCCTCAAGCACAGGAAACCTCAGCTCTCCAAGCACATAGTAAGTGTGAGGACCCAGCTCTGCATACAACTTGTAGCTCTTAGGTACAAATCTCATATTGAGAGGACTTCAATAAAACTGTTATTCAGGGGCTCGGGAGGGGAATCTGCTTGGTGACTGAACATGCCTAAAATGTAGGGCTCTTATCACTCTTTCACTGTGCATTCCTCTCTAAAATCCCATGGCTTTCCCACAGAGACCATCACTGCAGCACATTGTCCTCAGGGACTGGGTTTTACCACTAGATCCACAGCTGCTTCCCAGTAACCGTCTGAGCTCATATACGGAAAGAGGGTTGGCAATGGTAGTGTCACACAGCTTTATCCTGGAAACTACAGTAGTGAAAGCTTTTGCTTCCAGATGCCTCCTGCTCTATATCAGAAGGGGGAAGCTGTGTGGCCATGATGGTTCTGAAAGCAGCTACCTCTCAGCACAGTTTTTTGGGCTCATCGCTCTGTCTCCCCACCCTCTCTACCTGCAGCCTTAGGCCCTGTTAAATGTGGGACTAAACCTCTGCTCCTAGACTGTCTTTTGAGGGATTTTCTATTTCTCGGTGTTGACTCAGCACGTCTCAGAGAAAAGCTGCCCATTCAGTGCCGGCGGCCTGCACACCACAGCGGCTTAAATGCACTTGAGTGAATGTTTCTAATGCCTTATTTGAAGTACAGAGTCCAGCATTTTACCACTGACTCTTGATAGAGTTCTGCTGAAAAAGTTTATTTCATTATGTAACTGAAAGTCAAAGTTTTCATTATGCAACTTTCTGTTGCTAAATTCTCTTTTTTCTTTCCTTTTAGGAGGATGTAAGGGTTTCACCCATCCATTTTGTTATTCCTTGGTTCCTAACCCTGTTCACCTCCCTGCCCTGCTGGGACTCTGTGCTGGCCATATGGGACCTCATCATGTTGCATGGTAATACATACATGGAAGTGCAGACTGGGATTCTGTAAACACTGTCATGTACATTATTGTTATTATTTTTCACCCTACACTTGTGTTCACTTATATTTTCACTGTATTATTTCTCACTTAACATTGTATGTACAGTATCTCTACTGGATCAGATCCTGTAGACTGGAGTGTGAACAGCCACACAGACAAGTAGGAAGCCAGTGTCTGAGATATGATGCTATTGGGCTTTTACTACGTAGGATGGCTGGATGAGTAAATGGAAAGGAAGGAAGTGAGTGAGCGTTGGGTTACTGAGGGCAGGATGAATGTGAAGTCAAGCAGGAGGGCAGTGTGTAGGAGCATCTGTAGTGTGCAGTCTCTGAGGTGCTCCCAGGCAAGGCTCAGCACTCTGAGGGTTTCTCTACATCCACCATAAATACTAACTGACACTAGAGGTTTAGTAGTAGTATTTATTGGGATCTAATAAATACTTCTCTTCCTGGGGTCCAAACAGGAAATAAAACAAAATGCATATATATATATCTCCTGCCTCTGCCTCACACTTCAGAAACAGGAGATGGCTCCTGCCCTATGAGCCGTTCCAGCTCACACAAGGCTCGTGCAAGGCCACCAACCTACATAATACAATGCAAATTACAATACAACATATATAAAAATGGCTGTGTCTCTTCACAGTCCCTGTTGTGCCATAAGGTGTTATTTTATCTGGTGTTTGACACCTCGCACAAAGTCCAATAGCAATCAATCTCTCGTCAACTTTTAGCCAGGAGAGATTGACATGAATGTTACTGACATTTGCCCTCCGTGTACTTCAAAGTGCAATACATTTACATTTACGTCATTTAGCAGACGCTCTTATCCAGAGCGACTTGCTCTATTCTGGAACAACTGCAATTTACCTATGTCCCCCTTTGTCGCACGTGACCACACAACTGGGCTGTAGTCCAGATGTGACAACTAGGACCTGTCTGGTCGACTGGTATTTGATTAGGATCCCCATTAGCTGTTGCAAAAGCAGCAGCTACTCTTCCTGGGGTCCACACAAAACATGAAACATCACATAATACAGAACATTAATAGACAAGAACAGCTCAAGGACAGAACTATGTACATAAAAAAAAAAAAAAAAAGGCACACACAGCCTACATATCAATACATACACACAAACTATCTAGGTCAAATAGGGGAGAGGCGTTGTGCCGTGAGGTGTTGCTTTATCTGTTTTTTGAAACCAGGTTTGCTGTTCATTTGAGCAATATGAGATGGAATGGAGTTCCATGCAATAATGTCTCTATATAATACTGTACGCTTTCTTGAATTTGTTCTGTATTTGAGGACTGTGAAAAGACCCCAGGTGGCATGAACATACCTTTTCCCATTTGAGCAACCATTAAGTGTATATGTTTTGACCATGACCGCTTGCTATCTAGGGTTACACCCAGCAGTTTAGTCTCATCAAATTGCTCAATCGCCACATTTATTCAATAATAGATCTAAATGCGTTTTAGTGTTGAGTGAGGGATTTGTCCCAAAAACGATGCTATTAGTTTTTGCGATTATTTAGCTCCAGCCTATTACTTGTTACCATTCTAAAACGGACTGGAGCTCTGTTAAGGGTGTCAATTATTAATTTTACTTTCGTAGCCGACGTGTATACTATTGAGTCGTCAGCGTGCATAGACACACAGGCTTTATTCAAGGTCAGTGGAAGGTCGTTTAGTAAAAACTGAACAATAATGGCCCAAGCTGCCCTGTGGTACACCACACTCAACCCAATTTGCATTCAAGTAGCGCCCATTAAAGAAAACCCTCTGTGTTCTATTAGATGGGTAACTCTCAATCCATAAGGCAGAGGATGCAAATCCATAACGTCTAAGTTTTCAGCAATAGGTTAGGATCAATGACGTCAAAAGCTGCACTGAAGTCTAACAAAACGGCTCCCACAATCTTCTTACTATCAATTTCTTGAAGCCAATCATCAGTAATGTATGTCAGTGCCGAGCATGTTCAGTCCCCTTCCCTATAAGCATGCTGAAGGTTTGTTAATTTGTTTTCTGTAAAATAACTTTTTATTTGGTCAAGTCTAAGCACTGGTAACATGCTGTTTGAACCATTAAAGGGTGCTCTGCTATTCTTGGGCAGCGGAATTACCTTTCCTCGCTCCAGGCCTGAGGGCACATGCTGTCTTCAAGGCTTAAATTGAAGATGTGGCAAACCGGAATCGTGACGTATTCCGCTACCAACTTAAGCAATTTACCATCCAGGTTGTCGGTACAAGGTGGCTTGTCCTTAATTATAGATGGCACCAATTTTTTCACCTCTTCCACATTCACTTTGCAGAACTCAACTACAGCGATTGTCTTTCATTATTTGGTCTGTTATACATGAATATGAAAGCTCAGCGTTTTGTTGTTTGCATGTCATGCCTAAATTTGCTAATCTTGTCAACAAAAATTGAGTTTGATTTGTTTGCCTTCTAAACACGCTCACAGGTCCTAGAGGTCCCTGCTTATCTCACAATCTAGTGTTTTATTATACTGACTGTTATTGACTAAGTGGTCCCAGATCTGGTTATGCTGTTTTGCCAGCTATATTTCTGGTTACTTTGTGTCCAGGCCTCTCTGCTGTGTTCCGTACTGGTCTCACCATCATCCAGCTGCTGGAGTCTCGGCTAATGAACCTGACTGACGAGGCTGCCGTGCTACCCATGCTGCTAAGGGTACCTGTGGATGTGTGAGTGTTAAATCATCCTTCCTCATTCAAAAACATAGAGACTTGGGCCCACGCAGTAGTTTTTAAATCATCATAGGAACCTTTTATAGACATTTGCTTTTAGTGGACAGCCGTTTTTGAATTCTAGTTTTCAATACAAGCATCTCTTAAATGGACTTGTCTCATGAATGCAAATCAGTCAATATAGCGTCAGCAGTTAAACATATTTTGTTGACGTCTAGCGGTCCCTATGGAAACATGGCAAGGGTACTGGGTTTGTGTATATAACAGTGGCTGGGCAGTTCATGATGTGAAGCATTTATCATATTTGTTTTAATATCTTTACCAAATCCTTTTAATCGTTATCTTGCCTGCCTCTCTTTTGAATAAATATTTCTCTCTAGAATGTTTACTTTGGCCGAAGAACTGTGGATTAGCCTCTTGTTACTGTGGGATAAACAGCACATTGAGTGTCATGAGCATATCCAGGCTTTGTTTTATTGGATGGGGGAGTCGTTATAGCAACGGTGCCTTGCAAACGTTTTGTTGGTGTCCTTGTAGGATTTAGATGGCATTTTAGGGACCTATTGGATGTTTATTGATTTTGCCCAACTTGGGATCATTCTAGGTCTCGACTAGTATATTTAACTCGCCTTTCTATTAGAAGCATTACTTTACAAAGCAATATAAAATTGAGATATTATTTGAGATTAGTTATGAAATAACTTTTCAGTTTCTTTGAGGATGTTCCCAGCAAAACAAGTCATTTAGTTGTCGTTTACATTTGAATATTTAGCCTTTTGACGGTTGTCAGCAGGCACCGAGCCATATGCCACATTGAAGGGCTCTTGTTTCTAGCCTGGCATCTGTGTGCCAGCCCAGTGAGGTTATGGCTAAGTGGTTTCTCTGTCTCGGGCCAGGATCCTCTTACGAAAGGAAGAAACAAGTTCCCTGAAACCACAGCCTTCCTGTTCAGTGAGAGCGAGTGGGGTAGGGGAAGCAGAAGGGTATAGGGTCAGAAAGTAATCCATACAGAGGGAATAGGCTATGAGCAGTCAGCCAGTTAGAGGGTGTTTTTATGTTGTATCCTATCACCCAGTTACCCCATTGAGAATATTATATTTTCAAGAGACCTGATTTAACCCTGGCTTTAACTCAAAATCCTTGGCCATGGCCAGGCTCTCCTATCTGTTTTAATACAGTGTTGAAGGTGGACAAGTGAAACGCCAATAGACAATCATCTGATGAATGGTTTCTATTGGTTTCTGCCCCAAAGTGGCTGCCATCACTGCCCACCCCTTTCCCCCATTATCTCCATTCAGGCCTATTGACACGTTCCTCTGCCTGAGGAGTTGACAGTTCATTTGTTTGAAACCTTTCACTGACAAGCCCACATCAATGCGGCCACTTTTTCACAGTGCTTATGTAAGAGCCAGTGTGACGTGAAGCATAGGGACAAGCTGTGTCCCAGCTCCAAGGGCTTTTTAACTGAATGCTTTTATAACCATGATATACAGTGTTTGGAAAGTATTCAGACCTCTTTTTCCACATTTTGTTACGTTACAGCCTTATTCTAAAATGGATTAAATAAAACATTCTACCCACAATATCCCATAATGACAAAGCGAAAACGGGTTTGTAAAAATGTTAGCAAATTTATAACAAATAAATAAACTGAAATACCTTATTTACATAAATATTCATACCCTTTGCTATAAGACTTGAAATTTAGCTCAGGTGCATCCTGTTTCCATTGATCATCCTTGATGTTCTTACAACTTGATTGGAGTCCACCTGTGGTAAATTCAATTGATTGGACATGATTTGGAAAGGCACACACCTGTCTATATAAGGTCCCACAGTTGACAGTGCATGTCAGAGCAAAAACCAAGCCATGAGGTCGAAGGAATTGTCTGTAGAGCTCCGAGACAGGATTGTGTCGAGGCACAGATCTGGGGAAGGGTACTAAAAAATGTCTGCAGCTTGAAGGTCCCCAAGAACACAGTGTCCTCCATCATTGTTAAATGGAAGAAGTTTGGAACCACCAACTCTTCCTAGAGCTGGCCGCCCGGCCAAACTGAGCAATCGGGGGAGAAGGGCCTTGGTCAGGGAGGTGACCAAGATCCCGATGGTCACTCTGACGAGCTCCAGAATTCTTCTGTGGAGATGGGAGAACCGTCCAGAAGGACAACCATCTCTGCAGCACTCCACCAATTAGGCCTTTATGGTAGTGGCCAGATGGAAGCCACTTCTCAGTAAAAGGCACATGACAGCCCGCTTCGAGTTTGCCAAAAGGCACCTAAAGGAATCTCAGACCATGAGAAACAAGATTCTCTGGTCTGATGAAACCAAGATTGAACTCTTTGGCCTGAATGCCAAGTGTCACGTCTGGAGGAAACCTGGCACCATCCCTACGGTGAAGCGTGGTGGCAGCATCATGCTGTCAGCGGCAGTGACTGGGAGACTAGTTAGGATGGAGGGGAAAGATGAATGGAGCAAAGTATAGAGATCCTTGATGAAAACCTGCTCCAAAGCGCTCAGGACCTCAGACTGGGGCAAAGGTTCAGAGGACAACGACCCTAAACACACAGCCAAGACAACGCAGGAGTGGCTTCAGGACAAGTCTCTGAATGTCCTTGAGTGGCCCGGACTTGAACCCGATCAAACATCTCTGTAGAGCCCTGAAAATAGCTGTGCAGCGACGCTCCCCATCCAACCGGACAGAGCTTGAGAGGATCTTCAGAGAAGAATGGGAGAAACTCTCAAAGTACAGGTGTGCCAAGCTTGTGGTGTCATACCCAAGAAGACTCGGCTGTAACCCTGACCTGTTCACCGGACGTGCTACCTTGTCCCAGACCTGCTGTTTTCAACTCTCTCTCTCTACCGCACATGCTATTTCAAACTCAAAATGCCCGGCTATGTAAAGCCAAGTGACATTTACTCCTGATGTACTGACCTGTTGCAACCTCTACAACCACTGTGATTATTATTTGACCCTGCTGGTCATCTATCAACGTTTGAACATCTTGTAGAAAAATCTGGCCTTAATGGCCATGTACTGTTATAATCTCCACCCGGCACAGCCAGAAGGGCCACCCCTGAGAGCCTGGTTCCTCTCTAGGTTTCTTCCTAGGTTTCTGCCTTTTTCTAGGGAGTTTTTCCTAGCCACCATGCTTCTACATTTGCATTGCTTGCTGTTTGGGGTTATAGGCTGGGTTTCTGTATAGCACTTTGTGACATCTGCTGATGTAAAAAGGGCTTTATAAATAAAATTTGATTTGAATTGCTGTCAAAAGGTGCTTCAACAAAGTACTGTGTAAAGGGTCTGAATACTTATGTAAATGTTATATTTCAGTTTTATTTTTTTATTTCAAAACTTAGTTTTTGCTCTGTCGTTATGGGGTATTGTGCGTAGATTGAAAAAAAAACAATAATCCATTTTAGAATAAGGCTGTAACCTAACACATTTTGAAAAATCAAGGGGTCTGAATACTTTCCGAATGCACTGTATCAAAGGTTTGACTAATGCCATTGAGTCTTGAGGGCCAATTCAATTTGGCGTGTTTTTTATTTTTGCCTATAAAGCCCTCTGCCATGTATTGCCTCCAACTGATGTGATGGCTGATGAAAGTTGAATGAGGAGGAGATGATTTAAGAAGCTTTGGTGTACTAATGTGAGGCCCTGTCTGTCCAACCCCCCAGCTCTCAGCACTGTGTCCTGCTCCCAGCCCTGTGGAGCACAGAGGTACAGGAATGGGAGATCAAGTGCATGAACAGCCTGGTGTTGGAGGAGACTGAGGGACACCACCCAGGTAACACCACACACACACATTGTTGTAGTGGTACAATTAAATTACTCTACTGGACTTCACCCTGCGTTCTGTGTTTGACCAATGTCAAGCCCTAATGCTGTAATGGGAGAAGTGGGTGGGAAACTAAAGGTTAAGTGGCAAGGTCTGACAGAGTAACCTGAGATAGTCTTCCACTCTGCTGCACAGTCCCCAGTGGCCAGGCCTTATCTGGTGGTCTATGATAGTCATTGATTTGGTTGGGTGAGTCTGTAAAACGCTTGTTAATCCTGACTAAATGTCAGCGCTGTTTTACCTGGACCCTGGGAATGATTCACAAAGCTCACTGCAGAGGTGTGGACTCGAGTCATGTGACTTGGACTCGAGTCAGACTCGAGTCATGAATTTGATGACTTCAGACTCGACTCGACAAAATGTACAAAGACTTGCAACTCGACTTGGACTTTAACATCAATGACTCGTGACTTGACTTGGACTTGCGCCTTATGACTCGAGAAGACTTGCTACGAGGACTTGTAATGACTTGCAAAGGCTTGCTAAGAGGACTTGAAATGACTCGAAACTAAAATGTAGGACTTTGGACTCGACTTGAGACTTGATGGCTTTGACTTTTGACTCGACTTGGGACTTGCCTCATCTTTGACTCGACTTGACTCGAGGGCAAAGACTTGAGACTTACTTGTGACTTGCATAACAATGACTTTGTCCCACCTCTGGCTCACTGTAAAGTATGCGCTTTGTGTTGCTAATTTTGTCAAGACCGATGACAAAAGGCAAAACGGACGATTCTCTGTGTCCTTGTTTATCTTCAAACTGAGACTGTGGGCTCTTTTCTTTCTACCCTTGCTGTTTTATCCTTTTCGCTGTGTAGCAAATTGGTTGATTCACCATTTAGATCATGGTGCTCACTCTTTTGGTGCTCACTCCCTTGCCACTCAGAATTGTGTTGGTGCTTTAACCCATGGTACTAATGGATGACAGTGATTTAGCATTCAGAGATGAACTGGGTCATGCCAGACCCTTTGTATGTTTTATGGTTATGTGCGTGTGTGAGATCATCATTCCCTCCCACAGCTACAGTGACTGTAGCCACAATCCTGGCACAGTAAGTATAATACTTTCTCTGAGAGTGAAAGGGCTCCTTGATTAGCTGCTATGAGCTCTGTGCTGATCTGATCCCATGTCTTACACAACCGCTGTCGCCAGCATGAGCAACACGTTACAGAGCCTCCCCTCAGATCTCCGTGCCTGCGTCTGAGTCGCGTCGCCGTGTTTGTGTCCACTCTCTCAAGGCAGACAAAAGGGGAACATATTTCGTTGAGATATTCAGTACCTGACTCGACAGGCCCCCTCCCTGTTGTGGTTTTATCTTCACACCAGACGTGCTGGAATGCCATCTGACACGTGAGCACTGTCGGCTCTGACTGGGAGAGACTCCTGGAGACCCTGTCAGTGAGTCACAGTATGGTTGCAAAATGGCTGCCGCAGGCCCTGTTTTCAGTGTGGATCAGTCTGGACCAGGGGCCCCACTGTAAAGCTAATTGAAAGGCTCAGCACCGCAGCAGGTTTTACTATGTGAATCTCTCATCAGGCCGTTGTGTGAGAGTCAGGATGAGTCATCCACACTGCCTGCTGTGTAGCTAGCTGCCCCTCTGGCCCCAGGGAGAGAGGAGCTAAATCAAAGCCCATCAGTAACCAGGCCTTCAGACCCAGCCTGGCCCCAGTCTTTGTGGACATGTTTGACAACCTGCTCTATAGGTACTATGACAGACTGAGGCCCAGTGAACTCTAAAAAGGATGGAACTGTTATGGGTACACAAGGGTCTAGATTTTTCAGAACCAGTTACATTGGTTTTTTACTGGAAGGGTTAGTTTGTTAATGATTAGCAGCACTTGGCAGGTCTGTCCATTCTAGAGTATAGGTGGTTGGTGTTCCTCTGAGTTTTGAGCAGATGACGAGTACAGCGCTCTTGCTTTCTGTCCTCAATGAAGCAGTCATCTCTACCGCTATGAATTAATTACAACATTCACTTTGTCTCCTATCCTCACCAACCATGCCAACACCTTTTTATCTCCACTGATATCGTACAGACATGAGATTCTCCTCTAAAATAGCTAGTTTTGAAATATGCATGAAATGGCAGACATCAATATAGACTTAAAGAAAAATAATTTTGGTAATAGTGTGTTCTGGAGCTATAATGAGTTCTAGCTGCTACCTCCTGTGTTGGAGCAGGATTGTACTCTGCTTGTGTGAGCTAGCTTGCTCGCTGCTCTGGCCCTCTGGTCCGGTGCTAGTGCTTTAGTCAGCACAACAGTGATGGCACGTCTTTCTCTTTTTCTCTCACTCTTTCTCTCTCAGCATGTTGTTCCCCTGTGCTGGTGCAATGACTCAGCTGCTTTCTGAGGCTAAATAAAGGGCTGCTACTGTAGCAGGAGACGAGGGCCACCTTCACCTGTAGGACTGATCTGGACTCAGTTCTGTCTAAGCAAAGAGAACAGTTGTCCTGGATTATAATATTTGAGTGTGCATCATTGAGGTATATTTGGTAACATGTATGCCTTTGTGCCAATGCTAAGTAAATCTGGCTGCTGTGCATTAATCCAAGGACCAAACAATGTGAACATATGTAGCTGCGGAATTGTGATATTTGTAGATACGATTTCAAGAGGTCAGAATATGTTTTCCCTGCATTACCTGTGCAAATAAAAAAGATGAGGCTTCTCTCGTAAGGTCATGTCAGGGCATGTTCTTCTATCCAAGTAGGGTTGTGCAGGTGAATGAATGACCTCAGAGGACATTTCAGAGCTTTTGCATGACTGAGCTGAATGTTTGTCACCTTGGATAAAGCAATAGCAGGGATATTTTTTTATCCGTTGAGGTTTGCTCTACACATGTAAAACGAGCTAATTAGAAAAGCCTCTGTTTGCATTGTACTGTTCTCTCCCTGAGCTAGTGGTGTTGTTTCTCTGTAACCCGAGGAGGCTTGCTGGTTTCAGACCACACGCCATGATTCAAGTCAGTGCAGTTATCTATAGAAAATTCATTTTGGGGAAATGTATCTCAACTGCACACTCAGCTAATCCATTGCCCCCTCCTCCCATGGTCCTGCCCTGGCTCAGCAGGGTTTTGATCCACCCCTGTTCAGTTGTGTCCTCATCAAAGTGGTGAGGAGTTGACCTGACGAGCAGGTGTAATTGCCTGAACACCCCTGGTCATCCAAGAATGGAGAAAATTTTACTTTTAAATGTTTTCTGGCTTTTTTGCAGTTTTCAATGTAATGTTTTAGGTACAACCTCTACCTCAACTGTAGTCTTTCTGAAGGGACATAACAGTGAGATGTGTCCCCATGGCTGGCTCATCTGCTTTATTTAAAAGTCTCCAACTGTCCTGGGAGTCACTGTCCTTTGTGTGCACTGTAGCTTTGCATTAGAACATCCTGAGCAGAGCACCGTTTTCTGAAGTCAAACTGGTACAATGCTCAATCTGTTAGTCCAAATGACCTCGACAAACCTGTACCCCCGCACATTGACTCGGTACCGGTACCCTCTGTATATAGCCTCATTGTCATTTTTATATTTTTACTTTATTTAGTAAATATTTTCTTAACTGCATTGTTGGTTAAGAAAATAGAGTTAAGGGCTTGGAAGTAAGCATTTCACGGTATTCGGCACGTGACATATATATATAATTTTTGTTTAGTTTGTTTTGATCTCCAGTCACCCATGTGGTTACCCCGAGGAGGACTGTTACAGCAGGTTTACCAGAATGGGACATCTTCTGAATTTGTGCACATGCAGGGGAACCAGCCCCAGCAGGAGGCCTCAATGATTAATAGTTCCCTAATAATGTTTACTTATTGAGGGGTTAAGATGTGCATGCAGTCTACCGTTTTATAGAGTCAAAATGTGAATTTACGATAATGATCAGTCCTGTATTGTGGGCTCTGTACTGCATTTCTGTCTCCTCAGGACGTTACAGGCATTTTATACAATGCAAAGGGCAGAGATTTGATGCAGTGGGTATTCTTGTGTGACTGTGTCAGACATCTGGAGAAGGGAAAGTGTTCTTTTCAAGGCAGGGCCTGATCCTCTTGGAGCTGTGTTGTCTCATCAGGGCCTCGGAGGGGATGAAGCTACCTCATATGTCCGCCCCCAAATCACAAACGGTGCACTCACATACGACAACGTGCTGTGCAGTCTTATCAGAGTCTGAGTGAGAGGATAAGACCTGTGTATGTTGCAGCCTGTAATTTCTCTCTGAGCTGGTGGTTGGAGACCTGCTTCTGTCAGTGTTTTGCCATCATAAATTATTACATTAAAAGTCTGGTAAAGAGGTTGAATTATTGTCCGGGTCCTTCAGATTGCTCATAATTTGTTTAGTTTTTGGTCATAATTATGTGATGACTTTAGAATGGAGAGAAGGATGGATGTAAAGTAGCTTCCCCTCCTTCTTGGTCTCCACTTACTCTTCTCAGGGTCCTTGTTTGGCCTCTGCCCCCCCAGTCTGACCCTTGACCTTGCAGCAGGGTTAGAGTCCTATTAAAACATAGGGCAATGTTGGTTTATACTTGAGTGTTGATTAGCACCCTGGGAAGTGGGCAGTTTTGGGTGTCTGAGGAGCCTTTGTAACCTGACCTCTATGACTGATCTTCTCAAGGGAGCTGGTAGACTGCTATCAAGCAGAGATGAGCAACGACTGATTGATAGATGAGGAAAGCAGACTCCTAATTGACACAATGGTGGACTGACTGGCGTCCATTGTCTGTATCTCCTTGTGATGCACCTGTTGCTCAGGGAGATCTTTGCCTCACCAGGAGTACGAGCCATACAGTTCAAAGTAAAATAAATGGGAAAGGCACAGGCCAAGTGGCTCACATATTGAAATGTTGCTGTATAGGAATAAAATGGCATTGAAGAGATTTGTAACTAAGTTTGGCACAGAATATTCCTTTTTGTCATTGAATGAATAATCAGAGTCCATAGAATGGTTGTTTCCCTAAAGGAGATGAACTCTTGATTTGAGCTCTGATTCAAATGTGATCTCTTTCCTTATGAGGTTTTCTTGCTGAGAGGCCTGTTGAGTTCACTGGGTTTAGGCTAGCTTACATCAGGCGTGACCGCTCGTGCCACTTAATATTTGCTCAACAAACAGGCTGCCAGGAACATAATTAATGTGCAGAAAACAAATGCATGATGGGAATCTATCCTTGGGTAATGACTTCTTTGCCTCATAACAAACGTCAGTCTATTATATGAAAGATATCAGGTTTTGTGTTAGATACTGTAACATCGGGAAACAGTAGCAGCTCCCCTCAGACACTTTTGAGAGCTTGGTGTAACAAGTATCAACAATGATTGATTGTGTGAGAATGCAATTTGAGGCTCTAGGGGTTTGTTAGGGCTCCAGACAGTTGACAATAAATCTGAGGAATGAGTGAATACATGCCATTCATTCATTGATTAATTCATGGAGTTTGAGAAAGGTAATCGAGACAATGCAGTTAAGTCCCCTCACTATTTTAGAAGAGTCTCTAACGAGGTGATAGGCATCTGATAGACTGTCTTCCCGACACTGGCCCATGTGTGGTCTGTTCACAGGTTTCTGTTGTAACGTATTGAAAAGCGGGGGGGATCATCCTCAACTGCAATTTAGGACTAGGCGTTGCAATTACCAGTTAATGCCTAGGTAAAGGGACTGTATTCATTTATTTGAGTTTGGTCTACGTGTCACACTTTGTGAGCACCTATCTGTGAAATGACAAACCTGCAAGATGGCAGCCTATCTGGGTTTACCCTGAACTGCATTGGCAGGTCATCTATGCTTTAACAACATATCAGTTGTTATAGTGCAACTATCTTTGGATTAATTGTAAAATCTCACAATGTGCAACCTGACTCACATTCCTGAGAATTTTATGAAAGAGATTCCTATGAAAAGCTTACAGTCCTGCTGTCCAAAAACATGAAGCAGCCTGTTTATGTGTGTTTCAGTTATAACACTGTTTAGGTCTTGGCATGTGGGAAACCAAAATCCCTTGGGTTTTCCCTGGTTTTATGGAATTTATCCAGAAAGGCTATTATACAGATGGAAGGATGAGCTGGGACTATTCAATCCCTAATTTCTTAATCAGTCACTGAAGCAGTTGAGATCTCTCTCGGTCTCAATGGATTGCATTACGAAAACGAATAAGATACATTTTAACACGCTGTAAGTTGTGTTGACATAACTGGCACCTTTTCTATTGTAGGTCTACTATAACTTGGAGTAACTGGGTTGCAAAGCAGTACAGTGAAACAGAGCTTGATAAATCTTCATATCACTATACACCTCACTTATTCTGTGATGTCTTGTCTACTCGAATTGTGTTTTTTGACATAAGTTGACTAGGTTTATGAAAACAATCTTATGAAAACAGGCATTTTGTTACGCAGGTAACTACTTATTTAGTATTGTTCTGCTGTGTTCCTTGGCCCCGTCCCTGGCTGTTTTGTAGCCCTTGTCCTGTTTTTCAGAGCTCCTTTTACCCTTTAACAGGTTTCCTGCTGCTGTGGACCTCTGCCCTCTCCTCCACACCGCCACGTCACCTATTCCCGCTAGGAGACTTCAACAGCCTGTTTGTCTAAACTCTTCACTATCCAACATTAAACCACTTTAAAGTTTGCCTAAGCTCTGCAAAGTGCTAACGTCTGTTGTGTTGGTGAACTTAGGTGGTGTGCACTTTTCTAAACAACCTGATAACCGGATGTTTAAATGTTTGTTACTGGCTCACCTCTATCTATTAACATGCTGGCTGTCAGGAAACCTGTAGAAATGATTGAATATTATTAATATGACATGAACAAGCTGCTGTATCTGTTCATTCAGGGGGTTTCGCCTTGAATGTGGGCTTATTCTCCTCCAAAATATCTCCCTGTCTCCATTGTTTCCCCACAGGCCAAAGCAGTAGTCTGTCTCGGTTCTCCTCTGTGAAGGTGGGCAGGTTCTTTGAATGAGGAATCTTTGATGTTAGAGAGATGAGCTAGACTGATAAGATGTCTGCAAGTCCACACAGCTCCTGTAAGTTTGTCGTTAACCCTGACTGTGACCCAGTGCATAAATACAGGCTGTGTTCCCTTGTAATTCCACATCCTCAACTAGACGCCCATCTTTAAATGTTTTGCTTGTGGTCTTTGGTCTTTCTAGTGGTCATTAGGAATATAATTGACAGAAATTGCTCTAGTCATCTCTTAAAGTGATCTAAATGCTATAGTACACTTGCCATTACACACACACACAGTAATGACTTCATGTGCATTGACCTTCATGTACACTATCAAGCTCGCTAGCTTGTAGTCCTAAAAAACTGAAAATAGTTACCTCTGGTTCGTTCAGCCACTCCTATGGGGGAAATGTAATGGGGTTCTGGGATAAAAACAGAAAATAAGGTCTGAGGTTAACACCGGCTTAGGTCTTATACATCAGTCCGTTAACATGACCATTATGAAGCCTTTATGTGCTTGTTTTGATTACATAAATGCTTCAAAATTCAGAAAGAAGGGAAGTTAGCTGATTCTCATAGAGCAAAGCGTATAAGATCTCCTAAGCCTGTGTTTACTACAGACCTTATATTTGGCATTTATCCCAAAAAAAACATTAATTTCCTCATAGGCTTTCGCCAACGAGCCATGGCCGAGTCGCTTGCCTACAAAATGACGCCATTACTATTGCTCTCTATATGGAATACAATGAATCTGAATCTTACCTGTGGCTAGCTATACTAAACTAGTCTACAAATGTCTGTCTCTTCATGCAATGGGCACCCTGTGGAAAGCAATTCATATTTGATGTCTTTCCGTTTTGTGGTGTTCGCACACCACAAAACGGAAAGGAAGGATATCCTGCCTGTCAAATGTGGTGCCTACTTGGTTATCGTGGGATCGTCTGTATTGGTTTGAGTTGAATGTTAGCTCTACCCCTTAGGCTGCGCTATATTGGTGATGTAAAGACAGAGGCACCCGCAAGTACAGTTCAGTAAACTGCTTTGGCCTCCGGGCACTCCAGTTTTAGACAACCCAACAATGCCATGCTAATCATAGGTCTAGAACACTAGGCTGTCATGATGCTAATGCTGTAGCGTTAGGTCTAGAACACTAGGCTGTCATCAATCAATCAATCAATTTTATTTTATATAGCCCTTCTTACATCAGCTAATATCTCGAAGTGCTGTACAGAAACCCAGCCTAAAACCCCAAACAGCTAGTAATGCAGGTGTAGAAGCACGGTGGCTAGGAAAAACTCCCTAGAAAGGCAAAACCTAGGAAGAAACCTAGAGAGGAACCAGGCTATGAGGGGTGGCCAGTCCTCTTCTGGCTGTGCCGGGTGGAGATTATAACAGAACCATGCCAAGATGTTCAAAAATGTTCATAAGTGACAAGCATGGTCAAATAATAATCAGGAATAAATCTCAGTTGGCTTTTCATAGCCGATCATTAGAGTTTAAAACAGCAGGTCTGGGACAGGTAGGGGTTCCATAACCGCAGGCAGAACAGTTTAAACTGGAATAGCAGCAAGGCCAGGCGGACTGGGGACAGCAAGGAGTCACCACGGCCGGTAGTCCCGACGTATGGTCCTAGGGCTCAGGTCTCTCAGTTGGCTTTTCATAGCCGATCATTTAGAGTTGAAAACAGCAGGTCTGGGACAGGTAGGGGTTTCGTAGCCGCAGGCAGAACAGTTGAAACTGGAATAGCAGCAAGGCCATGATGCTAATGCTGTAGCGTTAGGTCTAGAACACTAGGCTGTCATGATGCTAATGCTGTAGCGTTAGGTCTAGAACACTAGGTTGTCATGATGCTAATGCTGTAGCATTAGGTCTAGAACACTAGGTTGTCATGATGCTAATGCTGTAGCGTTAGGTCTAGAACACTAGGCTGTCATTATGCTAATGCTGTAGCATGTGCCGTATTGGCTTGACCTTTACAGTACATTATTTTGCGTAATGTAAATTCACAATGTTGGTAAGGGCTACTCTTTGTCGCACATCAGGCTTTGCTATGCCTGTACGATGGTGTGTTTCCTAATCCATGCCAATGTTGCAGTTAATCGTGAGGAGAATGAACTCCTAATTACCCCTTCTTTACAGAAAAGGTCCTTCAAGGTCTGTTGCCATCCAAACCTTAAGTAGCTACTTCGAGTAGTCAACTTTTAATGCTGACCTAGTGTATGTGGAGTTGCTGGAAATGCATCAGCACAGACGGGCCTCGGGTTTAATCTGTGTCCAGGGTTCCTATCCGTAGGTGCCGTGGCAACAGGTTGCCAGGCCAACATTATGTTTCTGTGTGCATCAGAGGAAGTGGTTGCTATCAGTTTCAGGGCGGGAATGTGCTTTCACTGCTGTTCTGTGGTGATGACCAAGCAGCTTTCGCATTAATTACTTTTGTAGGCCATTGTTATTATAAAACTAACTCTAGTTTCCTTGTAGTAACTCAGAAATGTAGGCCTATAGGTTTGACATTTGATGCTTCGACGTCTCTATTGGCTCTGATCTGTGATGTACCTGGGATGCACAGACACAATGTCGTGAATCCTACAGATGTTCTAAATCTTTTCCCCTGTGGATTACCCTTTTATACTAATCCACCACCAACATTCTGCCCTAAGACACATACAGTGATACAGTAATGTATGATGGCAATAAAGCCACCATTAGGCCAGTGACCACACACATACTGCACAGTACTTATAGAGTGTTATGTGCTAGATTCATTGGGATCATTAGGTTTGGGGATGAAAGTAGGCCTGGGAAAGGCTGGAGTCATGTAATAGCTTGTCTTGGCACAAGTTCTGTTCAACACTGCTCTCCCAGAATGATGAAGAGGAGTTTTATCAATGTGTTCCTATTGATAAATGCACACTCTCCTTTTAGTTTGTTTATAGCTGCTGTTTTGAAGTTGATCAGCAGGAAAAAGCCCCGTTGAGCAATGTCAGACGAATCTGATGAGGACTGCCGATTGTGTGCTATGATCCTGAGGGCAGCACTTCTGTAAAAAGAAAAACACAACCTTCAAAACTGTATGTCATCGCTAATTCCAGGGCAATTACGAATCGGCTTTCACTCAGAGTATGTCATTTGAAACAGAAAGCAGACAAACCGTCATCTTTATAGCTTCTTATTAGGTCCTGAGTCATAGAAAACTCTGCTTGTCAATCATCGGGGAGAGCTCATGGACATTGTGCGTGTGTGTAATTTCAGCCTTGTGTCAGCAAAGGACCTGAGGGCAGATGAGGTCACTTTTAATTCACAGGGTTAAGCCAAACAACCTTTATATTATCCAGGCTCTGCCCCAGCTCCCTCCTCTGTGACATTCATAACATAACGTAATGTAACGTACTGTACTATTATTTATAGCACCCACTCGTCTTCCCCACAGTTCAAACACTCCAGTCCACTCTTTTTTTTTTAAATTTATTTTTAATTTAACCAGGTAGGCCAGTTGAGAACAAGTTCTCATTTACAACTGCGACCTGGCCAAGATAAAGCAAACTCTAAAGACACGAAGTGTCCAGGGTCAATAGGAAGTGACAACCTTAGGCTAGGACTTCCTGGTCTTGTGAACTGAGCAGTCACTCTAGCTCCCACTCTTCCTGTGTAGCGAGTGTTGGGGGGGAAAAAAAGCCTTCCTCTGAAATGGCACAGAAAATCTTTACTATCAGTGGATTACCCAGCCTGCCTCTGTCATTATAGCATTAGTCTGCGGGGCTAAACCTTTTTTATTTTGCATCATCTGCTAATCTGTTTGGCTCATGCTCTTTGAAGCGAATGCCGTCTTTCTGTGGTGTTCTGCTCTATTAACATCATCCGCCTTCCAAATATTGTGTATGGGCCTCCCTCAGCCCGGCCTATTTAGCTGATCAGCTCCTAGAGAAAATCCACAGCATTGAACTAGGACACTAATAAATCTACTTAGGCAAAGGTTGGACCGCAGTCAACAAAGCTTCCTTTTGGAGTCCTGTCTTCCTTTTTAATGTTCCAGAGGATAGTGAACATGCATGTCAATTCTTGTTATTGTTTGAATTTCACTGCAGAAGAGAACTTCTAACCCACCTCTGGCATTGATTGATGAATTGAGGGCCAAAATCTGTGGATGTAAGGGTTGGTCGGGGTGAATAGTGTTTTAACATCAGATGACTCAATGGAAGGCCAAAACCTCAAATATGGCTTTGTACAGTAGACCTACAGTGCATGTTATTACAGAGATGTGGTCTGACTTGATGACACGTACAGTACCTTGCTCTAAATCAAAGTTGTCTTGTTGGTCAGCTGCAGATGGCTAGCCTGTTTCATGCCTTGCTGGTTACACCCCCATCTTCATATAGTGTTTATTCCTCTTGTTGCAGGCAAAAATGAGAAACCTACACCACCACCACTGCCCACTAAGGTGAAGGAGCAGCAGGAGAGTGTGGATGGACCTACATTGGAGGCCAAGAACCCAGTAAGGAAGGGTGAGGCAGTTCAGTTTACCAGGGTGCTTATGGGGGATCTATAACCAAGTGGTCTAGGCTTCACACATCCTGCCCTGCATGAGCCGCTATATCCCAGGAACTATCCAGTACAACGGGGGAAGACTCCCTAGTGTCTACATTACTGGCACAGGGCACACACCATATATGGCCTCATAAAACTGAGATGGATGTACTGTCATAACTAGGCCACATTAAATCAAATATGCGCATTGATATTGCCAAGATGTGCCAAGACTGCAAGTCGGCAGAAAACATTACTGCATGGGAGTTTGAGATTAGTACAGCAAGTGAAGTGATTAACCTTTTTGTGTTAAACCTGTGAAGTTGTGGTATAACACAGTTATGTATATTGTTTAATGAACAGTACTTTGACGAGCAGGGAAATGGAAACGTCACAATCGTGGTAGCTGTGTAAATTCGACTTATCTGTGAAAAGCGCTCACAGCCCCATAGGCTGTTGTCGAGATGGCAGAGTCGGATAATCTATCGGCTATCTAGATTCCAGGTGTTCATACGTGTGGTTGGCATAGGGATTTCTCCCCTGTGTGTTTGCCTAGCTCACAGTGGATAGACTGTTCCACCGGAGTCAATGCGACAGGCTGCTGATAACATTCATTTGTGCAGTACATAGGGGGACCTCATACAAAACACACTGTAGGGGTATGACCATGAAGAATGCGTGTTCATTTTACACTGCTCAAAAAAATAAAGGGAACACTTAACAACACAATGTAACTCCAAGTCAATCACACTTCTGTGAAAGCAAACTGTCCACTTAGGAAGCAACACTGATTGACAATACATTTCACATGCTGTTGTGCAAATGGAATAGACAACAGGTGGAAATTATAGGCAATTAGCAAGACACCCCCAATAAAGGACTGGTTTTGCAGCTGTTGACCACAGACCACTTCTCAGTTCCTATGCTTCCTGGCTGATGTTTTGGGTACTTTTGAATGCTGGCGGTGCTTTCATTCTAGTGGTAGCATGAGACGGAGTCTACAACCCACACAAGTGGCTCAGGTAGTGCAGCTCATCCAGGATGGCACATCAATGCGAGCTGTGGCAAGAAGGTTTGCTGTGTCTGTCAGCGTAGTGTCCAGAGCATGGAGGCGCTACCAGGAGACAGGCCAGTACATCAGGAGACGTGGAGGAGGCCGTAGAAGGGCAACAACCCAGCAGCAGGACTGCTACCTCTGCCTTTGTGCAAGGAGGAGCAGGAGGAGCACTGCCAGAGCCCTGCAAAATGACCTCCAGCAGGCCACAAATGTGCATGTGTCTGCTCAAACGGTCAGAAACAGACTCCATGAGGGTGGTATGAGGGCCCGACGTCCACAGGTGGGGGTTGTGCTTACAGCCCAACACCGTGCAGGACGTTTGGCATTTGCCAGAGAACACCAAGATTGGCAAATTCGCCACTGGCGCCCTGTGCTCTTCACAGATGAAAGCAGGTTCACACTGAGCACATGTGACAGACGTGACAGAGTCTGGAGACGCCATGGAGAACGTTCTGCTGCCTGCAACATCCTCCAGCATGACCGGTTTGGCGGTGGGTCAGTCATGGTGTGGGGTGGCATTTCTTTGGGGGGCCGCACAGCCCTCCCATGTGCTCGCCAGAGGTAGCCTGACTGCCATTAGGTACCGAGATGAGATCCTCAGACCCCTTGTGAGACCATATGCTGGTGCGGTTGGCCCTGGGTTCCTCCTACTGCAAGACAATGCTAGACCTCATGTGGCTGGAGTGTGTCAGCAGTTCCTGCAAGAGGAAGGCATTGATGCTATGGACCGCCCGTTCCCCAGACCTGAATCCAATTGAGCACATCTGGGACATGTCTCGCTCCATCCACCAACACCACGTTGCACCACAGACTGTCCAGGAGTTGGGGGATGCTTTAGTCCAGGTCTGGGAGAAGATCCCTCAGGAGACCATCCGCCACCTCATCAGGAGCATGCCCAGGCGTTGTAGGGAGGTCATACAGGCACGTGGAGGCCACACACACTACTGAGCCTCATTTTGACTTGTTTTAAGGACATTACATCAAAGTTGGATCAGCCTGTAGTGTGGTTTTCCACTATAATTTTGAGGGTGACTCCAAATCCAGACCTCCATGGGTTGATAAATTTGATTTCCATTGATATTTTTGTGTGATTTTGTTGTCAGCACATTCAACTATGTAAAGAAAAAAGTATTTAATAAGATTATTTCATTCATTCAGATCTAGGATGTGTTATTTTAGTGTTCCCTTTATTTTTTTGAGCAGTGTATAATTCAAAGACACATTTTTGTGTCTAGTGCTGTGTATGTTTGAGATTGTTACAACACACTAAACATACTTACATCATGTCATGTACTTTTCCTCATGTCCTGAATTAACCCATTGTGTCCCAATAGATTCATCGGCGTCCGGTGTTAAGAACGTGTTCACCCGGCTAGTGCGGATGGCCCAGTGCTACCTGCTGGATAAAGGTTGTAAGAGTGGGGACAGTAAGCCTTGCCCATCCCGAGGCACCTCCGCCAGGCACCGCTCCTCCAAGGCGTCCTCACTCACACAGTCACAGGTCGGCTAGCCAGGGTCAAAACACAGGCTACACCAACTCTCATTCACCAGTAGAGAAAGGAACTTTACTGAAAAATGGGGGAAGATCTCGATTGCAGACGCCTCGTGTCCTCGCTCCTCGTCTCATTCTCAAAACCTGTTGGATGAGAGCCAAAGGTCCCTCCCCTCTGACCTACTCCTCCAATGGGTTTTGAGAAGGCGACGAGGACGTGAGTAGTCTGCAATTGAGATCTTCCCAGGCTCTCTCACCCTTTGTCTAGAGAAATGAATCACCACTTCCTCCTCTCCTTATGTGTGTTTGTGGTTATTCTGCACAGTATTTGTACTTTGTAAAAACCAAGCTATTCTGCAGGGACCCTCAGTATTTGTCATTGCAGATTTTCAGCACATTACTTTTCAAAAGTGTTGAGTTTTCGTTAGCGATTATAGACTGTACAACCCTAACAAAGGGCTATGTGTTTGACTGGCTGGATTTACACAGCCTCAAGACCCATTTGGACTCAGTCAGTGTGCCTGCCCAGAGGAACACAAAGCCTGATCCCTGACACGGCTATATGAGACTGGTCTGTGGCAGTTCTCTCAGGCCCTACAGTATTAGTTGGATCTTAGGCTTTAGTTTGACCTTTTGCGTTTCACACATTGGATGGGTCTGGTTCTCTTCTGGGGTGCAGTTGCCATTCTCCTTCTAGAAAAAATTTCACATTACACGAGGATGGATTTTACCAATTTTACCTCTGAGAATTTGTAGAGGAAATGGCTTACAGTAGGACTTTCATGAAGGGGCACAGTCTGAATTAGAACTGGAACCTTACTTTCAATCAGATACTTGGAGGCCATTTATGAGTCCCTTAAATAGTATTTTCTTGATTAAGTTTTTGCCTACTCTCTATTTTATATTCTGTCTATACTGTCTCAATTAGCCGAGACGTTCAGTGGTTTTAGGTTATTGTTGTGGTCTTCACCCCCCTCCAGATCAGAACCAAGAGGAGGAGTCAAAAGGGTGTGTCCCAGCAGGGAAGTGTGAGTCGGACCAAGGGACAGACCCTTCCCAGTCCCACCCCGGACTCCGATGGGCCGGTCAAAGACAGGTTGGTCAGAAATCCCGTTAGACACATCTGTTTTGTTGAACTGTACAGAAAGAGCAACATCTTATCCATACTGCAATTCAAAGCTTCAATTACTGATTAATGAAGGACCTTTTTTTTTATTTGGAATATTATCTGATTTGAGGTTACCGCGTTCAGTTTGAGGTTACTTCATGTAGTTTTCACTAAGCAATACAATTTACGTCTCTGTCAACTTCTCTGAGAGGGCCTAAGAAATTTGACTACTTCATACGTTTATCGGTCAGCCAGAGGAGTTGGCTCCCAGCCAGCAGAAATACTTTCCCACAGAGACTGCTGTTACATATGGGAACCTTTACGATCAACATGTATGTTCCTCATAGGAGCAAATAACCTCAACAGGAAATTCAAGGTCGTAAAAGTTGCCACTTATCTAACTTTCATACCTTTTTTCCATTCATAACATTAATTATGTGGTAGTCATGCATACAACACTGGTGGGTGGTGGTAGGCAATCCCACAGCAATGAGCTTCCTGTTTTTGCTTAAAATACTTCAAAACAATTTTATGTCAAATGTCATGTCAATTAGAACTTGAAGCACAGACTCTTGTAGGGAGTCAAAGAGTGACATGAATTCTGTGTTTTAAAGGCATAGGTTGAGGTTCCTGCTGACCTCATCAACTCCTTAAATCAATATTTTTGTTCTATTGACAAGCTGTTCCATGTCGCGTCTCCCTGGCAGGCAGGCTGGCCTTAGCCTCACTCTCATAACAAAAGCATATCACACGTCTTTGCGCCGGGGCCAGAAGTCTGTGTGCATACCTGTCATTCCTCACAGGTCCCGTATTAGTGTCAAGTGGCTGAAATCGCTGAAACGAGGAGCGGGTCGCCCGGGGTCAATGAAGGATTACGCTAATTTGACACGAGATTACGGAGAGGGGACAGGGAGGGCAGGGAGCGGATTTGACTCGTCTCAGTGAGTCGCTGAAAAGGCGTGTCAGCTTTTCAACACTGACAGGGCCAGGCACCAAGGAGCTAAGGGCCAGTAGAGGCCAGGGGTATTACAACTGCTGTTGACTATAGCCCACTGGCTCATGTACAGAGTAAAGTGTCTGACTCTGAGTTCTGTTCCTCTGATCTAAGAGTAGAGGATGTAGTCACAGCACACTGGAACTCCCACCAGTAGATTTCAGTCACTCATTGCAGGAGATTGTGTAATATCGCTGTGTATATAATATCTATATTCAAAGAGTGTTGATTTCAGATTGTGTGAAATGTTAACTTTTTTCCCCCCTCATAAGTTTAATTGTACACATTTGTAGGTTAGTCAATAGATAAAATGTTTATTTTGAGCTGCTGAAGAGATGTGGTGGTTATACTGTTCCATGGAGGTTATGAGTTGGACCCCTGGCTGAGGTTGACCTGTATAGAAGGTATAGGTCAGGGGTCAGGCCCAATCTGATGCCCCAGGTCATTCTACTAAATCCATGGTCACATGACACATTTACCAATTTCATCCAAGAATTTGGGCGATTAGGAATCTGAAAATGCTGAGCAAAAAGTTCCAGTGTCCCTTGGTGGTTCCCCTTCCTCTGGAATCCTTGTTTGGGTTTTTAGAATTCATATTTACAATCCCTTAACAGGCTTAAAACCCTAACCGGCATACATTATTATTTAATAGTTCTCAGGTATCTCGACCCAAATAGAAGATTTTTGTTCTATTCCAGTCTATACAGTACTAGTTTAGGGTGCAGTTTGCTCTCATCTAAAGCCTCTTGCTCTCATCTAAATCCATCTAGCCTATATTGTCAAAGACTCCAGTCACCGTAGTCATATACTTTTCTCTCTGCTACCGCACGGCAAGCGGTACCGGAGCGCCAAGTCTAGGTCCAAAAGGCTCCTTAACAGCTTCTACCCCCAAGCCATAAGACTACTAAACAATTAATCAAATGGCCACCTGGACTATTTGCATTGACCCCCCCGCTGCTACTCACTGTTTATCTATGTATAGTCACTTTACTCCTACAGTGGGGGAAAAAAGTATTTAGTCAGCCACCAATTGTGCAAGTTCTCCCACTTAAAAAGATGAGAGAGGCCTGTAATTTTCATCATAGGTACACGTCAACTATGACAGACAAAATGAGAAAAGAAAATCACATTGTAGGATGTGATTTATTTGCACATTTATGGTGGAAAATAAGTATTTGGTCACCTACAAACAAGGAAGATTTCTGGCTCTCACAGACCTGTAACTTCTTCTTTAAGAGGCTCCTCTGTCCTCCACTCGTTACCTGTATAAATGGCACCTGTTTGAACTTGTTATCAGTATAAAAGACACCTGTCCACAACCTCAAACAGTCACACTCCAAACTCCACTATGGCCAAGACCAAAGAGCTGTCAAAGGACACCAGAAACGAAATTGTAGACCTGCACCAGGCTGGGAAGACTGAATCTGCAATAGGTAAGCAGCTTGGTTTGAAGAAATCAACTGTGGGAGCAATTATTAGGAAATGGAAGACATACAAGACCACTGATAATCTCCCTCGATCTGGGGCTCCACGCAAGAGCTCACCCCCGTGGGGTCAAAATGATCACAAGAACGGTGAGCAAAAATCCCAGAACCACACGGGGGGACCTAGTGAATGACCTGCAGAGAGCTGGGACCAAAGTAACAAAGCCTACCATCAGTAACACACTACGCCGCCAGGGACTCAAATCCTGCAGTGCCAGACGTGTCCCCCTGCTTAAGCCAGTACATGTCCAGGCCCGTCTGAAGTTTGCTAGAGTGCATTTGGATGATCCAGAAGAGGATTGGGAGAATGTCATATGGTCAGATGAAACCAAAATAGAACTTTTTGGTAAAAACTCAACTCGTCATGTTTGGAGGACAAAGAATGCTGAGTTGCATCCAAACAACACCATACCTACTGTGAAGCATGGGGGTGGAAACATCATGCTTTGGGGCTGTTTTTCTGCAAAGGGACCAGGACGACTGATCCGTGTAAAGGAAAGAATGAATGGGGCCATATATCGTGAGACTTTGTGTGAAAACCTCCTTCCATCAGCAAGGGCATTGAAGATGAAACGTGGCTGGGTCTTTCAGCATGACAATGATCCCAAACACACCGCCCGGGCAACGAAGGAGTGGCTTCGTAAGAAGCATTTCAAGGTCCTGGAGTGGCCTAGCCAGTCTCCAGATCTCAACCCCATAGAAAATCTTTGGAGGGAGTTGAAAGTCCGTGTTGCCCAGCGACAGCTCCAAAACATCACTGCTCTAGAGGAGATCTGCATGGAGGAATGGGCCAAAATACCAGCAACAGTGTGTGAAAACCTTGTGAAGACTTACAGAAAACGTTTGACCTGTGTCATTGCCAACAAAGGGTATATAACAAAGTATTGAGTAACTTTTGTTATTGACCAAATACTTATTTTCCACCATAATTTGCAAATAAAATCATTTAAAAAATCCTACAATGAGATTTTCTGGATTTATTTTTCTCAATTTGTCTGTCAAAGTTGACGTGTACCTATGATAAATTACAGGCCTCTCATCTTTTTAAGTGGGAGAACTTGCACAATTGGTGGCTGACTAAATACTTGTTTCCCCCACTGTACCTACATGTACAAATTACCTCGACTAACCTGTAACCCCGCACTTTGACTCGGTACCGGCACCCCCTGTATATAGCCTCGTTATTTTGTTACTTTTTTAAACTTTTGTTTATTTAGTAAATATTTTCTTAAGATTATTTGGTAGCTATGTTTGTAGTTACAGTATGTTCCGTGTCGATAACTAAGCCCTAAATCCACTGTTTCTATAGGTGTTAATAACATGTTTGTTGGTGTAATGTGCAGCGGAAGTTTGTTTTATAAGAAGCTTGTTTGAAGGATGAGAGAATTTAATGAAAATGGCAGGTGTTTGGTGGGTGACTGGCTGGCTGCCACCCCTACACCCAACCCCGGTGCTGTTTCGTAAATGGTGTATGGCACGGAGGATATCTCACCCCTTGCCTCCCCCACAGCCTTGAAGGTGCTTCCTCTGTTAATGCCCTACACCTGTGGATAAATCAAACCACTGACATTTATATGACATCTTTATGAACCAGAGAGGGGGAAGATAGGAGAGGAGGGGGAGTGAGTTTCTAGTATGTGATACGTGTTTTTGTGTCGCCCCTGCGTCAGTCGAGTTTCACACCAAGGTGGCACTGTAGAATGGTTGTCAGACTTTTTGGCTTTTGACCTCTGGCTCATGATGTCAGACTGAGCAGGGTACTTTTACTCCCCTTTCATTTTTGGAGCCTTTTCTATTATAAATCAAAAGTTAATGTGCATTCTGTATAGTAATCTATAATTATCATGGCAACATTGGACTACATTAAACAGTTTTAAAGCGGTGTTGAATTAATCTGTTAAGCACTTGTGCATTACAGATTGGGGATAGCTATAGTGTCAAAGTGGAAAGTGAATAACTATTATTATGCTCCTGTTCCCCAAGCAGGCCAGAGCCAGCAGCGTTTAGGAGGATGGGTTCTGGTCCCGTGGGCAGGGTGGCCCGTAGACGCAGTAGCCTGCCCCTCAGAGTAGAGTCCCTCCGCCTGCTCCGGACCAGGACCCCCCAGTCCCCATCACCCCTCTCCTCGCCCCCTCCCTCCAGCCCAGCCCCATCACTGACCCATCAGAGCCGGAAAACAGCCCTATCCAGGTAAGCTGGAACCTACTGTCTACATGGTCGTATAGATGACTGGATCAGGGGTGAATTCATTAGTCGGATTCTGTTGCAAAATGTTTTGTACCGTTTACTCTAGGAACCAAATGGAAGCAAGCCAAGCAAATGGAACTAAACGGGGAGGGACCTAACTGAATTTGTCCAATAGAAACTCTTGTTTGTTGTAAAACGTTTTCAGTTTGGAGTAAACAGTTTCCGTTACAAAATGTTTTACAACATACAAAACGTTTTGCAACGGAATCCGACTAATGAATACTCCCTAGGAATTTACCTGATATGTAGACCCATGTACTATATTATAGACTGGATCTGTTTTTTAGCTTGGGGCTTAAAGTCCCAGTAACTGGGTTTCTCATTCCAAAGTGTCTTCCTGACTTGAGTTTATCTGAAGGTGGTGAAATCAGATCCTTCCTCTATTTGCATTGGGCTTGACAGATTTGATACCCGCTGACAGAAGTGTGGTTGTAGTGTTCTTTTTAATTAAAGGGATCACCACTCATATTGAGTAATCATGTTATAATGACAGATTATTGTTCCTCCTGGAATATGAGGTATAGGGAAGTGTGTGTGTGTGTGTATATATGTGTGTGTATATATACAGTTGAAGTCGGAAGTTTACATACACCTTAGCCAAATACATTTAAACTCTGTTTTTCACAATTCCTGACATTTAATCCTAGTAAGAATTCCCTGTTTTAGGTCAGTTAGGATCACCACTTTTATTTTAAGAATGTGAAATGTCAGAATAATATTAGATAATTATTTATTTCAGCTTTTATTTCTTTCATCACATTCCCAGTGGGTTAGAAGTTTACATACACTCAATTAGTATTTGGTAGCATTGCCTTTTAAATTGTTTAACTTGGGTCAAACATTTCGGGTAGCTTTCCACAAGCTTCCCCCAATAAATTGGGTGAATTTTGGCCCATTCCTCCTGACAGAGCTTGTGTAACTGAGTCAGGTTTGTAGGCCTCCTTGCTCGCACACAATTTTTCAGTTCTGCCCCCAAATGTTCTATAGGATTGAGGTCAGGGCTTTGTGATGGCCACTCCAATACCTTGACTTTGTTGTCCTTAAGCCATTTTGCCACAACTTTGGAAGTATGCTTGAGGTCATTGTCCATTTGGAAGACCCATTTACGACCAAGCTTTAACTTCCTGACTGATGTCTTGAGATGTTGCTTCAATATATCCACATCATTTTCCTTCCTCATGATGCCATCTATTTTGTGAAGTGCACCAGTCCCTCCTGCAGCAAAGCACCCCCACAGCATGATGCTGCCACCCCCGTGCTTCACGGTTGGGATGGTGTTCTTTGGCTTGCAAGCGTCCCCCCTTTTCCTCCAAACATAACGATGGTCATTATGGCCAGACAGTTCTATTTTTGTTTCATCAGACCAGAGGACATTTCTCAAAAAAGTACGATCTTTGTCCCCATGTGCAGTTGCAAACCGTAGTCTGGCTTTTTTATGGCAGTGGCTGCTTCCTTGCTGAGCGGCCTTTCAGGTTATGTCGATATAGGACTCGTTTTACTGTGGCTATAGATACTTTTGTACCTGTTTGCTCCAGCATCTTCAAGGTCCGTTGCTGTTGTTCTGGGATTGATTTGCACTTTTCGCAGCACTGTACATTCATCTCTAGGAGACAGAACGCGTCTCCTTCCTGAGCGGTATGACGGCTGCGTGGTCCCATGTTGTTTATACTTGCATACTATTGTTTGTACAGATGAACGTGGTACCTTCAGGCGTTTGGAAATTGCTCCCAAGGATGAACCAGACTTGTGGAGATCTACAAAAAATTTTTCTGAGGTCTTGGCTGATTTCTTTTGATTATCCTATGATGTCAAGCAAAGAAGCACTGAGTTTGAAGGTAGGCTTTGAAATACATCCACAGGTACACCTCCAATTGACTCAAATGATGTCAATTAGCCTATCAGAAGCTTCTAAAGCCATGACATCTTTTTCTGGAATTTTCAAAGCTGTTTAAAGGCACAGTCAACTTAGTGTATGTGAACTTCTGAACCACTGGAATTGTGATACAGTGAATTATAAGTGAAATAATCTGTCTGTAAACAATTGTTGGAAAAATTACTTGTCATGCACAAAGTAGATGCCCTAACCGACTTGCCAAAACTATAGTTTGTTAACAAGAGATTTGTGGAGTGGTTGAAAAACAAGTTTTAATTACTCCAACCTAAGTGTATATAAACTTCAACTGTATATGTGTGTGAGATAATATACACCCCACATCAAATGGGTCCAATAAATATTGTGTAATGAAGAGAGGTAACGGTAATCTCCTCTTGTGCAATCAGCTGTAACAACACCTCCTAAACTGATGACCCTCACAGCCCCACCCCACCATTTGAATGTGTTGTTCGCAGTAAATGTATTTATTGCCTGTTAAATGGTGTTGCACACCAAGCAGCCAGTCCCCTGCTGTATCCCATAATATGCTCCTGTCCGGCCCACCTGTGTACAGTGCCTTGACCTGACCTGAGAGACATGACGTCAGTGTTCTGTTTCCATGTTGCTGTAGCGTAGGCAGGGCTGGGCCACGGAATGGTACCAAAATAAACCAGAGCTGCTTCCCTATAGTGCCTACTCTCTGAATGGTACCAAAATAAACCAGAGAGCTGCTTCCCTATAGTGCCTACTCTCTGAATGGTACCAAAATAAACCAGAGAGCTGCTTCCCTATAGTGCCTACTCTCTGAATGGTACCAAAATAAACCTAGCAGGGAGCTGCCTGCCTACTGCGTTCTCTGTCCCTGGAAGTTCATTCAGTGTCTGCAGGCGTCCTGGGAATGCCAGAAGCCCTCACAGAGTAGATGTATTTATAATTGGGCACCTCCCTGGCACCCCCCCCTGAGCTCTGCCCTCTTGACACACCAACCAACCTCACCCACGTTGGAAAGAGCCAATGTCAGAGACTGGAGCGGATGAGTCACACACTGCAGCTAGGAAAACACTTGATTAGCCCAAAAAAGTGAACAGATTGAACTGATCTTTGAACTGCTCTATTTTGGTGTGTGTGTGTGTGTGTGTGTGTGTAATATGTCCTCTCATTCTCCATAGGAGATCATACGGGACATGTGGCCCTTCACACTGTAGCTCAGTTGATAGAGCATGGCGCTTGCAACACCAAGGTTGTGGGTTCGATTTCCACATGGGGCCAGTATGATTCTATTTTTATCACTAACTGTAAGTCGCTCTGGATAAGGGCGTCTGCTAAATGACTAAAATGTCAAATCCACATTGTGTTGTTGTAACCTGACAGTGGATGCTGCTCCGTGGGATGATCTGAGTAATTGGTGCTGTGATGCCTTGGTAGTCTTCATGTGATCCAAGCCAACCATAATTAGATCATTCGATCTGACATCTTGCCAGGGACAACCTAACTGCTAGTGAAGTGGAAAACTAGCTTGACAAGTATTTTTATCACCTGTACTTTGCGTACTGAGCAGACAGAAATAGAGAGGGGTGAGTTGATAGTGTAAAGCCCGACTCAATTTTGTCTGAACTAATTTCAGCATTCTATGTAATAGCTATTTACGTGACTGTTGGTTGTTTTCACTGAGCAATGTGGGAAAGTGTTTTATGCCAGACTCCGTCTGTTACGGAGTTCACCACCATGTGTTTAATGACTGAACAAGTTGTGCTTCCGGTTCATTCACATTGTTTTGTGGTTTGTTTCTTAATGGGTGTATGTTAATAAGACAAGTCAACCATCCCTCTCAAACAAAGGCAGTTGAATTACATAAATACAGTTGACATATTTAAGACTAACTTTATTCATGAAATGTCAAGCAAAATATGTGTGACAGCTATAACCGTCCCTTTAAATTCACATCTAACAAAGACATTGGCGCCATAGACTGGCACACTTGTTTTCCTCACTGACTAGTTAGTCAGCCCCACCCACATCACTATGTTTGCATGGGACTGGGAGGGGGATTATGAAACACAGTAGGATATCCTTTTAGAGAGGCACAGAGTTGATGCATGGGAAGAGCAGTGTGTGTCATGATACGGCCATATGCTGTTTTGTTCAGAGATGTGGGAGCCCGTCTCCTCTCCTCCCTCCACTCTGAGCGCTGAGGGAGGAGAGACCATACAGGTCCCCAGGGACCAGATTAGGACATAGCTGGCAGGGTGACTCCGTGATGATATGCTGCTGAACATGCTTTAACTCTGGAACCTGATCACTCACTGTGTGTGTGGTTCAGTAGCACTCTGTAGTTAGTTATTTAGGGAATTCCTTATTTGTTCAGGTGTAAGGCTTATGTAACCAACAACACACAACAACAATAAAGGGAAGAACGACAACATAGGGAAATGGGATCCGTGATCAGAGTGCTAGCTATTTTAGTGGAGCTCGATTGGAATATTTGTTTGAGACCATGCAAACTGCACAGGACTACCAGAGCTGTTTACCAAAAGTAAAAGCCATGATTAAACACAGATAGCATTTTATTGACATACTCTTAGCATCCACCGCTGTGCTCCCATGACACCGTATACAACAGTTACCTTAATGTGTAATGTTATCACTCCTGATTTCCCAGCATTGGCCTGCTGTTCAGACGGGCTAGTGTTTCTGTGGAGACTAGGAACCGAGGGAAATCCAGACAGTGCACATGGTAGGGAAACATGATTCCATGTGAAGCTTTGAAATGCGGATGTCACAGAGGGATAAGTAATGCAATTACTTTTCTACTGTAGGAAAAGAGGAAACATTTATTGAATTGACTCCTCACTAACTTCTTCCCAATACTTTGTAAGACTACATTGGAAGGGCATGTTGAGTATCACACTCACTCGTCTGTCTAGGACCCTCAAACTCAACTCTGGACCTCAAAGCCAGTTCCACTGCAGGTTTTTTTCCATTGTTTCCCTCTAATCAGGGACTGATTTTAGACCTGGGACTTACCTATACCCTCGTCGCAGGCAGCACACCTGTATTCTCACTGGCCAAGTGTGAGTGCATTATTTATTTTTATAGACCAACCTCTGTCCATAGTTGTTGTTACTTGCTGTATCATGAGAACTCATTCCAACAGAACAGATCCTCCCCCAAAGGGACAAGAAATCTTATCAAATACGTGTGCTTGTGTAAATGTTCAATTTATATATGCATTTATTTGGTCTAACTTCAGCTATTGTGGGGAAAGTCCTACTGCTGAGTCATTCATTGACCAGGAAAAGATTTTGTGAAAATCCCCTTTCATGGTTTCTGCTACAGTGAAATTGAATTTAAATGATGCATGCCGGGTGTCTGCTCAAGGCAATAATTGCTTCCTTTGTCCAAAGTGGTGAAGCTCTCCTCGTGGCTATAGGAGAACTGTAGAAACTACCATTCTGCTCCTACATGACAGCTAGCCTAAATGTTTCAGTAGAGCAAGTAGCCACAGTCAGCCATTGTGAATGGAGTTTGTAAATGTCAATCACATAATATGGATTTTAAATGTATATTCTTGGCAAAGGAATTTCTTGCCGTTGCAGCTAACCCAGATCCTGTTGTAATGTTGATCTCAGTATATCAGCTTAGCACACACTGATCTAGAGTAGTAGACTTTCACATGCAGCATAGATTCTGCTCTGATAGTCCTTCATAGAGGTCCCAGGAGCTGAAAGTTAATATGGGAGTGAAGGATTGCATCTGATCTCCACAGGTCTGTTTTACCTGTAGTCCTGCCCTGCCATCAGCACCTGTGATCGCTCTACTGCACTCTCACCCAGCCATTCACAGGCTTTCACATCCAGGTCACACACGGCCAGTGTAGCGCTAGAAAAGGCCTCACGGTATCACTCACAAAGGTGGCTTTGTTCACAGCAAGATGCAATATTTGCTCCTCAGTGTGGCAGACTCTTTCGAGTCCTCAGGTTCCCTTGACGCATGTAGGACTTTGTGTGTGCCATAGCAACCGCCTGACATTGCAACCCCCTGACATTGCAAGGCTATGCTGAACTCCGATAATAAGGGTAGCTCCAGAAAGATCTCTTATCACTTTGTGAGCCCACTGTCTTGATTTATAATGTCAACTCTAATAGTGGTAGTACTGCCCATAGCCTCCATTTGCCCTGGCCCAGTTAAAGATGGTGTTCGGTGAACAGTGTGTTCAGCCTCACGAAGTTAGTCAAACTTTGTATGAACAGAGCCTTGTTTCAGTGCGAGACCCATTCACGCGTCAGAGGAGGACACAACACTGCGGTTTCCCTCCTCACTCTCAGGAGGTAGTGTCGCTGTCAAATACTATTAGACTTTCCCTCATGTCTATCAGCCCGACATGAGGACCACTGGAGCAGCCTTGTTTTTCTGTCTCTTTATAAAGAGGCAGTGTATTCCTCTTACAGTATGTAGTGCTCTATGGAGCGAGGTGGGCAGGGCCCCTGCCATTCAGGATTAGCTGTCAGATCAGACGTGTGTGTAGGGCCCTTGGTCTCCCCACTCTACCAGACTGGTAGAGGTCAGTGCTGTATGGTCCTCTATTGTCTACCATCTCAATGGCACTGGCCCGCTCTTACCACCTCACAGCCCCAGCACATGGCTAGTAAATCCAGCGTGGCTAAACTCTTCAGGGTAATCTCTCCTCTCCACCTAACTGGGTCGGCTCTGACAATGGCAGCTAGCCTAACGCGATGGGCAGCAGCTGTTCAGCACACTGCAGGCCACATCAAAACACCAGACTTTTTATCCCTTCAAATGAAGAGGTATTTATTACATCGGGGGAGCTAGTGCTCCATAATGGAGTGACAGAGCTCGAAAAAGACATTGGGACATTAAAGATTTTAATCCTGACGTATATGGAGTTTGATGCATGTGCTGTTATACATGTCTCCATCACCACTCTGGGGATGTTTGGCTGGCTGGCTGGCTACAGTTGTCGATGTTCATTTAATGTGGAGTACTAGAGTCAGTACTCCTCTGAGGCAGAGTTGTAGTAGTACTTGGGGCCCTGTGATGTTCTGTAATCCAGCTCCCACAGCATGGTTTCCCAGGAGACCTGTTGCGAGCAGCTCAAGGCTCCATCACTGAGCCTCACATCTCCAGCCCCTATCCGGACCTCCACATGCAACCCCAACAGTGTCACCGGCTCCAGCGCCACTGCTTTTTCACCAATGCCCCCGATGCAGCAGCATTAAACCTTCATGATAATTAACGTCACACAGGCATTGTGTTCTTCTTGTGGAGGAGTCTGGGGGACATTGAGTTGCTGTCTGACATAAGTGTCTCATTCCCCCCTCCGCTCTCTGATGGTTTGTGTGTCGCAAATGGAGTGTGCCCCTCAGTGTTTTGGCATCTGAATATCTGGGCATTGAAGGTTCTATTCAGAAGCCTGGTGTGGAGTCTTTTGCATGAGAAATGCAAAGTGCTCTTAGAGCCAGAGGCGGGAGAGCTCCAGCTGCAACCGTCTCTGTGCTTTTAGTGCTCTCCTCCTGTTTTTTATTTTTCTCTTCTTCCTCTGTGGAGGGATTTGAAAAGCCCTTTAAAAAAAATTACTCTCATTCCTCTGACCTTTACCGGGGCAATTTCTTTTAACATTAGGCTACAGCAATAGTCACAACACTTTAAGTGCAAATCTTTTCAGTCGGTTTTGTTTCGGGGATGTCAATGTGTGTTCTGTTTACATTTTATACTCTGTGAACGTTTTAGAAAAATATGTTTTCAGAATAACTTGTTTGCTTGACAATACAGATCTCCTGTCTCTTTCAGTAAATGTTTTGCGGCTAGCTTCAGTTGAATGCCGTTTGAAAGGGCAGAAGACGTGCAGCGCCACAACACAGTCCTGTCAGCCCCATCCTTAATCTTCTTTCACAGGTTGATAATGTATTTGTTACTGATCACTCACTTTCCACTTGTGTCATAGGGAACTGTCGTCAAGATGTAACTGCCTGAATAAGACTACCAACCCCTTACGGAACACTCAGGAGTCCCAACTCATCTGAGGAAAGGAGGACCTGCACTTGATGGTACTCTTGTTTATCACTTTGCCCTCAACCCAACACGGATGACTACAGAGTAATGTCCCAATGGAAACTTTTTAACAGCACATGCAAGATCCAACCTTCCTGGATGTCTTCGATTAATCACTGCTCATAGTTCTGTATATCAATGTCCTAGGAAGGGCCTTCTGATATGGGGCACTGCTCCATATCCCCTTTCCCATGTTTGTCTCACCACTGCTACCCAGCGATTCAGCACTCACTGGGTAGTAAGAACAGTGACTTTATCGCTCAGCCCTCTGTTGCGATGACTAGGGTACGGTAGGTGGGATTTGCTGTGTCCCATCATATATTTTAGCACTGCATGTGGGAGTGTGTATTTAGTGTGAAATCTACCTCTGGATTTCGCTCCAGTGGAGTCATTTATTTTGATGTATCTTCTACTCGTAGAGACGTCCATGTTTATGTTGTCATTTTTTGTATAGCTTTTTTGAAATAATAAAATATTAACCCCTCTAATGGTCAGTCATTTATTCACTAGAATGTTTCTATCTGAGGGTGGTCACGTGGAGTCACCGCCTGCTCTTCTTTGGTTTGCATTTCTTATGAGAAGCTCAACTCAATACAACTATACAAGAGATTAGAAATGGAAAATCTCTAGATTGAGGGAACTTTTTTTATTCTATGATTAACAGTGGTGATAGTGCCACTACTTTGTTGGATTTGACAGATTCTTTCATGAGTGGGAAGTAGGAGATGTGGAAAAGTTGTTAGTTCTGTTGACTAGACGAAGGGTGGCCAGTCTGTTGTACTAATGTGTCTATAGGCAGCTAGTGCACCATCCATTTATATCTAGAGGTTCTTGTAATGTTTTTCTCAACTTGGTTACAAACTTTCACTGCACAATCCGTGTGGGTGATAGTGTTGTGTGTTTTGGGAGGGTATCTACCTCTTTCACAACATTTTAATGACCGAGACAATCAGCTCCTGTAATTACCTGAGGTGTATGTAGACAGCACTACACAAACACAACCACACAAGTGTTCACTCTAATGGAAGAGCTGTGTGATCTTTTTATGGAAGAGGAGGATTCCGCTTTCCCCTACTTCTGTAACAGTCAGAAAAGCACTGTAGTGGAGAAAGACTGGCAGACGAACACTACAGATTTAACCTGGTTTTATAAATAAAAAAATCTGTTAATTTTGTTATTGTGACTGTTTTATTGTGATTTAGTGCTCTTATTAATCTGTCAGCCCACAAGGAAAACTAAGTTAACTGGAAAGCTGTGGAATGAGGGTGGTGTGCTTTAGGTCTGTGATGATCCCACACACCGATACTTGGCTGGCTGAAGAAAGATCTGTTTATTGTGATGTGTTTTTGTTTTATATTCCCGTTTCCCCTACAGTAGGTGGATTTAATTAGCGTTGCTCTGTGATGATGCATATTATCTCATTCTGCTTCTTTCCTGTTTTTTCTCTTGCCATTTCACTCGCTCTAAGTTAAGGTAGTGACCTATTAAAAGCTCAGGAATGCTTTGAGTGGACCCTCTGACCTTGTAAGGCTGACTTTAGACAGGAAGCCCGATTCTGATATTCCTTTTCCACTAATTGGTCTTTTGACCAATCACATCACATTTTTCAGAGCTGATCTGATTGGTCAAAAGTCCAATTTGTGAAAGAAAAATATCAGAATCTGTCTTCCTGTCTAAACGCAGGCTAATGGCTCTGACCCGGTAGTTCAGGGTCAAAGGCGGTCCTCAGAACCTGGCCAGGACAGAGCGGTGGAAGGAGGGAGGGAGGGATGGATGGAGGGAGGGCACAGGTGCTCCCAATACCTGAGGCAAGGGTGGGAGTTTGGACGTGAGGTCACGGTGGTCAGCATCTTTTGTTTACATCCCACAATGTCTCCCCTCTCACCTGCTTTCAAACAGGACATGGGTTAACGTTATCGCATCATTTTCTCATCTACTGTAACAGTATGAGGCCTTGTGTGGTGTATAAGATGATACATTTAAACTTTGGAAATATGTGTTGTGAAACTGGATACAAAGGTTAACACGTACAAAACTTTTCTCATCCTGAAGTAGAAACAGAAACCCACCAATTGGAGTAAAACATTAACATTTAAACTAGTTATTTTGGTCTCGTTTCCCAGAAGTCTAGTCCATTCTCCTAATCCAGTCTCGAATGCAGTGTTTTGGTTTCAACCATCCTTACATCCTTATGTATGTCCTCTCAACCTCATGGATAGATAGAGCAGAGACCTTTTAGGCAGGTACGTCCACCCACAGGATGCAATTTGTCTTACAATTGTTCTGAGAGGTAAGCTCTGTCAGCTCTTGTTAAAGACACGTTTACATCTGCATGAGGTGGAGGAGGAGGCACACAGGGTTTCTCTCGCCTCTAGTCCAGGTTAACTACAATCCTTTTTGGAGTTTCTAAATTCTTTGTGCTCTTTGACGTGCCCATGATTAAATCTTTATACATTAACGAAAATACAATTTGATAGTACCTAATCTTACACGGGAAGCACACATGACCTAATTACACAGAGGTGAGAAAGCTTAACTTAAGTTTTTCCTGGTGTCAAAATGTTGCCCGTGCACACACAGCCCTAACCCTAGTGTAATGGGAAGTGGTGAGCAGGAAAGGGAAAGGTGCCGTCTGCTTCCTGGCATTCATCTGTTGGGATGAGCGGGACTTGAGTCAAAATGAACATCCGGCACTTCTGAACTGAACAGACACACACCGGTTATCCTCATCTGGAAAAACACAATTTTTGAAAATCGGTAACGTTTATCTCTAAACAAGAACATGAATTGGGTACAAATCAACTACTAAATGTTAATGTTTTTGAGCTAATAGCCATGTCATTATATGTGGAAATCCTGACAGATGCAAGACATGAACTTGTCATTTGTCATCTTCCTGCTGTTTCACCCTTCATAGAGAAGCTATGCTCTTGTTGATTTCCAATTGAATAATGTATGATGCCGTTGTGTCATTAACCTATCCAATAATTCATTAAAAGGAGTTCAAGACACTCATTTTGTTCCTTCTGACCTGCCCAGTATGTCCACACAGTAATGATGACCTACAGTAGCTTTCTCATCCACATAACAACTAATGAAAACATTGACTGGAGTTGTTGTACTATGAGGATTTTATATACAGTTATAGGATCTTAATTTGACCTATATTGTCACAGCAATATAATCCTACAGCACCAGGATTTGAATGTTTAGTCCATAATATTGCATGATCGGTGGTTAGGCTATTTGGCCGAAAGTAGGCTACATGAAAAGTGCAATACTGTTAATATAACAATGGGTTTTCAGTGGATTTATGTAAATCACAAAGCTCATCTGCATATCCTGAAGTGCAGGAAAATTCTCAGCACCAAAAGAGTGATCAAATTAAGATCCTACACCTGTACCACTAAATTTAAATGATGATGATCGTGAAGTGCAAAATGATAAACAAATAAATCGTCAACTGCTGGTTTTGATAATTAGCTCTTCTGGTTAGAAGCATTGTTATAAATCCTCATGGTGATGTCTTTGCACCATGCCTGTTAGGAGCTGTGTTGTTCAGAAGGTAACATTAGAGGGCCCTAATTTATGACTTGTATAATGGATGAGTGTTGTTGCGTAGCACTAACACAACTCCCTGTTCAGCGTAAGTGTCGTGACTGGCTCCTATGAGAACCTGTCCTTTACTTCCCTCCCCTACTGACAACTCCAACCTGTTCACACCAATGGCACTGATCGCTGCATGGGAATATTGGAAGGACTAGAGCATATGCCTGTTGGAAATGTCTCATAAAAGCAGGACTTACCTAATGGCTGGCCTACCAAACATTACCTTGTTTTGCCAATGTATAGTTGCATTATTGCAATGTACCATGTTTGATTTTTTTTCTAGTTCAGTGCACAAATATGTGGGAGTATGTTATGCCAGTTAAGGGAAGTGTACACACGTGTTACACACACACACAGGTATGTAGAAGGACACCGTGTCCTGTGCTGTGTGAGTCATTAAAAGGGGTTGCCACACACAGGCATGTTTGTCTTTGACAGGCCCGTGGAGCATGAGATCAAGGAAGCCTGCTGGATGTATTTACTCTGGTAAATGTTTAATCCAGCCAGCCTTTCCACACTAGCTGGACCCCTGTTTGTCTGCAGCTCTGTGTTTACCAGTCCCATGCAGTCGAAATCACAGCACAGCACCGTTACCGTCAAGGTTAGGTTACAGAAAGATGTTGGAGAGTCTGGGTTCACAGGCACTACCAGAGGAATGGTTGTGGTTGCATTCTGTGCTGTGCTAAACCATGCAAGTTAGTGTGATCTACACTGAGTATACAAAAAATGAAGAACAACTTCCTAAAATTGAGTTGCACCCCCCCTCCCCCCTCCAATGCTTCCCACAGTTGTGTCAAGTTTGCTGGATGTCCTTTGGGTGGTGGACCATTCTTGATACACACAGTGTTGAGCATGAAAAACCCAGCAGCGTTTCAGTTCTTGACACAAACCGGTGTGCCTGGCACCTACTACCGTACCCCATTCAAAGACACTTAAATATTTTGTCTTGCCCATTCACCTTCTGAATGGCACACACACACAATCCATGTCTCAATTGTCTCAAGGCTTAACAATCCTTCATTGAACTGTCTCCTCCCCTTCATCTACACTGATTTAAGTAGATTTAACAAGTGACATCAATAAGGGATCATAGCTTTCACCTGGATTCACCTGGTCTGTCATGGAAAGAGTTGGTGTTCTTAATGTTTTGTACACTCAGTGTATTCCCGTCTTTGTGTAGCTAAGTGATTATTGAAGTAAATTTATGTTTTGATGGATTATGACAATTTTTTTCAATGATGCTGTGACCTTCGCTCCAACGGGCACTTAATTTTTCTCTGCGTTATCATTGACATCAAAAACTTCTGCTATATCTGTGATCTGCTGTTTGTTTGTGTTTGAATCAAAGGGAACGTTTTATTTACATGGCATTTGCTGCCTTACTGGAACATGGCATTAATTGGTCCTATTGGACCTGGGGTTAGAACAACAACATTAAGCTGCTTTGGTTTCAAAACTAGGAGCAGGAGGAATTAACCCATCCCCCTTCCTATAAATCAATATGGCTGAGTGGCTCCTCGGGTTGAATGAGTTATGACAAGCACTGTGAGGGGACTGTGTCTGTGAGTTATGACAAGCACTGTGAGGGGACTGTGTCTGTGAGTTATGACAAGCACTGTGAGGGGACTGTGTCTGTGAGTTATGACAAGCACTGTGAGGGGACTGTGTCTGTGAGTTATGACAGGCCCTGTGAGGGGACTGTGTCTGTGAGTTATGACTGGCCCTATGAGGGGACTGTGTCTGTGATTTATGACAGGCCCTGTGAGGGGACTGTGTCTGTGAGTAATTACTCTCTGAGATGGCACCACACAGCCAGGCTGAGTTGTTGTCATCAAAGATTCACAAGGCCACACCCTAGTCTTCATGTTCCATGTTCATCCAGCTAGACTGACTGATGAACAGAACAGAGCAGACAGGCTCATCAAGTTTATTAGGCACTTAGCTTGGAGCTCTGACAGGACCTCTCTCTCTCTCTCTCTCTCTCTCTCTCTCTCTCTCTCTCTCTCTCTCTCTCTCTCTCTCTCTCTCTCTCTCTCACTCTTTCAGCACCACGTTCAGTAGGAAAACAATGTTAAATGTTGCTGATAGAAATGACATTAGTAGAGCCAACATGATTCCTTATTCTACATGTCAGAGAGGCATGTTCTACATAATATATTTATATCTGACGCTCCTCAATGTTGTGCCCTGCTGAACATGCCCCAGGTTTCGGTATGTCTACAGGGTCACCCCCTCCATCTGACAGGCCACTTGTGGAACAACTAGCTCCAGTGTAGAATAATCCCATACTAGCCTGTCTGGTCCATGGATCCTCCTCTTTAATGGTCTGGATGGGGGTGAGAGTGGTTGTCAGTTGGCACCTTGAGAAGTGTTATGTTCTGACTCACTCACTCACTCACTCACTCACTCACTCACTCGTGGTTTGGTTTTATTGCCCCCCACTCATCCAGATTGTTTCCCTGTTAGTAGTATTTCCTAAAGACAGCCACCAGATGAAGAGAGGGCTCATTAGATCCCATACGGATATATTAACTGCTGGACTCATTCCTGCAAACACATAATGAGCCTGCGTCATCTCATGTGAGTGGTTTTGTACCATGCATGTGTAGCATACATTTCAATATCACTAAAGTCTCTTAAATTTGACAATGTATAAATATCGATGATCTCTTTGGGGTGAATCCTAACCGACTGGCCAGATGTGCAGTAGTTTTTCACTTAGTCATTCATTGATGTCAATGGAAGACTAAATTAAAATTATACTTAAGTGGAAGTTACGATTGGCCCCTTAATGGTTTAGAGGGCTGGTCCTAATTCAGCTGGACATGGCGTAAGATTGATTCCGGCCTTACAGGCTGCTGCTTTTTAACTATATTTATAGATTTGCGGTCTCCCTTGGATACAGTTTATTACCTGGGTTTATGAATGATGAGGTTGATGACCCATGAGAACATCACCAGGGCAGGGTCCCATTCACTACTAAGCTGTCATTGCATGAGTGGAATGGGGGGGTTGAAGAGTGCAGGAAGTCTCTCTGAGGTCAGTCTTTTCCCCTTACAGTATGTCTGCATTATGCAACTCCATTATGATAACACCGGCCTGATAGCGTTATCATACAAACGCAACAGAAATGGTACAGGAAATCCCTGGCACAGATGGTTACGCCTAAGTTTTATTTAAAAAGTTTATAGTTAAGTCATCCTATTTAGGGTAAGGGTGTGGGCAGGTTGTTTTTAAAGTCAAGTGGGTATGATACAGTGTATGGATACGTTTGAGGTAAAAATGCTGGTTGAGGACAATGCAACAAGGTTGTGTTTCAGTGTTATCTGTGACTGTTGCCAGGGTGCTTAAACAGTTAAATCGCCTTATCTACCCAACACAGCTACACAGCATAAACACAGTTCCAGAGAGAAGAAGTAGCTGTGCCACACCAGGTGTTTCTCTCTGTTGGCTTCCCCTCCACACACACACACACACACACACACACACACACACCACTGACCAGATGTTCCTCTCTGGCGTCCAAACTAAACACACTGCCGCTCTATTTCATGCACATAGGAATTTATGCTCTTGTTTGTTTGTTTGACACATTTCCATTCAACCCTGCGGAATACAGCTTTATCTACCCCTATCCTCCCTCTCCCTGTCATCTGGTAGGATCAGAGCAGGTGCTGGGGTTAGAGAAAGACTGGGCCCAAAACCTCACTACTGTACCACTGATGTGTCTGTCTGTCTGTGTCTGTCCGTCCACATACTGTACACCTCTGTGGGATCAAGTTCAAACATATGGCCAAAATAATCTCAGTGGTATAGAGAACTAACAGAGCATTAGTGTGGCACTAAGCTGTTGGGGACTCGAATCCTCCGGATCTGAAACACACACATCCCTTCTCAGACAGTCCCAGTCCATCCCACACAGTAGCACATGAAGCCTGGCCCAGCCTTCATCCCTGACTTATGTAAACAGAGTGAGTGAGGCTAGGCAGCTGCTCTCTGGCCCTGCCGCCCCATGCCAAACACAGCCCAGTGAGCACACAGGGGGCACAACAACAACAACAACAACAACAACAACACAATGCCCAGACACAAAAGCAGACTGGGTTGCATAAACAGAAACTGCTTCTGCATGTCATGTTTCTCTCTCCTCAATGTATAGAACCTCAGTCAGGGTAGGGCAGAGCATAACCACTGCATTGACTTTGGGATGTTGTATGTCTCAGCTTTCCCAGGATCCATATACACTGCAGTTTCTATTACTTGTCCTGAAAAACCGATTAGATTAGAGCTCTCAAATGGTCGTCCTGACATAATCCATGCTGAGAACAACCGATCCATGAGGTTGATTGGCACAGCAAATTGTACTGTAACTGAATAGGGCATTGCCACCAGTAGGGCATGACCATCATGTTGCCAAGAAACCGAAGAGAAAGTGAGGATCGACTACATGGATGAATTAAACAGTCACTGGATCAGGTGACAGCTAGTCTGGCCAATTTGCAATGCATTTCCATCAGCAGACTGGCTTTAAACTTGTATTCTCTGAATATGAAAGGTTAGTAATGCATCAGCAACATTCTCAAGAGAGAGGTTTTGTTCATTGATAATGTCCTTTGATATTTCTAGAAGTTACCCTCTGGGAAATGCTCCATCTTGGCAGGTTTGAACCTGGCACTCAGAGGTGGATAGTGTCAAAAAAACAACAACAAAAATCTATAGGCCTAAACTGTGCCAACAGATACTGCCATCATATAGATCAAATGCAGTTGCAGTTGTAGGCTTCTAATGCACTGGCTTCTAACGCACTGGCTTCTATCCAACTTTTTGAACACCCACCTCAGAGTACAGTGAAAAGCTTGGCATCTAAGCAAATATAAGGAATTACAAACTTAATAGTAAAAATGTCTGGAAGTTCCTCGCTTGGTTAATAGTGAATAGTTTGGTCTGCTTTGCTGCTATAGTCTACCTGTAAAAGGCATCAATTTACAGTAATCATCTTTAATGCAGAAGTTCATGCTTTGCTCCTCCATATAGACTCCAATGAAATACAACTGATCATGACAATCACACACCACAAGACATGGCCCCTAAAGAATGCAAAACAACTTCTATCAACTTTTTACTTTCTCATGATGTGGGTCTAATCCTGATGCAAATAAAACTTGTGAGTGTCCTAGCCAACACTTAAATAATTTTTCCTACTCATGCAAGTACTAAATCAAACAGATCATAATATGTTGTAATACTTTATTTCCACAGTAACCTGTATGTTTATAGCTGAATGGTCATAGTGATGTTGGTCTTTGCAGTTCAATGCAGTCGTTGTTTTCCCTAGTTCTAATACTTGTGACACACAGAAACAGCAGAGCAAGCTATACAGTGAGGGAAAAAAGTATTTGATCCCCTGCTGATTTTGTACGTTTGCCCACTGACAAAGAAATTATCAGTCTATAATTTTAATGGTAGGTTTATTTGAACAATGAGCGACATAATAACAACAAAAAAATCCAGAAAAACGCATGTCAAAAATGTTATAAATTGATTTGCATTTGAATTAGGGAAATAAGTATTTGATCCCCTCTCAATCAGAAAGATTTCTGGCTCCCAGGTGTCTTTTATACAGGTAACGAGCTGAGATTAGGAGCACACTCTTAAAGGGAGTGCTCCTAATCTCAGCTTGTTACCTGTATAAAAGACACCTGTCCACAGAAGCAATCAATCAATCAGATTCCAAACTCTCCACCATGGCCAAGACCAAAGAGCTCTCCGAGGATGTCAGGGACAAGATTGTAGACCTACACAAGGCTGGAATGGGCTACAAGACCATCGCCAAGCAGCTTGGTGAGAAGGTGACAACAGTTGGTGCGATTATTTGCAAATGGAAGAAACACAAAATAACTGTCAATCTCCCTCGGCCTGGGGCTCCATGCAAGATCTCACCTCGTGGAGTTGCAATGATCATGAGAACGGTGAGGAATCAGCCCAGAACTACACAGGAGGATCTTGTCAATGATCTCAAGGCAGCTGGGACCATAGTCACCAAAAAAACAATTGGTAACACACTACGCCGTGAAGGACTGAAATCCTGCAGTGCCCGCAAGGTCCCCCTGCTCAAGAAAACACATATACAGGGCCGTCTGAAGTTTGCCAATGAACATCTGAATGATTCAGAGGAGAACTGGGTGAAAGTGTTGTGGTCAGATGAGACCAAAATGGAGCTCTTTGGCATCAACTCAACTCGCCGTGTTTGGAGGAGGAGGAATGCTGCCTATGACCCCAAGAACACCATCCCCACCGTCAAACATGGAGGTGGAAACATTATGCTTTGGGGGTGTTTTTCTGCTAAGGGGACAGGACAACTTCACCGCATCAAAGGGACGATGGACGGGGCCATGTACCGTCAAATCTTGGGTGAGAAACTCCTTCCCTCAGCCAGGGCATTGAAAATGGGTCGTGGATGGGTATTCCAGCATGACAATGACCCAAAACACACGGCCAAGACAACAAAGGAGTGGCTCAAGAAGAAGTACATTAAGGTCCTGGATTGGCCTAGCCAGTCTCCAGACCTTAATCCCATACAAAATCTGTGGAGGGAGCTGAAGGTTTGAGTTGCCAAACGTCAGCCTCGAAACCTTAATGACTTGGAGAAGATCTGCAAAGAGGAGTGGAACAAAATCCCTCCTGAGATGTGTGCAAACCTGGTGGCCAACTACAAGAAACATCTGACCTCTGATTGCCAATAAGGGTTTTGCCACCAAGTACTAAGTCATGTTTTTGCAGAGGGGTCAAATACTTATTTCCCTCATTAAAATGCAAATCAATTTATAACATTTTTGACATGCGTTTTTTTCTGGATTTTGTTGTTGTTATTCTGTCTCTCACTGTTCAAATAAACCTACCATTAAAATTATAGACTGATCATGTCTTTGTCAGTGGGCAAACGTACAAAATCAGCAGGGGATCAAATACTTTTTTCCCTCACTGTATCAACTTTCCATAACTTTTGTTAGGATTTCAGCACAATTGCCATATGATCTATTGCTTGTCTATACTATTTACATTTTAGTCATTTAGTAGACACTCTTATCCAGAGCCTTGCTCAAGGGCACATAGACAGATTTTTAACCTAGTCAGGTCAGGGGTTCGAACCACCTGCCTTTCAGTTACTAGCACAGATGCTCTTAACCGCTAGGCTACCTGCCGCCCTATAGATTTTAAGTGTCCATGCTGATGCCTTTTGGAGGAAAAGGAGAAACATATTGTTTAGTGTGGAGAATTCCACTGTCCCTGAGTTTGCATTGCATATTTTCAACAGTTCAATAAAGAGTTAGCTACACTAGTGATTCACAAACAGGTGTATTGTCAGAGTCCTGGCTATGCATGGAGCTCAGCCCCGTGTCTGAGTCCTCGTCGTTCATGTTGATGGTCTTGGAGAGACCTCTGGCCTGCTCCACCCACCCACTGCTCTTCTCCAAGGAAGGCAACATTTCAGTCTCAGTGACACCAGAGGGTTCTTTGTCATCCTCGGGTAACTTCTCCTTATTTAAATCGATAGAGTCCATTTTTGCGAGCAAATCCGTTAGTTCTTTTTCTTTTGCGTCCCACAGCTCCTGGCTTAAGTCCAAATCACCCGTTATAGCCTCTAAATCCGTGTTCAAACGAAGACCAATATATAAACTGGTATCCAGCTGTATTTTGATTCTCTCCTCCTCTAAAAGCAAGTCGTTCTCTGATAGACTGTCCACATCTGGCTCAGGAGCGGCGGCGGCTGGCAGTGGAGCCATTGCAGCCACGGGGATGTCCACAGACTCCCCAATACTGTCGCTGTCTTTGCCCGACAGCTCATCTTGCCGTCTTTTCATCCACCTTTGGTTCAGCTCCTCCTGAATCTCACCTGTGATGATGTCCATGAGAGCTTTGCGCTCTGTCAGCTCCTCCTGAAGTAGCAGGACCTCGTCGCACCTGAGCGCGTACTCCTCAAACTGTGCGATTGCCTCTGCTGAACACGGAACGTCCTCTGTTGGATCAGCCTTCGCGCTCGACTCCACCATGTATGTGTCCTGCACATAATTGATACCATGCCTCTTAATTCTGTCAAAGTGCACTTTTGCCTCATACCTCTCTATATCCCTATCTAATTCTTTGATCCTTTTGATCTGCTGGCGGATGGTGTGATCTTGCGATATAACCAAGTGCACCAACGTTTCCATTTTCTCCACTGAGGATGTGTCCTTAGGAACAGTCTCCTCTTTCTTTTTGTTAATTTTGTCCAACTTTCTAAAAGCTTTTCGAACAATCCTCCGCTGCTTTTCTTGCGAGAAAGCCATTGTGGTCTTGGCTGCTCCCTTGAATACGCACGGACTGTCTTTGCTCTGAACGACCCGCGCCTCGGCGCTCCTGGGTCCATTGTTCGGTAACGATGCCTCATTCTTCACCAACACAAACCTCACGTTTTCTTGCTCATCTCCCCAGGCGCTCCAGAGACGCAGGATTTTGGTTTTATTGGGTAAAATCCTCTCAAAGCCTCTCCATTTCTCCACTATGCAGTAAGACTGGGGGGTCCCGGATAGCATCACCGCTGACGCACCTTGCTGCAAGTTTTGGTCCTCCAGTAGAACTTTGACAACATCGGCGCAGGTGGTGCGCTTGGACAGCCCGGAGACCAGCTTCTCCTCCCGGCAGACCCATACTGATACCTTGCATTCTTCCTGCTCCATACTGGAAAAACCTCCAACCTAACTGCTGATTAAAGTTTCTGCTCCCCTTTCGACTCCTCGGTTTCACTTTTCAGTTGTAGAGAGAAAAGTGACACACACCTTCATTTGGAGCTGGCCTTATTCTCATGTAGGCATGTCATCATCATGAAGTAATAAGCGCAGTACTTCCCTCCAGTAGGACTATTCCCATGGCAGACTGAGTGAGGCACGCTGTGAAGTTGTTCTGCTGGGGGATCACATTATCCCCGCAGACTTCCGTTTTGGAACACTGTGCGCAGAGGAGGAACGGGCGTCCTTCCTTTCGGTCGGCATGCACTGCTGTGGGTACATTTCTATGCAAACACTAAAGTATACGCCCTCTGCTCGCAATGGGACTCTCTCCAGTCTCCGTTGATCACATGACACTACAACTCTACTCCAAACAGAAGTTTCTGAATGTAACATTACCTGCCCACTTTGTGCGCATTTTACGCATCAGTTTGCCTACTGTACTTTGGTCAAAACGACCATCATTCTCATGTGAAAGAAGAAAAAGTGAACACATTTTAAAGTGAGTGTGTATATACGTTATTAAATTAATTCAAGTGAAACTTTCAAATTAAACTATATAAATATGCTGATGTCTCAAGCTTATTCATTTACAAGGCCTTTTATTAGTTTATGTTGATGCACATAAAGAAAAGGGTCAGTCAGGGGCCCCATTACTTCACAGTTTGAAGACTTCTGATCTGGTATTCTATAGAAACAACAAAGCAAGCAAAATAAAATAAAAATATGAATGGAGCTGCTAAGAACGATAATTTACCTCTGCCCCGTATAACACCCCAACCAAACCACTTCCGCAAAGACATATGAACAAAAAAACTATATTTTCATAAAACAAGGATTTGTCTGTGATTATTGCAGAGGTCTTTAGTGCATGGGGATTGTTATCTTGACAGAATCACAGCTCCTCATTTGTCCCTGCCGGTGTAACCTCCTGTGACCCTGACAGTTGATGACAGGCCAAGTTTGTTGGTGAAACACTACATAAAACCCCAGGCTGGAGGTTATAATCATGTCAGGCAGGGTATTCTCCAACATCAACATAGCCAGGAAATGTATCCAAAGAGGATTGCCATATCCAGGCTGAAGAAAAAAAAAAATTGGAGTTACTATTCATTCTCATGTGAGTGAACAGGTCAAAAGTATCGCAGGTTGCTAAGTCCGATTCTTTTGGATAGAGCTCCCCCTGCTGTGCATTGGGAGTATTGTATCGTTCCAGCCATAGAGGTAATATTACAATAATTCATTTGAGAGCAATGCATTGACGTTTGTGAGAAATTAAATTGATTAATCATCATTCAGAAACAGAATTGACCATTTATTTTTAATTGGATATTATATGCATACCAAGTTTTCTAGAAAGCTATAAAATATCTAACATTTTAGAATTTGAAGAAAAAGTTACAAAGCAAAGACCAGACCCTGTGCAGTAACAACACATGTATTGTCAGTTTCTCTTTCCATGTTCTCGTCTCTTTATACAAATCACCTTTAACAATTCTCTGCACACAATGTTCTGAAGATGCCATCCAAACTTGAGAAAAATTAAAGCCAATTTTTTTAAATAGATAAGACAAGAAAGTACCAGTACCTATAGACAAAGAACACACAACCCAGATCTTAGCTGCTGATGTTAGTCAAAAATACTCCTTGTGTCCATTTTAAATTAACAATATTTTCCAAAGACTTATCGTGTGAACTCTATATTCCTGGTTGACAGGACAGACATACTGGGAGCCCAGCAGTGAAACCAACAGGCTTGGCTCTGGTTCAACTGGAGTCATCACAAAAGCATTGTAAAGTATAGCCTACATAGAGCACATTCAAACAGAAACTACTGTAATGGTGGTCTGTGTTGTTCACACCATAATCTAGTCCCAATTATTAATAAGTTAAAACACAGGTCAAAGGTCTTCTAAACGTGACATGAACCCTGCCTGATTCCATTGTCTTCAGCAACACTAACATACAAGTATACTGCATTATGTTTTATGGACTGTAATGTTATTGTGTGCATATGGTATGATAACACAGTTGATCTACTGTGACAGTGATATGAAATAAACCTTCGCAGAGAGATCTTGTGACCCATAACTATTGAAAACACTGAACATGCATCTAAGGGTACAATCTTTTCCCAAATAGTCTAATTCTTGTGGTAATGAATACAGTTCTACAGAGAAACACATTGGAAAAGGCATTCTGGTGATCTCGTCCGCCATTTCTTAAACTTTTTGGTTTTGCTTCTTTTAAACCTTTTCTAAGCTGTAAAGTCATGACCAAAGGCACTTTATAATATAGTGCAGGGGACAAATGCACATCTGACATGTCTCCAGATTTTTGGTTTTTGATAGACAAGGCAAAGTTATTACTGCTATTACGCATGGAACTTGTTTATTGTAATAATCAATGTATAACTTACCATAATTATTTTGTAAAACAAGGTGAAATGTGTACATGTAAAACTGACAGTTGTATCTTTAATGACCGACATGATTCATCACAAATGTCATGCATTTCGATCCAAGCAAAGTTGTTTGCAGTACATTTGTTGTTGTAATATCGCAAACAGACGTGGCAGTTCCACCATTAACGAGTCCAGCTTTAAGGCGCCCGGAAGTGTAGGCCACAGATTGATGGGCAAAATAAGGCTGAATAGCGTCCAGAACCAAGAAAACCCAAAGATTATTGTATGGGAGTGTTTTGACTAATGTGTTCCTCAGTCACTGAGCAGTAAAGTTTCAGTCACTAAAAAGAGAGGGTTTATTCAACAAGTTAACTCTACCCCGCATAACCATACAGCGGAACTAAGTGCTTTGGGATGGGTAACTATGGTAGTACAGTGCTTTCATTTTCAATATGTGTATTCTTTGCTTCATTGTCATACGGGGTAACACCTTAGCAGCTTAGAGAAAAGATAACTTAGGAGGAATCTCTGGTCTCTGCCATGCATTGTCTTGCTGTAGTATCATCAGTGCTTTTTCTCTTTAGTTGGGCACAGGGGATCTGATGCAGAGAGCTGTGCTGCAAAGTGGTACCTGAATTTGCTTATCTTATTTATAGTTTCAGTGTCCCTGGAATTGTAACCGTAACCTGTCTTCATCATACAGTAGTTTAGCATTTGCTATGTTATCCAAAATGTACAAAATGTAAAACCTTTTTTCTTTGGAAAATGTTTGTGTGATAGTAATGTTCACACAATTACATGTATGTAGTAACTGTTTGTATAGTTTTTATATTTATCTAATTAAGAAAGGCTATTATAATCTGTAATTGGTTCATTTTGGTGATGACTACAGTATAAAATGCAGAAAACGGATAGCTTCCAAATGTAATCCACAGAACATCTTCCTATGTTACGCAATGCCCCTTCATATGTACACCACAGGTATGACCTAGTCTGGAAAAATGACACGACACAACTGTACATTGACAGCTGCACTCATACAAATAATGATAGTATCCATTAGAAACTTGACCCCAATGTAACCCAAGGACATTGTGTAGAGGCACAGCCACTTTCCATAAAGTTGTCAGTCTTTCTGAAGGCATGATTCACTGGGCGGTTGCCTCATGTCTTTCCCACAACCAGCCAATCACAACAGTGATTTATCTCTGTCAATACTCAGGATTCGTCCTTCAATGTCTTCCCTCCATCCTTCATAAGCTGTCCTTCAGGTAGATCGGTGATAGTTTGTCCCAGCATGTTTCCACTGAGTCAGTCTCTTATTCTTTGACTAGCCGGTAGATGTGATGTTGAGCTCCGTGTTCGCTGTTCGACACCTCAAACACACAAGCCATGCACAGCAGCGTCTCCTGTGTTTCTCTGTTGGTCATCACCTGAAACAAAAGAGAAATGCAGTGTGACACACACACAAGTATACAAACTGACTGATGACTGAACAGGATATCCTTACCAATAGGATGGTGAAGTTCTCTAGGACACTGTTCATCATGTACTTCTCAGGCAGGTGTTTGAGTTTGTGGATAAAGTTGATCATGTATTCACACATGGGGGAGCGGCTTATCCTGTAGACAAAGCGTCCATTCTCGAAGCAGGCATATTCAGTCTGAGGGGGAGAGAGAGAGAGATCACTGAGTACAGCTCTTCACAAGAAAACAAATAAGTGGAGGGAACAATGTCCACCATGATCAAATAGGAGGTAACACACAGCAATTGTGAGAAACACAAATATAAAAGTAGGTAAGGATTGTGAGTCATTTATGTGGTTTTATAGTTGCGTCCCCACCAAGCACACAGTGGTGTGTGTGACTAAGACCTGGATTCACTCCGTATTTCGGAAGATACACGTTCAAATTTGCTGACTTATGCAGCGTTTACCCGCGAACGCGGAACATTCCCTTTAAATTTCAATCGAAGCTATAACGCGGATCTTCAGCTTTACAGCGTGATTTAAACTTTTAGGCAATGTTCCCGCTTTAGCATAGACTGCATTCAGGGTAAACGCTGCATATGTCGTCTCAATCAGAAACTACCTTAACATTTCTATCGCGGAATCCGTAACGCTTCAGCTTTCCAGATTGAATAGAGCCCTAGGACTCACCTCCACCTTCTCAACCACCTGCTTGCCGAAGGAGCACACCTTGGTGGAGCAGGTGATGGTCATGTTCTCAGAGCTCTCATACTGGCTGCTCACACCGTAGAAGGCCCCAGAGTCTTCCTGGATGTTACAGTTCAGGTCAGCCTGCATCAGGACAACACAACAGCACATGAAGAGGATCAACTAGATAGTCAAACAAATGTTGACCAACACCAGCTAAAGTAAAACACATGATGAAAATGTTTAAATAAATTGATTTTCTTTAAGAGAACTAATATAACTTATATATACAGTGGGGGAAAAAAGTATTTAGTCAGCCACCAATTGTGCAAGTTCTCCCACTTAAAAAGATGAGAGAGGCCTGTAATTTTCATCATAGGTACACGTCAACTATGACAGACAAAATGAGAAAAAAAATCCAGAAAATCACATTGTAGGATTTTTTATGAATTTATTTGCAAATTATGGTGGAAAATAAGTATTTGGTCACCTACAAACAAGCAAGATTTCTGGCTCTCACAGACCTGTAACTTCTTCTTTAAGAGGCTCCTCTGTCCTCCACTCGTTACCTGTATTAATGGCACCTGTTTGAACTTGTTATCAGTATAAAAGACACCTGCCCACAACCTCAAACAGTCACACTCCAAACTCCACTATGGCCAAGACCAAAGAGCTGTCAAAGGACACCAGAAACAAAATTGTAGACCTGCACCAGGCTGGGAAGACTGAATCTGCAATAGGTAAGCAGCTTGGTTTGAAGAAATCAACTGTGGGAGCAATTATTAGGAAATGGAAGACATACAAGACCACTGATAATCTCCCTCGATCTGGGGCTCCACGCAAGATCTCACCCCGTGGGGTCAAAATGATCACAAGAACGGTGAGCAAAAATCCCAGAACCACACGGGGGGACCTAGTGAATGACCTGCAGAGAGCTGGGACCAAAGTAACAAAGCCTACCATCAGTAACACACTACGCCGCCAGGGACTCAAATCCTGCAGTGCCAGACGTGTCCCCCTGCTTAAGCCAGTACATGTCCAGGCCCGTCTGAAGTTTGCTAGAGTGCATTTGGATGATCCAGAAGGGGATTGGGAGAATGTCATATGGTCAGATGAAACCAAAATAGAACTTTTTGGTAAAAACTCAACTCGTCGTGTTTGGAGGACAAAGAATGCTGAGTTGCATCCAAAGAACACCATACCTACTGTGAAGCATGGGGGTGGAAACATCATGCTTTGGGGCTGTTTTTCTGCAAAGGGACCAGGACGACTGATCCGTGTAAAGGAAAGAATGAATGGGGCCATGTATCGTGAGATTTTGAGTGAAAACCTCCTTCCATCAGAAAGGGCATTGAAGATGAAACGTGGCTGGGTCTTTCAGCATGACAATGATCCCAAACACACCGCCCGGGCAACGAAGGAGTGGCTTCGTAAGAAGCATTTCAAGGTCCTGGAGTGGCCTAGCCAGTCTCCAGATCTCAACCCCATAGAAAATCTTTGGAGGGAGTTGAAAGTCCGTGTTGCCCAGCGACAGCCCCAAAACATCACTGCTCTAGAGGAGATCTGCATGGAGGAATGGGCCAAAATACCAGCAACAGTGTGTGAAAACCTTGTGAAGACTTACAGAAAACGTTTGACCTGTGTCATTGCCAACAAAGGGTATATAACAAAGTATTGAGAAACTTTTGTTATTGACCAAATACTTATTTTCCACCATAATTTGCAAATAAAATCATAAAAATTCCTACAATGTGATTTTCAGGATTTTTTTCTCTCAATTTGTCTGTCATAGTTG